>NC_047035.1:30691657-30994052 GCF_011762595.2 Tursiops truncatus | reverse complement strand
ACTAATTAGAGAGTAGGATGTAAAAGGAAGAGCACTAGACTGGTGGTCAGGAGACTGTGATTTAATCTTATTGGTGAAGTGAGAGTTTCACAGTGATAATGGAGTATTGAGGTCTTTTCCAGCTCTAAGAGCTTATGAATCTGTATTTGCTCGTAATATGCTTAGTGCGTCCAAACACAAATTTTCTAAAATTTAAATGTACAAAGAGTGTATATATTTCATGTTGTTCATTGTCTCCACACAGAAGCTTCCTCAAGATGAATACTTTGGGAGCCAGTGCCCATTGGTTTAGTCTGGTCAGTGGGTTTTCCTGTGTGACTCCAGAGGCATCATTATGCAAGCACTTGCTGAATGGTCACTGGTGGCTCACAGCAAGCTCTTCTGTGCTAGTCAGGGTGGATTCTGTGAGCCTCTTGGCAATTTTCAGACCACCTCCTAAGACATGAGGAACTTTCAAATTGGGCCTGCAATCTTAAGGAACTGGAACTTGGAGTCTATCTGAATTTTTATTGTCTGGTGTTTGCAGATTTTCCTTTGATTGCAGGTGTCAAGGTCGGGAGGCCCTTGTGCTTGTCTTGCCGTGCTAGTATCACCTTGAAGGTGTGCTGTTGTGTGTGGTTTCAGTTGTCTGTGTCACACCAGCTAGTTTACTAGTGCTGGGTGGAGAGGGTATTTCTGTACCCTACAGAATTACTGGATTCATATCCCAGTCTGGCAGAGTTATATGTTTAGAAGTTCAAGAATGGTATCTGTTGGCAGGCATGACTTGACAGATAGTGAGTGGCGAAGAAGTGCAGTTATGGTGAAGATAACCAGGCCAGAGCCCCAGCTCCTCAAATACTATAGCGTAGTACCCAAGAGAGTCATTTTTCAGAAATCATAGCTCTGAAGTGAGAGATAGCTTTACGGCCCCTGAATTATTTTGTGATTTAGCTCTCATTTTTCACATCTTCTGGATTTGAAGTTTTGAAGAACTTGGCAGTGTGTTCAAATATGGTCTAGACAGAATAAGCCCAAGGTACCCTGTTAAAGACTGAGTTGAGGCTGAAGAAAGCCTTTACGCCTCTTTCATTTCACTAAGGTATGACAGTATTAGAGCAGATGGGAGGCTAGCGTTTGAGCTTAAGTTGTGTGAAAACTTCAGCAGCCAATTGGCTGACTCTTAATGGTAAGTCAGGAAGAACCACCCACGTTTTCCATTTTGGATTTGAGTCACAGAGAACAGGTTTCCTGCAGAAACCATTTGGCTTTAACGAGTGTACGGAAATTTCGTCTTTGATTAAATTGATGTTTTTATCTTCATTATACATGTGGTTCACATTAATTATTTCCCCTTTTCAATCCATAGGTTCAGTTTCAACTTTGAATCTCCTGTAGGACTGACTGTAAACTAATTTCCCAAGATTTTTGTATAAGAGATAGATGAAAAGGACTGTACTTTCAGGTAAGGATCGAGTTTTACTTTCTCTTAGTAATACATGGCTCCCTTGGCCAAGTTTGGGGTTCCCCTACCCCCTTTCACATGAATAGAAGTATTAGGTGAATTTTTTAAAAGATGGCAAATTGAATTCTCCAGACAAGTTTCCACCTGTTCGGGATGACCTAAGAGGTGTCAAAGGGCTGGCTACTTAAAACAATTAGAGAAGCAATATGTGATGATGATTGAAACACATGCACATGTTCATTCAAAATGGCTTATAAAACTGTAAGTTTTTTTAGGGGAAGGAAATCATCTTTCTGATACCTACTACCTTCTGCCTATGATGGATTGATCATTCTGTCATCTGTTTGTCTGTTTTCTGTTTTAAAGCTTAAAGACATGGATGGTTTTAAGATTAATTTTTCTATCTCTGTGGCATCCCGAAGTACTTATAAGAGTTCTGGGCTTGAGAAGATTATAGCAAAAAGATCTGTACTCAAAATAATTTGGATAGGGCTAGTATTTAGAAATGAGTTTTCTCTAGGAAGAAAGGGAACTGTGCAGACCAAAACCAAACCCAAAAGCAAAACCAAACACCACCCCCCCCCCCCCCCCGCCCCGCCACCCCGCCGCCCCAACCCAAATTCGAAGAAACCACATGGCATAGGAAAAATTGTGCTGAGTTAGGATTGCTGTAGTGTTTCTGGTTACAAATGAAAGTACATTTCCGAGAAGTAATAAAGTGGATTTTTTAATCAGTTGCCTAATTTTCCTAATTGATTTTGAGATATTGAACCACTTCTAAGTTAATTTTTGTACCTCTTTAGGATGGTTACTTCTCAAGTTTAAAATATGTAAAACTCAGCTTTAAGTTGTTGGCATCGTTTGAAGAGGGACAATGGCAATTGAGTGAATAATGCAAAAATCACTTAGTAATGCATTGTAGGATGGCTCTTGGTGCAGATTTAGTTTCCTAACTATATTACTAGTTAAAGGAATTATTTAGCAAAACATTAACGCACCAACAAAGAGGCAGCTCAACAGAGAGAAGCTGCCTTGGGATTTATAACTAGCTACAGATGATGTGTGGGCATAATTTCTTTCCAGTGCATCCTGGGATCAGCCTTACGCAGACCTTTGTAGTAACTTCTTAACTAATTTCCCTGCACCATTCTTTGTAAAGTTGGATCCCATTACTTTCTGCTTGAACACTTTAGGGCCTCCCTGTTACCTATGGCAGCGGTTCTCAAACTTTTGGTCTCAGACACCTTTTATGCTGTTAAACATTATCAAAGCCCCAAGGGAACTTTTGTTTTGGTTGATTATATCTATCACTATTTATTCCAAATTAAAATGGAGAACAGTTTAAAATGCAAGAATATACAAGCTTACATTCCCTCCGTGCAGAGTGATGACATCATCAAGTCATGCAGCTTCTGGAAAACACTTATGAGAGAATGAGAGTGAAAAAGGCAAACAGCAGCATGGTATTATTCTTAAAAGTTCAATTTATTGAGGTATAACTTATATACAGTGTAGTCCACCCTTTTTAACGTATAGTTCTCTGGGTTTTGACAAAGGTGCATGGCTGTGTAACCACAGTGAAGATAAAGAACATTTCCATCACCCCAAAATGTTCCCCTACCCCTAGCCTCAGCACCCTCTGACCTGTTTTCTAGCTCTGTGGTTTTGCTTTTGCTCGGATGTCATGTAAATGGAATTGTACAGTCTGTAACCTTTTGAATCTGGCTTCTTTCATTTAACACAGTGCATTTGAGATTCATCCATGCTGTTGTGTGTATCACTAATTTGTTCCTTTTAATGGCTATCTTACTCCAATGTATGAATATTTATATTCATACATAGACAAACAGATGAATATGTTTGTCTGTTTAACAGTTGGAAGACATTTGAATTTGTTTCTACTTTTTTGGTGGTGATGTGTCTCAATATTATTATTAAAATAGTTTTAACCTCACAGATTCCCTGAAAGGGTCTCAAGGATTCCCAGGGTCCTGAGACCTCTCTCCGAGGACCTCTGGCCATCCTGAATCACTTGCCTAGGTGTGATGTGCGCCCTGTCTAGAATGTTGTCAAGATCTAGTTCAAGGGTCTCCTCTGCACTGTCCTTTCTAAGCCCTCTTCCCACCATTACTCCTACACACCTTCATACCCCAAGGCTGGGCTGGTCACCACCACCTGCTTGGCTGTAATTTGAGGACATGGCAACTTCCCAGCTTCTTGAGGATGATGCCTTTCCTCTCCATCCCAGCACGTGCCTGGTACACAAGATGTGCTACCTGTTGGAAGGAATAAATAGCAATCTGTTACATGTGTTAAGGCATTTTATTGTTTACATGAGGCTTTCCCATATATGATAACTTTCATCCCTCATTTCAACTCTGGGGAAGTACGTAGCCTGTGAATTTTTAATTCACTAGTTTTATTTTATTTTATTTATTTTTATTATTTATTTATTTAATTTATTTATTTTTGGCTGTGTTGTGTCTTCGTTGCTGCGTGTGGGCTTTCTCTAGTTGCAGCAGGCGGGGGCTACTCTTCGTTGTGGTGCGTGGGCTTCTCATTGCAGTGACTTCTGTTGTTGCGGAGCACATTCTCTAGGTGCGCAGGCTCAGTAGTTGTGGCTCGCAGGCTCTAGAGCACAGGCTCAGCAGTTGTGGCGCATGGACTTAGATGCTCCACGGCATGTGGGATCCTCCTGGATCAGGGCTCGAAGCCATGTCCTGTGCATTGGCAGGCGGATTCTTTTTTTTTTTTTTAATTTTATTTATTTATTTATCTTTGGCTGTGTTGGGTCTTCGTTTCTGTGCGAGGGCTTTCTCCAGTTGCGGTGAGTGGGGGCCGCTCTTCATCACGGTGCGTGGGCCTCTCACTGTTGTGGCCTCTCTTGTTGTGGAGCACAAGCTCCAGACGTGCAGGCTCAGTAGTTGTGGCTCTCGGGCCCAGTTGCTCCGCGGCATGTGGGATCCTCCCAGACCAGGGCTCGAACCCATGTCCCCTGCATTGGCAGGCAGATTCTCAACCACTGCGCCACCAGGGAAGCCCTGGCAGGCGGATTCTTAACCACTGCGCCACCAGGGAAGCCGCATAGCATGTGATTTTTAATATCTTTCTTTTTTATCAGATAATAACATTTAAGTCTTAAGCTCTGGTCTTAACCAAGCTGCAACTTAGAATAACCAGGGGAGCTTTTAATAAAGGTACTAATGCCCTAGACAAATTAAGTCCTATCTCTGGAGGTTAGGCCTGGGTATTAGTATTTTTTAAAAGTATCACTGTTGAATCTCACCTGCGACCACAAGAATCATGGTCGAAGGTTTGACTTACTGTGAAGTCTTAGTGGTGGTGTAGTCAAGACTGGAACCCAGGATGACTCCCCACTCTAATGCCTTTACCGCCACACTGAATTTTCATGAGAAGGGAAGCACTACAGCAGTTTAGAGAGCCTCGGTATAGATGTCAGCATTTCAATTTATGGAGGGACTGTAGCACAAGAAACTCAACACTGAATTTAGAGTCAGGAGACCATGTTTCTGTTTTGGCTCTGCATTAACTAACTGTGGAGTAATAAATACTTGAGTCTGTTCTTACTTGTAAAGGAAGGATACTACCTTAAATTCTAGAAGCTATTGTGGGGATCAAATTAGATTATGTGTTAAAGGATTTATTGAAAGGATTACAAAATCCTTTTGTAAACTATGAAGTGCTGTCTAAAACGTATTTTTACTTGATTTTAGCCTAGTGTATTTATTGGCTAGCTTTCCTGGGGGTTCATAAATTACACAAGTAATGTATAAATAGAGTCTCACTGAAATAGTCAAATAACAGGATTATGCAGAGTAAAACCAAGAGGTTACTATCGGTCACATACTTTGAATCCTTGGTGTATGCGTTTAAGTGCATAAATATGTATGTATGTAGCGTCAGTTATTTTTTCGGTTGTCTTAACATAGAGTCTTTATATGTTTTTTTTTTTTAAAAAACTTGACATGTCTTAGATCATTCCATATTAGGATATATAAGTCCCTCTTATTCTTTTTATAGCTGCATATTTTTTCATACATTTTCAAGCTGATGGACATTTAGCCTGTTTTCCACATTTTTCCTTTTATAAAAAATGCTAATTAACATTCTGATCTCTTATTAAAACATTAGTTTATTCTTATTAAAAGATTTATTCTGTTTTCAAGATACCAGGAGGTGAAGCAGTAAATGATTTATGTATGAAATCTTAGACATCCTCTACTCAAGTCAGAATACAACTAAGAGTTTATTAAAAAAAAAAATCATGGTAAAATACACTAGACCTTGGATAACTTTTTCATATGTTCTTGTATATTTTGTTTTATTTTTGTGGTACTCTTATTTCACTATTTGGATAGACTTTTAAAGACTAGTGTGTGTATTGCTTAAGTTTAACTCTTTTGGGTGTGATTACTACATACTTTCCCTCCAGTAAAAACAACGCAACAACAATGGCCAGTACTTACTTATGTTGGTACTGTCCTGAGAGCTTATATCCATGGTCTCACTTCTTTTTCTCAGTAAATGGGTGGTGTTCTCCAGGTAAAGCATATACACATGGAGAATCAGAGGGGTCAACTCACTTGTCCAAGGTTATTTATGGATATAGGATTCAGAGGTCCTGCTTCCAGCTTTGATGTCAGGATTTCGCTGAATCAGAGATGGTACTTTGTATCTATGCCGTCGCAGTTTACTTTCTAAATTAGTTATATTTGTATATTTTATTGTTTAATACCATTAATAATTTAACATATACAGAAATGGTTCATGCTCTGGAGTATCCATTTTGTAGAAAGTATAATAAAAGCAGTCTATTGATGTAACATTATAAAGGCAAATGCTTGCTTATTGAATTTGATATTGATAGTAAGAATGGTGTTTTAGAGTGAAAAAGTCTACTAAATGGGAAAGTGATCTTGAATTCTATTTATTATCCAACAGTGACCTTGATAAAATAATGCTTTTTCCTCACTGGTAAAATAGTTCACTTTATACTTAATCAGCCATCAATCCTGAGAAACATTAGTGTGAATAAGATACACTTGCGAGGACATTTGGCAGTGGTGGTCTAGATGACTTGCGAAATGGAATTCTAGTAATACTTCACTTACCTTGAGTAATAAGGAGAACATTTCCGGAAGGGTTTGTTTATTCATGACAAATGAAAGATTAAAATGATCTCTCTCTATTGATGAAAGTACCAGAAGGCAGCCTTGGGGTTTTTTAAACACACTGAAATACACGTTCTTATAAATTTATTCTAGGCATAATTGAGCATTAATTTAAGGGGCCAGGAGTGGTTATTTCTCAATAGTGATCATTATAAATGGACTTGTAGCAGAGATACAGTTTCACATACAGTCTTTGTATACTCTTGTGTTACATCTTGCTTGAATGATAAAATGAAACTGAGGTCTGTGTGCATAGTCGGAGCCCACTGATGGTGAGTGTTGGCCTTACAGCCTGAAGTCGTATTTTATTAGGAAATCAGAAAACATGATAAATCACAGTTGAGACATTATCATACTGTCTCATTCCTAGTTTTTAATTTATAAGCCTTTTTCTGAAGGAAATATTTTGGGCCAACACATATTTGGTGATTGACTGAGTGAGTGCATTGGCTCACCTTCCTGCGAGGACTTATTCACTAAGAATTAGTCTGGCATCCCAAAGTGGGTTTAGATCACAGGAAGCGATTGGGTGGTAGTGACTTTCGGTTGCTATTGATAATGCAAGTGGATTCAAAGCAATAATCTAATGTAATCTACTCTGAACAATACCTTTAAAAAATGTTCTCAGATTCATTTTTTCCTTCTGTTTCTAGACTTACTAATTTGCTTGGATAGATCCAGAGGCAACATTGTCCTTTATTGCCACCTAGTTGGAGCTGCTTTCTGAGATAACATACTCCACCCTTCAGAGGAATTCATTTCTTTTTCCAAAAGTAAGAATTTGTTATTTCTATCCATGTTCTGTATTTAGATTTCCAGCTTTCAGAATTTAAATACTCATGTACATTCTGCCCTAGAGACTAAGAGGCATTATATAAGGATTTCACTCTTTTTTCAATATGTGAACATCACATTCCTTGGCCTAATATTTGTTTTGCATCTGTATTGCAGTGTGATCCTAGCAAGTTCATTCAGGCAGCGGTTGAACTGAGGTTAAGTGTATTATGGTTGTTTGGCAGGATATGTCCGTAAATACATCTTTTTAAATGCAGAATGGCCTGGGATGACTGTAATGTTAAGTTGTATAATCACAGATTACAAACATAGGAATGAGCACATGGGCCACATATATCTTTAATGAGGAACTGCCCCACAGGATGGAGTCAACTTTAGAAACTATCTGTAGAGTTCCCTTAAGTGTTTTCTTAGACAGTTATATTAATATTATGTATTTAATTAGAATGCTTCTGATTGAGTAGAACTATGAATAGTTTATCAGAATTTCCAGAGAGTCTCCCACTTAACATCTCAAAGAATGAGTTAAAATGTTACGAGTGTTTTAGACATATATTGTACGTATTTTTCAAAATTTTATCATATTTTCTCCGGTCCGCTTTTTTCCTTCCCCTCCTGGTATTTTTGTGACTTAAAAGCTGTTTTGCAAAAGATACCCTCAGAAGTAATTCACTCTCTAGAGACTGGATGGAGAGGGGTCCTTCTCAAATATTTGTAATGTATCCATTCAGTGCATCTCTGCTATGAATGTCGCTGGTGTTTGGAGGTCTTAAGGAGTATTCAAAAATACTCCAGGTACTGTGGGCAGCTGAAGAACTGAAAGTGGGTAGCAAGGCCTTTTGGACATATTATATATTTTTTGAGGTTGATATGAGTATATTTGAAAAAAAAATTTTTTACTTCCTTAATTACCACTTGCAGTATTTATTAGGAAACTGGATATATTTGATATGGACGCAGTGTTTCTATAGTCTTAACTTTTACTAGATGTTTTTATTGAACTACTTGTTCTTCAGTTTACAAATAGTTTTAATTTTTTGCAGCTGTTTATATACGTTTCTCATCTGTTTTACTCAAACTGATTTTTGTCTGTAAACTTGTTTAGAGAAACCAAATTCAGTTAAAAATATTTCCTTGACAGTGGCCCCAAGGTTGGACACTATAGATCTTTATTTGAAGTGTTTATTTATTTTAATTTAATTTTAACTTTTAGCAAAGCCATAATATGCCTGGTTTAAATAGTAAGTAAAATAGTTAATACTAATACAGCCTTGAAAAGAAAAAATTCTGTGCTCCAACCTTTCTACCTCTCTTCAGAGGCAATCATTTTCAAGGTTTTTTTTTTTTGTTTTTTAAGCTAGTTCTTTTGACATTTATTGTCCTATATCTAAATAATTTATTTTTACTCCTTCAGCTTGAGTTTTCAATTCTAAACATTACGTTTTGACATCTTCCTACAGAAGGTGATGATTTAGCTCCCCAGCTACCCTTTCCCCATTCTCCCAATGACAGTTTTATCTAATTTTTGGTTAGGCCATCATTCAGTACTTACAGTATTATCATTTGAATATTGATGACCTTGGCCAGAGAGTATTCAGTGATTACTTATTCTTCAACTTTTCCCCCTCAGAGATAGTGGTTACTTTGTTTTTAATTTGCTTAGCTTTCTGTCGATTAAGTGCTTAATTTTGCTCTAAGCATTCTGATGGAACTGTAAAGACTTAAATGTTAAAACTTGTTAGGGCAACCGTCAGTTCCAGTTTTCTCTTGGCTCTGTCTCTCCCAGAGAGAGCTCTGTGTCCTGCTGGTTCTGAACTGCTTATTGTTGAGCCTCCACAGAGCTGCCATTTTGGATTTACTGCCATCTTGGGGATTCCCTTGGGTTTTCTCCTTTGAGGATCTTTTATTTTCTGGATTCTGTGTTGTCATCTTTCTTTGTTTATTCCCTGACTTTGTGGGGAGATATACATATGTTTGTGTGTGTGTGTGTGTGAATGTGTGTGTGTGTTTCTCAATATATACCATTATTTGTATGACCATGAGTAGGATTTAAAAATGAAAGTTTGTTTTCTAATTGCTGCTAGTAAGAACATACTTGATTTTTTTACATCAACTGTGTATTCTGCAATCTTGCTAAATTCATATATTAGTTCTAGTAGTTGTTTTGTGGATTCCTTGGAATTTTCTACAAGAATGATCATAGGATCTTCAAATAAGTTTTACTTTTTCCTTTTTGATCTTTATGCCTTTTATTTATTTTTCTTGCCTTATTTCAGTGGCTGAAACCTCCAGTATAGCGTTGACTAGAAAGTGGTAAATGTGAGCATTCTTGCCTTATTCTTCATCTCAGGGAAAAACAATGCAGTCTTTCACCTTTGAGTGTGATATTGGTTTTAGGTTTTTGGGGTAGTTGTCCTTCATCAGTTTGAGGAGATTCTCTTTTAGTTGCAGCATGCGGACTTCTTAGTTGTGGCATGCAAACTCTTAGTTGTGGCATGCATTCGGGATCTAGTTCCCCTACAGTGGATTGAACCTGGGCCCCCCTGAATTGGGAGCATTGAGTCTTACTCACTGGACCACCAGCAAAGTCCCTGAGGAGATTCTCTAATCTTCCTAGTTTGTAGAGAGTTTTTGTCATGATGGTTGTTGGATTTTGTCAGATTCCTTTTCTGCATCTATTGAACTGATCCTGAGGTTTTCTTCTTTATTTATTACATTGATTTTCAAATGTTAAAACAGTCTTGCATTCTTGGGATAAACTGTATGTGCTCATAATGTACCTTTTAAATATATTATTGAATTTAATTTGCTAAAACTTTGTTAAAAATTTTTGTGTCTGTATTCAGAAGGGACATGAGTCTGTAATTTTTGTTTTTTGTTATATCTTTATCAGGTTTTAGTATTAGTGTTATGCTAGTCTCTTAAAATGAGTTGGGCAGTGATCTCTATTTTCTGAAAAAGTTAAATTTCTTTCTTGAATGTATGATAGAATTCATCAGTGAAATCATCTGGAATTGGAGTGGGGTTTTTTTGGAATATTTTTGATAACAGATTCAGTTTCTTGAAAAGAGATAGGACTAGTTAGATTTTCTGTTTCTTCTTGTGTCAATTTTGATAGGTTTTATTTTTTTAAGAAATGTGTCCATTTCATGTAAGTTGTTGAATTAGTTGGCATAAAGTTATATATCATATTATCTTATCCTCTTAAATGTCTGTAACATCTCTGGTAATATATGTTTTTTTCATTTCTGATATTGGTGATTTGTGTTTTGTCTCTTTTTTTTCTTGACTGGTATAACTAGAAGTTTGTCAGTTTTAATGATAATTTTAAAACCCAGCCTTTGACTTTATTAATTTTATCTCTTGACTGTATGTTTTCTATTTCATTATCTTGTTATTATTATAACAAGAGTTTTGAGTTTCTTTTTTAGTTTTGAGTTTAGTTTGCTCTTCTTTTTATTGTTTCTTAAGGTGGAACCTCAGGTCATTTTGGTAGATCTTTCTTATTTTCTTATATTAAGCACTTAGAGTTTTAAGTTTTCCTCTAAGTACTGTTTTAGCTGCATTCCACAAATTTTGATTTTTGTTATTGTTGTTGCCATTCAGTTCAAAATATTTTCTAGTTTGCTTTTTAATTTCATCGTTGATCCATGAACTCTTTAGAGCTGTGTTGCTCAATTTCCTTATATTTGGAATTTTCCTAGATATCTTGTTGATTTCTAATTTAATTCCATTGTAATCAGAGAATATACTCTGTGTGATTTCAATCCTTTTAAATTTATCGAGACTTATTTTATAGCACACCATGTGGCCTATGTTGGTAATGTAACATGCATTTGAAAGGAATGTGTATTCTTCAGTTGTTAGATTTTCTATGAATGTCAGTTAGGTCAAGGTAGTTGATAGTGCTTTTTAGATCTTCTGTGTCTTTCCTGATTTTTCTTCCCTGATTTTTTTTTTTTTTGGTTTAATTATTGTGTCAGTTACTGAGATGGGATGTGAAAATCTTCTCCTCTAATCATGCATTGTCCTTTTCTTTCCGTAATTCTATTTTTGCTTAATGTATTTTGAGGTGCATATACATTCATAATTGCCATGTCTTCATGATAAATTGTCCCTTTTGTAATTACGATGTTCCTTTTTTTGTATGGTAATACTCTTTGTCTTACAGTTGATTAAAAGTTCTGCGTGCATGGTGGTGAAACCGCTGAAATGTGTTTTGGGGTGCTCCGAGGAGCTCCGGTTCTTTATGTCTCAGTGCAGAATGAATTCAAAGAGGCTGAGTGATAGATATAAGAAGTGACTTATTAGAATAGGACACGTGGAAGGCTTACAAGTGGGTGGGCAAGAGGGTGCCGCGCTGAGAACTTAGTGGGCTAGAGTTTTATAATCAAGGGAAAAGTAGGGAGGGAGAGAAGACCACCTTCTTCCTCATTCTTCAGTAGATGTCAAGCTTCCATCATCAATTCCTCCTCCATGTTGGGTGAGGGAGTTTTCTTGTCCCTACTGGTCAAACCAGGACTGTCACAGTGCCCTGGAAATGAGCAAAAAGGCGGTAACATATACTAAAATATGGTAAATCATCTCAGGTTTCAGTATAATGGCACCTTTTCCTTGTGCTTTTGTCTTTAGTGTGTGCACAGGAGCATGTCCTAGGAATCATTAATGTACTGAGCTCGCTGCGTGGGATGTGGGTCTCATGCCACCATTGTTTTCTTGTTTTGGGCCTTGTCTCATGTTTCTGTTTCATGGTTTAGTTGCTGAGCAGGCCTGCTTGGTTTTCTCGTTAAGCAAACCTGCTTTCTTGAGTGTTCATTAACTTGCAGGGGTCTCCCTTTCTTTTTTCTTTATTTACAATCCCCTTGTGGGATTAACTGTTTAATCACCTACTTTGTCCTTTACTCTGTCCCTGTCATTGGGGCTGGTGTTTCTGGTGTTCTTCTCCTATGGATGGTGAGCTTGGCTTGTGACATTTCGTTGAGAGTTCTCAAATGTCAGTTTCTCTTGGTCTTTACTTTCATTTGGTCAGTTTCTCCAGTAAAGAATCTTGTAGTCTGTAAGTCTGAAGGGGGCTGGCAGTCTACTAGTAACTTGATGGACCCATATTTTTAGTATAGAGATTCATTCCTATTCTCAGTTATGCCTGGTCAAATCCTCTCATTTAATAAACTCCAGACTTATGCTGGTAAAATGTCCAGTTATTGGATTGGTTCAGACTTGGAAGTTTATACCTTTCTAATAATTTATCCATTTCTTCCAGGTTGTCCGTTTTATTGGCATAGAGTTGCTTGTAGTAGTCTCTTAGTATGCTTTGTATTTCTGCAGTGTCTGTTGTAACTTCTGCTTTTTCATTTCTAATTTTATTGATTTGAGTCCTCTCCTTCTTTTTCTTGATGAGTCTGCCTAATGGTTTATGAATTTTGTTTATCTTCTCAAAGAACCAGCTTTTAGTTTTAGTGATATTTGCTATTGTTTTGTTTCTATTTCATTTATTTCTGCTCTGATCTTTATGATTTCTTTCCTTCTGCTAACTTTGGGTTTTGTTTGTTCTTCTTTCTCTAGTTCCTTTAGGTGTAAGGTTAGATTGTTTGAGATTTTTCTTTTTTCTTGAGGTAGGCTTGTATAGCTGTAAACTTACCTCTTAGAACTTCTTTTGCTGCATCCCATAGGTTTTGGATTGTCGTGTTTTCATTGTCATTTGTCTCTAGGTATTTTTTGATTTCCTCTTTGATTTCTTCAGTGATCTCTTGGTTGTTTAGTAACGTATTGTTTACCCTCCATGTGTTTGTGTTTTTTTCCGTTTTTTTCCCTGTAATTCATTTCTAATCTCATAGCGTTGTGGTCAGAAAAGATGCTTGATATGATTTCAATTTTCTTAAATTTACTGAGGCTTGATTTGTGACCCAAGATGTGATCTATCCTGGAGAATGTTCTGTGTGCACTTGAGAAGCAAGTGTAATCTGCTGTTTTTGGATTGAATGTCCTATAAATATCAATTAAATCTATCTGGTCTATTGTGTCATTTAAATCTTGTGTTTCCTTGTGAATTTTCTGTTTGGATGGTCTGTCCATTGGTGTAAGTGAGGTGTTAAAGTCCCCCACTATTATTGTGTTACTGTCGATTTCCTCTTTTAGAGCTGTTAGCAGTTGCCTTATGTATTGAGGTGCTCCTATGTTGGGTGCATATATATTTATAATTGCTATATCTTCTTTTTGGATTGATCCCTTGATCCTTATGTAGTGTCCTTCCCGTCTCTTGTAACATTCTTTATTTTAAAGTCTATTTTATCTGATATGAGTATAGCTACTCCAGCTTTCTTTTGATTTCCATTTGCATGGAATATGTTTTTCCATCCCCTCACTTTCAGTCTGTATGTGTCCCTAGGTCTGAAGTGGGTCTCTTGTAGACAGCATATAGATGGGTCTTGTTTTTGTATCCGTTGAGCAAGCCTGTGTCTTTTGGTTGGAGCATTTAATCCATTCACGTTTAAGGTAATTATCGATATGTAGGTTCCTGTGACCATTTTCTTTAATTGTTTTGGGTTTGTGTTTGTAGGTCCTTTTCTTCTTTTGTGTTTCCCACTTAGAGAAGTTCCTTTAGCATGTGTTGTAGAGCTGGTTTGGTGGTGCTGAATTCTCTTAGCTTTTGCTTGTCTGTAAACCTTTTGATTTCTACATCAAATCTGAATGAGATCGTTGCTGGGTAGAGTAATCTTGGTTGTAGGTTCTTCCCTTTCATCACTTTAAATATGTCATGCCACTCCCTTCTGGTTTGTGGAGTTTCTGCTGAGAAATCAGCGGTTAACCTTATGGAAGTTCCCTTGTATGTTGTCTTTTTTCCCTTGCAGCTTTCAATAATTTTTCTTTGTCTTTAATTTTTGCCAATTGGATTACTAGGTGTCTCAGCATGTTTCTCCTTGGGTTTACCCTGTATGGGACTCTCTGCGCTTCCTTGGACTTGGGTGGCCATTTCCTTTCCCATGTTAGGCAAGTTTTCGACTATAATCTCTTCAAATATTTTCTCTGGTCTTTTCTCTCTCTCTTGTCCGTTGGGACCCCTGTAATCCAAATGTTGTTGTGTTTAATGTTGTCCCAGAGGTCTCTTAGGCTGTCTTCATTTCTTTTCATTTTTTTTGTTTATTCTGTTCCGCAGCAGTGAATTCCACCATTCTGTCTTCCAGGTCACTTATCTGTTCTTCTGCCTCAGTTAGTCTGTTATTGATTCCTTTTAGTGTAGTTTTCATTTCAGTTATTGTATTGTTCATCTCTGTTTGTTTGTTCTTTAATTCTTCTAGGTCTTTGTTAAACATTTCTTGCATCTTCTCGACCTTTGCCTCCGTTTTTTTTCCCAGGTCCTGGATCATCTGCACTATCATTATTCTGAATTCTTTTTCTGGAAGCTTGCCTATCTCCACTTCATTTAGTTGTTTTTCTGGGGTTTTATCTTGTTCCTTCATCTGGTACATAGCCCTCTGCCTTTTTATCATGTCTATCTTTCTGTGAATGTAGTTTCTGTTCCACAGGCTGCAGGATTGTAATTCTTCTTGCTTTTGCTGTCTGCCTTCTGGTGGATGAGGCTATCTAAGAGGCTTGTGCAAGTTTCCTCAAGAGGCTTGTGCAAGTTTCCTCAAGAGGCTTGTGCAAGTTTCCTCTGATGTCTTAATCATCATCATAGTTCTGTGGTTATGGTCATACTTGAACATAAGATCTATGGCACTTGAGGACCAAAGATGTAAGTACTAGTGGCTTAGCAATACTTATATGCTGCTCATGTAAGCAAACCTCTTTGGGCATGTTTCACATGTGAGAAAGAAATGGAAGTTTTCCCAGTCTTAATTAGGAGAACTGGAAAAAAACAAGGAATGTTAATAATTGGGTATTACTATAGTGCAGTTGGCCTTTGGACAAAGTATAAAGCATCCATCCATTTAATGAGTTTGGGCCATCCCCGTGCCACCCCCACCCCCCAAGCACTCTTGTTTAGTGTATTTAGAAGCAGCTAGATTATAGAGAAAATGGTAAATTTATAGTGATTTTGACAATTTTGGGATCATGGTGATCGATACATTAGAAATAGTTTTTTTTTTTTTTTTGCGGTACGTGGGCCTCTCACTGTTGTGGCCTCTCCCGTCGCAGAGCACAGGCTCCGGACGCACAGGCTCAGCGGCCATGGCTTACGGGCCCAGCTGCTCTGCAGCATGTGAGATCTTCCCAGACCGGGGCACGAACCCGTGTCTCCTGCATCGGCAGGCGGACTCTCAACCGCTGCGGCTCCAGGGAAGCCCAGAAATAGTTTTTTTTTAAATAGAGAATATAGTCATATAGCTATGAACTTTTTATATTTGTTGACATAAGGTGTCAATAGCTTTACTGCTTGAAAAGTCATGTAGATACTGGTTTTAGACGCTTTCTAGTGCTTTGCCTTTGCTTATGACCTTTTTGGTCCTAGAAACATTCAGAATAACCTTTATTCTAAAGTAGCATTGCTATTGAATTAAACAGACTTACTTTGATACTTCGTTGGCCATGTGATTTTATGGATTTCTGGTGGACTTTGTGTGTCCTGGTCAGGTTGATCATTCTTGGTACCCTCGTCTCTGTGAATGGATTTCTGGAATGGCCACCTCACTTCTCTCCTGTGCCTAATTCCTTCCTTTTGAATCCATGGTATCCAGTGTTTTACTGTGGAAAATAATTGCACACATATTTTAAAGACCAGCCAGTACTATTTGAGTTCTGTTTTATTCTGTTTTCTCCTTTTTTGTTGTTTTGTTAATCCTAATTGTTTAAGGCTCTTCTTTTGGAAAAGTCAAAGTAAGTGAAAAAAGAAAAGCATAGGGGCTTCCCTGATGGCGCAGTGGTTGAGGGTCCGCCTGCCGATGCAGGGGACGCGGGTTCCTGCCCCGGTCCAGGAGGATCCCACGTGCCGCGGAGCAGCTGGGCCTGTGAGCCATGGCCGCTGAGCCTGAGTGTTCGGAGCCGCTCCGCAACAGGAGAGGCCACACCAGTGAGAGGCCCACGAGGCCCGCATACCGCAAAAAAAAAAAAAAAAAAAAAAGGCATAGTCATTGAAGACTGTCTTTGAATTGCTTGAATGTGCTTGACTGTCAGAATGTTCTTTTTCTAAGAGGAAGCCCATCTTAGTTAACGTTTTTCTGTTAATTAAACTTCGGGATTTTAGTCAAGTAACAGTTACCAATAATTATGCTTTTGAGTTAGGTGGGTGTTGGAGGAGAGTGGTGGTTCTGTCTTCCAGGGGACTGTCACTGGAGATAAGGGACACCAGAGATAAGAGTTGTGCATAGTATACTGGTACTGTTATTGTGTAAGCAAGGGTTCTGGGTGGTTCCAGGCTAGCCTGCCTTTGCCTGGGTGGAAGAAAGCAGCAAAATCCAGACAGAATAGGCTTTAGACTCTGGATAATCAATGAAAATGACATTGCTATGGAGACTTTGTCCCACCTTTTGTCAACATGTAACAGAACAGCAATGGCTTAGACAAATTTACATTAGAACTTGTTCAGAGAATGAAGAAAGGAGAGAGGTTTGTTTACACAGCAGCAGTCTAAAGGTGACTCAAGTCTGTTGTCATTCACTCTAAGAATGCCATCTTTATTGACTTTTCTTTAGGATTCACTAACAAAGGAGCTGTGTAGAATTACATCAGGTTTCTCTCTGGGTGAGGGTTTTTATTAGGAAGAATAACTTGGTAGATGTTTTAGCAGTTTCAAAAGCTTTTGTCCGTTCTTGACTTAATTAAATGGTAGAGTATTTTAATTTGTTCGACAGCAAACATTGAGTGCCCCAGATGTGAAAAGGACTGTGTCAGTTCTCTGGGGAAGATGAAGATCAGTGAGGTGCAGTATGGGTTCTTAAAGAGCTATAGCCTTGTAGGGGAATCAAGCATGGGCACCATGGTGATATAGAGTGATGAATGCCCCAAGAGAGGCTGTCAAAATACTGTGGGAGTTCAGAGGAGGAAGAGAGAGACACTCATTTCCCCACTGAGTGAGGGGAGCAGGCTCAGTTAAACTTCATGTAGGCCATGGTATTTAAGCAGTGTCTTGCTAGGTGGGATTGGGACATATGAAGAATTCTTTAGTTTGAGGCATGGGCAAGTGTTCAGGATAGGAATTTCAGATTTGCTACAGTGTCTAGCATGGAAAAGTAAATAATAATAATAACAGAAATGGTAATAATAATATAATAATACTAGCATTTATTGAATGCCTAACTTGTGATAATTACTTGTTTTAATTCATTTCCTCTTAACAATAACATAATAACCCTAGGAGGAAGGTACTATTGTCATCCCCATTTTACAGATGGAGAAACTGAGTTATAGATAGGTTTAGAAACTTGGGTAAGGCTATGTAGTTAGTAGCATTTGACCCCATACTAGTTCTGGAAAGCCCACCCTTCCTTGCTGTGTTGTACTGTGAGAAATGTAGCAGAAGGGGACTGGGGTCTGTTTATGTAGAGCCTTGAATGCCCACATGAATCATTTAATATATTGGAAGATATTATTTTTTTCTCAGTGGTTCTGTCATTTCTTTTAATATTCTGTGCTTTAATGCCTTTGACATGCCTTTCCCACTTTACCCAGTCAATTCCTACTCATTTTTCGATTCTTTGCTCATATAGTACCATTTCTGTGAGGCTTTTCTCAGTCACCCAGGAAGAAGAGCCCTCCTGTGGCTCCCAGGGCTGTTTGCACCTTTAATACAGCGTTCATCATTTACTTTTTTTTCCTCAGCTAGGGTGAATTCCTTGAGGATTGGGACTACGTATCCTTTTTGTATCCCGGATGTTAGGCTCATCTTTGTTGTTGAATAAAGCTCAGATAAATGACTGATTGAAAGGGAGGGTGATACATTTTCGGATGTCATGCTGACTTTTTTTCATCACTCTTCTTCTGAGTTACAGGTGTTAGAAATACCTAGAAAAGAGAGAAAGGAATATATGAGATAATACTTTGGTTGATTGGGTTTCTGTGAAAATGAAAGCGAGAGATTATTTTGGATTTGAGGTTACTGGGGATGATTTCTCTGAGGGCTGGGCTTTGGGCTTGGCCCTTCCGGAGGTGTAACATTTAAGTTGGCCGAGGGGTCAGGGCATGCCGGCTGAAAGAGCAGCATGAGCTGGGGTCAGATGGGAAATAACACTGTCAGCTGTGAAACGTGAGCCCCTCGGCTTCCCGCTGTACCCAGTAGAGCATTTTACAGTGTAGACAATCTCTTGAAAGCCCTGGTTTTCTTTACAGTCTGCCAGAAAGATGTATGGGCAAGCAAAACATTTGCCATTACTGTGGTTTGAATTTAAGGTAAGTTCCTAACACGTGGAATAGGAAATTCAAATGTTCAGGGTACCTTTTTGGTAGGAAAAGTGCTGTTGGAGGACAGATGCATTTGGTCTAAATTAAACTTATACTCCAGAAATTCTTTAAAATCTTAAAACAAGGAACCTTACATTTAACGGGCAGGTAGTCAGCCTGACTTGAGTTTCCTTTGCCAGTCTCCTTAGACCAGTAGAGACTCTCAGGTTGCTGTCATGGGCTTGTGTTGTTGAACTGAGCTTCTTGCTCTTCATCTAGCAGCACTCTGCTTGTGATGTGGGGAACTAAAGTTACTGAGGAGAGGCAGGGTTAACTGGACCCGTGGAGAGGAACATGCTAAAGAACTCTCATAATAAAGGAGGGCATTGGAATCCAGAGAGAGGGGCTCTTTGTTAAGAAACATCTTCCAACAATTGGAAACCTTTTACAGTACTTTTGAGGCACAACCCAGAGTACTAAAAATGATGCCTTGAAACTGCTGATGCCCAAGATTGAAAGCTTTTCTCCCTCGCTAAGTTCGGATTAAAAGCGGTCATGTTCTCAGAAGCATCTCAGAAGGGAAAGGGCAGTCTTTCCCAAGATGGTAAAGGTCATAGCTTACCATTTTACTGATTGATTATTCTGGGGACCAGAGGCCGTACCTTTGGTGGAAGGAAAGACTAAAGGGAAGGTGTGTCTTGCTCTCGTGCATGTGGCCTCCATCCCAGAGTCTTCTCTATGCAGAAGTTTTCCTTTTCTGTTGATTACAGAAGATTTTAGGGCTATAGCTGTTTAAACATAAGCTCCATGAGGTTAGGGACATGGTCTTGTTCCCTAATATATCCGCAGACTCTAGAATAGTGCTGTCAAATAGAAATATAATGTGAGTCCCCATACATTTAAATTTTCTAATTGCCACACTAAAAGAAAGAGATGGAATTAATTTTTTTTTGAATTTTGTTTTATTTATTCATTTTTTATACAGCAGGTTCTTATTAGTTATCTATTTTATACACATCAGCGTATACATGTCAATCCCAATCTCCCAATTCATCCCCCCCACCCCCACCCCCCGCCCCTGCCGCTTTCCCCCCTTGGTGTCCATACGTTTGTTCTCTACATCTGTGTCTCTATTTCTGCCTTGCAAACCGGTTCATCTGTACCATTTTCCTAGATTTCACGTATATGTGTTAATACATGATATTTGTTTTTCTCTTTCTGACTTACTTCACTTTGTATGACAGTTTCTAGATCCATCCATGTCTCTACAAATGACCCAGTTTTGTTCCTTTTTGTGGCTAATAGAGATGGAATTAATTGTAATAATGTATTTAAGGTGAATATCCAAAATATTATCATCTTAACATGTGATCAACATAAAAAATTGAGCTATTTTACATTCTTTTGTTCACAGAGTCTTCAAAACCTAGTGTCTATTTCATGCTCACAGCACGTATTAATTTGAACTAGAACTGTTTTGAATGCTTAGTAGCCACATGTGACTGCTGCCTGCCGTATTGGACAGTGCAGGTCTGAACTACACCTGGTATATGGTAGAAGCACAGTAACTATCAGTTAAATGAAGAAAGGAAGGGAGAGAGGGAAGGGGGAAGGAAATGGTAAAACTTCAAAGATGCGTCAGCGGTGGAACACTATTTTACTTCTTTTGGGGCGTCTTAGCAGTTTCTTACTAGACCAGCAGCTGAATGATCCTTATTAGATTAAAAAAATCATTTGCAAATGTGTTGTCTCATTGATACGTACCTTCAACAGCATTGTTTAGATAGGTCAAGTTTTACTGTGTTTAATTGAAAGGTGGCCTACCTGAGGTGAGGTTGAATGAGTGTGTGGCTTAACCAAGATTCATACTCGGGTCTTTTGAGTCCTAGTTCAGTGCTTTCTCCTTGCTACTGTGTACCTTCCCATGGGTTTGTTTTAGGTATGCTCATCCTCCTATGAACACTAGTTGATTCTCAATATGGATAGATACTAAAAGATAGACTGAATAAATTTTGTTAATACAGAGCTATTTAAAAGTAGTGATTGGGAGTTTGGGATTAGCAGATGCAAACTATCATATATTGAATGGATAAACAACAAGGTCCCACTGTATAGCACAGGGAACTATATTCAGAATCCTGGGATAAGCCATAATGGAAAAGAATATATGTATATATAACTGAATCACTTTGCTGTACAGCAGAAATTAACACAACATTGTAGATTAACTATACTTCAATAAAATAAAAAAATTAGTTATTAAAGGCCACACTTAGAGTTTGCTTTTAATTCAGTAATCAAAGACGTGTGGGTACAAAGCTGAGAAGGTTGTGTGTGTGGCTTTTCTGGATGTCAGGACCTTCTGAATTACAGAGGCACATAAAAATTTGGTGAGTAAAAAGAGTGTTTATGACAAGGTGTGTGTACATATGTTTGAAATGATCCCTTAGTATATAACCATTTTCCCTCTACAGACATTATTCTGTAGTAGGAATGGGTCATGATTTGCTGTTCTAGTGCATGGAGAAGTGTCTTATCTCTTACACAGAGGAAAAGAGACTTAACCAGCATGATGACCCTCCAGTGCTTAAGTTATTGGAATTAGCGGCTTTCTTGTTGCTCGAGCCATTAAAATAGTTGTTTTTATTGTGCTTAACATTGAAATAAAACCCTAAAGCAGATACTTTTGGTATGATTCAATTTGTTATGGTTAAAATGCCGAAGAGGAATTGAAGTTAATTTCTAGAGTATCAGTATGATTTTATGGAAACTTTGCATTTCCGCATCCTTTTGGAGAGAGGCCAACGCTGATCACTTTTGGACCCAAATCCTACTGTGCAGAGCAAAGTGTGTTACTGAGATATCAGTGCACAGTACATACTTTATACAAGGGGTTCATTATTTGAATTTGTGAGAAATAATTCTAGTTTGCAGAAAATGGCATTTCTTGAGAAAAAGACAGGCCTAAAATATATAAAGCTTTTCCCAGAGACAAAAGATATTTGCAAAATATTTTGTTCACTGTTACTCAATTTAGGATATGAATTTGAAAAAAGTAATGCCAAAGTTATTCAGTAAAAAAAAATGTCTTTGCAGGTCTTTGTCACAGCAAAATCCACTGCCTCGATTTTAATTGACCCAACCTGTGAGCAAAGAAGTGAATTCTAATTTATCTTGCATATTTGGGAGATTATTCACAAGGAATTTTGTACGAAACATGAATATCATTATCTACCCTATACACTAAGGATTTGAGAGTAGGTAGCTCCTACACACACTTTCCCTTCTCTTTTCATAGCCTGGGGAATGCTGTGAATTCACATAAGTGGACTTTTAAAGTGACTGAAGCTTACCCTTTCTGTAGCACCATCCAGACTCCAGAGGCACTTTGGTGGCCTGCAGAGTCATAGCTGCTTTTCTTTCCTAGTAGGATGACTTAGAACCTGAGTGGGTGGGGAACCATCAGGCGCCTGATGACCCTCGAGTGCGTGGATGGCAGGTGACTGAGGATCTGGGACAGCGGCGCCAAGTCCTGGATGAACGTCAGAATCCCCTGGGGCGCTTTAGGACCTTACAGCTGCCCAGACCCATCTGTTTCACATCAGCGTCTCCCTGGTACTACCTACATTTCAGCCAGGATTTTAATTTCTCATTGAAGAGCTTTCTTGAATCAGTAATCATGGGGCGTCATATATATATTTTTTTACCACCTCACTTGTTTATTAGTAGTGATTTCTCATGAGTCTCCAAACTATTCAGGAAGGTTGGTTGGTTTGTTTCTGAGACAGAGATAGTCAGTAAAGGATGAAATAGAGCTAGCTCCTCTGCAAGAAGTCTTGAGGCAAACGGACCCCGAGGGGGTGGGTAGGTGGTGGCAGTTGGAAAGAAGAGTGCCAAGTAGGCCAGGGCTTAGAGGCTGTCAGTGCACAGAAAGAGATGGGTTGTACAAGGGGTCTTTCTGAGTGGGCTATGTATGGGTTTAAACCATCTAGAAACTGTGCACTTCTTCATAATTTATGTTTCCCTTTTGCCATTCTTTGAATAAGGAAGAGACATGATTAATGACCATTGCTCAGAGAACCTTTTACTTCTATTTGGACTGCTTTCAGGATAGTACTATTTGTGGGAGGTCTGACATCTATTTAAAGGGGTAGTTTTTTCCATCACTGTTTTATGTTTTATGTAGCCTTACATACAGAAGGGTACTTTAAAACTCCCATTTCAGAGTCTCCCATTCCAGTAGATGTCAGGGCATAAGCTAGACACCTCATGTTTCAGAATACTTAGTGTACTTTCCTTCTTTTATTTAGTAAAGAACAGTATTTTGTGGCATTCTTCTTAACTTGTTAACCATAGACGAAGATATCTATTAATTCAAATAGGGACTTTTGTTTATGTTCTGAATGCTTAACTGAGATCTGTTATCAGAAGCCCTTCTGTCCCTCAGTTTGATGTGCAGTGTGGTGGTGTTGATGCATGTAGTTCATTGTTCGAAGGGCCCAACTGAGGTTGTGGAAGGGAATTGATGTTCTGTGGACCAGTGTGGTCACTGATGCTAGCTTCTGGTTTTTAGTATTACCTGTAAATATAAGTCCTTTGACACTAATTGTTAAGACTCAAAAAAGTAGATTAGAACAATCTGGGGGTGGTGGAGGGATTATTTCTAATATTTCTTGGGGACTGAAATTTCTTATCCAGCATTTGTTCTGCTTTACAATGTTCCCATAAAGTATGACATAGAAAAAAGCAGTCCACAAACCTTTTGCGATAAAGCCTGAAGACTTAAAATGTTTTAGCGCTTTCATCTGAATGAGTTAAAAAATCTAGATATTTCCCCCCAGATGATGAAGATCTTTATTATAGAAAATACGGCAACTACAATAAAGTGTAAAGAAGAAAATAAAGATCACCAGTAATCCCACAACCCAGCAGTAGCTACTATTAACATTTAAACTATTTCCTTTTAGGTTTGTGTGTGTGTGTGCGTGCGTGTATGTGTGTGTATGTGAATGTGTGTGGGGGGCGCATACTGTTTTGTGTCCTGTTTATTACTTCCCATATAAATAACTGTTCTTTAAAAACATAGTTTTCATTGGTTGTTTTCTTGCCCAAATATTTTCCTTATTTTCAATATTTAGTTGAAACACCATTAAGAAATCAGCTTGGATGCCTTTTGATGCCTTTTTTTCCTCCATGAGTACTTTCATTCATAGAGGAAGTTGAAAGAATCTCCACTGGGCTTCCATGGAATGTTGATTTAACACTCCTGTCACACTGGCCGTAACTTGCCTCATGTAATATTTTGTCTACATCTAATTCTTCATCTAACATTTACTGAACCCTTCCTTTGGAATAGGTACTATGCTAAGACCTCACGATACAATGGTAATACAAAGGAAATAAAAAGCAAAACACCAAAAACCAGTTTTGTACCTGCATTCAGGTTCCTTAGTTCATGGGCTGGGGAAATGCAGACATTCCTAAGATAATCCCACAGATAAACGTTATCTTACAATTGTGATACGTAATTTGAAGGAGAGGTGAATGGTGCTTATGAGAACAGTTCAGATGAATAAGGACACGTATTTTTTTTGACCACAGATTTAATATGATCCAGGTCCTGTGCTTCTGTAAAGGTCAGTGCAACCAAGAGATAACTTGTTCACTCGAAAACCCTCATGTGCTTATAGTGTTCTGCTGTGGATGGAGGGCGTGCAGGCTCTTTGTGCCCAGCTCTGGCCAAGTGGGCTACATTCTAAGGGGGACCTATGCTGGAGAAGATTTTAGAAAGGATTTTAACGATGCCTGGCTAGGAGAACTGTAGCAAGTGTTCTGGGGAAATGACGACACAGGGCAGACATCGTAGCTGTTGTCCAGCGTGTAACCATTTATCAAGGTGTGTAGAAAGGATTCTGATGGTTGATGGGAAGTGAGACTGCTCTTCTGGTTTCCTTTTCATTTTAAGATTATCTGAAGTCATGCAATATCTGCTGGGTACCAAGAGGACCCTGAGGGTGGTATACAGCTGATGTCCATTCCTCTCCCTACCCAGTGACCCCACTCCCGTCTCCAGGCAAGAGGAAGCCACAGAGGCTTGGGGACCTCAGGGAAAGCTGTGACTCCCAGTAGCCAGTATCTGCTGAGGACAGGCTCCTGCAGGCAGGCGCTTCAGGAATTCCTCAGAACCCATGGGCTGCCCATAGGTTAAGGCAACCCTGAATGCCTTAATATGGCAGAAGACCATCTTGCTTGCTCTCTGACTTCTGTCCTCACTCTCTGTCCCTGAGCCTTGTTAGTTCCAGTGATGTAGAAATTTCTTGTGTGACGTGACTTTTTGTCCTTTGCTGCCGTTTTCTTTTTCTTAACACACTTTGTCTTTTTCTTAAACGCTCCTCTCTGCTGCTGAATAAATTCTTTTTTAGGACCAGCTTAAAAGTTAGCATCTGTAGTGTTTTTCTTGCTTCCTAGAGTTAGTTACTTTATAGCATGTACCTCTCTTACAGTATCCCTGAGATTAAAAAAATATATATTTAATTTATTTATTTTTGGCTGCGTTGGGTCTTAGTTGCTGTGTGCGGGCTTTCTCTAGTTGAGGCGAGCGGGGGCTACTGTTCTTTGTGGTGCATGGGCTTCTCGTTGCGGTGGCTTCTCTTGTTGCGCAGCACGGGCTCTAGGCGCATGGGCTTCAATCATTGTGGCGTGTGGGCTCAGTAGTTGTGGCTTGCGGGCTAGAGCGCAGGCTCAGTAGGTGTGGCGCACGGGCTTAGTTGCTTCGCGGCATGTGGGATCTTCCCAGACCAGGGCTCAAACCTGTGTCCCCTGCATTGGCAGGTGGATTCTTAACCACTGCACCACCACCACCACTGAAATTTTATGTATGTATGTATGTATTTATTTATTTATTTTTGGCTGCGTTGGGTCTTTGTTGCTGCGTGCGGGCTTTGGTGACGCAGTGGTTAAGAATCCGCCTGCCAACGCAGGGGACGTGGGTTTGAGCCCTGGTCTGGGAAGATCCCACATGCTGTGGAGCAACTAAGCCCGTGCGCCACAACTACTGAGCCCACAAGCCACAACTACTGAAGCCCACGTGCCACAACTACTGAAGCCCGCGTGCCTAGAGCCCGTGCTCTGCAATATGAGATTTTTTATTTAGCTGTTTAGCTTGCTCTCCTGGAATGTAAAGTTCTTGAAGACCGGGACTGTGTTTTCTGTTTGACTTTTCAATGCCAAAAAGGCATTGAAATAAATGGCACATTCTGGGCATCCAGTAATTTTTGGATGGAGGAATATGATTCTCATTTGCTTTACAATAGTGATGCCTTATTGTGGCTTTGGCGCTTACTGTCCATGAGATAAATAGTTGAACTTTAGATTGGTTGATTAAAACATTGAGAAGTGCAAGAGTCTGGTTTTCTTGAATCCTTTATTAAAGATGCTAATAGAGAGGATATTATTATATGGTGAGGCATTCCTAGTTTCCACAAGACCACTTTGTGTTTTGGGTGACCTTCTTTTCAAGCTCCTTCAGAGTTATCAAATTGTTGCAATCATATTTTCAAGAAGGACCTCATCTTAATCAGGACTGAAATGATGCTAAGAGAAAATTGAAAATCACCATTTTTTTAAGGTAATCATAGTAAAAAAGTGGTAGGTATTTATAGAAAGGTACTAGCATTTGGGGATGAAGGAAATCTGTAGTAAGAAATTTTCCAAATTAAATCAGGTGTACACTGTGGGCAGATAAAGCACAGATTGTGTTCTAATATGGTGTAGAGCTCAGAGTTTGCAGAAGCTAATTTTAAAATGTTATCAGACCACACTTACGCTTGCAGGACTTGCTTTAAAAAGAGTTTCGTAGTTTAACAACAGTGGTCTGGTTACCTAGGGTTGATGAGACTCTGGAAAATCTGATATGCTTAAACGGAAATTTTTGAATATTGCTGTCTACTAGAAAATCAGTCGTTAAATGCAATGAGAAATATATTTCCAAGCAGACAGGAATTTTATAGTATAATAAATGGATACTGTTCCCAGATGGCAGATTTCTAGGGCAGTGTCATTATCTTCAGAAAGCTTCCCGGTACATGTGTGGCATCAAGACTGGCAAGGGTGAAACTGATTGGATACTCCCACAGGAGAAGCTTAAGACTTGATACCCAAGTTTTCTTTGTTCCCTGCCAGCATACCATCCTAAATTTCTTCAGCGAGTTGTTCTGCTGGGCACTGATCCTTTTTTCTCATAACTTCTGGCTGATCCTAATCAAAATAGGGTGTACCTCTCCTGCTACCCTATATAGTTTCAGTTCCTCTGTTCACCAAATTACATCATATGCATTTCTAAATGTTGATTCATTAACTGGAACCCTCTGTAAGGGACTTTTATTTTGTAGGTGGAGACGTTGTAAATTGGTTTAAGTTCTTAGCATATTACGTTGTTGATCTCTTGTTCCATTAATACGCTCTCTGAACTTTAAGATGGATACCCAGATTTTTGTTTATAAGGAAGAACTTTTACTTGAGAAGCTGTCTGTGGTGTGACGGTCCCTCTTTATCCAAATCTGTTCTCCAGCTATATACATCCTTTGTAAAATGCTCATCTAAAATCAGCAGTGAATAAAACGACCTTCATCCAAAAGCAAATTATTTAGCTCTGTATTTGAGTTTAGTGATTTAGATTCATGTTTGAATTAGGTGATGTGGATTCGTATTGCAAAAAAACAAACATTTTAGATATTCCTGAAGCTTATAGTTGAATGAGATGCTCAAGGCACCTTCTGAAGTTAAGGTACATTCCTTGCTGGCTGATTAAGAGGAAAGGTGACCTGCCGTTGACTTCACCCGATGGATAAGCAATAACTAGAAAGTTAGTTAAGAAAATTTGTGTGATTTATTTTGCTACCGACTCAAAAGAGGAAACTTATATTAGAATTTGTTAAAATATTATTTTCACCTTTTTGGTTATGGATAAGAGGTTTGGGGGTTTTAGTCATGTTTTATAATTGGGCTGCATTGTATGATATGATGCTATAAAAGTAGGAAAGAGAAAACACATGAGGGCGTAATTATAGCCAAACGTGTAGTTGTCTTGGTTTCTTAGAGGTGGGGCCTGGATAGGACCCTTAGGAAATTTTTTTTCAGAAAGAATCCTTAATGATGCATACTTTCATCAAATTAACAAAATATACGTCAGATATTATCAATAAAGTAGCTTTGACAGTATAGCAGAGAGAAGTATGCCTGATTTGGGCAAGTGTGAAATTGTCAAGCACAGAGCATATGCTAGTTGTTTCATTTTATATTTCCTTGCACTGTCGGAGTCCTGTTCCCTTTTTGAATCCTGTGAAGGCTCATGCTATGATTGTTAATTCCTCTAACGTGATATGATGAGCTGGACCTTCGGATTGATAGTTTACA
The DNA here is from genome assembly GCF_011762595.2 of Tursiops truncatus. Lineage (NCBI taxonomy): Eukaryota > Metazoa > Chordata > Mammalia > Artiodactyla > Delphinidae > Tursiops > Tursiops truncatus. Next base: position 30,965,894 of record NC_047035.1, on the reverse strand, counting down.
ATGACTCCAGAGCTGTCCTGCTGTGCACTACACTAGGATTCCTTTTACTGAGACCCCTCCTTTGGACTTTATCCTTAAGACCAAGACTGTGTCAGCACTAGGGGGCGTTTCTCTTGTCCCAGTACATGGAGAGATTTATATTTATTAAGTAAATATAAGTAAATATATAAGTAAATAAATATAAGTAAATATATATTTATTAAGTAAATACAATGTGCTAGGTACTTGCTAGGTACTCTATATATGTTATTTCATTAAAGCCTTTTTACAACTTCAAGATTAAGGAATTAGTCTATGCATTTCCGTCACGGAGCAGTCATCTGTCCAGGGACACACTGAAGGTAAGCCTGAAACTTGGCTTCCCATCCAGGTGTGATGAGGAAGCCCATGCTTTTCCCACTCTCCTGTGGCCTCCTGTATTTGGAGAAGGGAGCGGAGCGGCTTGGAGACCATTTCTTGCTCCCTCTCTCCTAAGCTGCCAGGATCTCTTTGGGTCTCTGTGGGTAGACCAACATTGTTATTAAAAATATCTATTCATTCACCACCAGCCCTCCGTACATTCATCCATGCACCTAATAAATATTTATGGAGTACTTATTGTGTGCCAGGTGCTGATTGAGAACCTGGATATCTGCTGGTTGCCAAGCCCCCTCTACCTTCATGAAGCTTACATGAATTATCCAAAGACTCATTATATAGTGGGTTTGGGGTGGGAGTGAGTGTCTGCACTTCTTAGCCCCGTGCCAGACTTAGAGGAGGCCCTCAGTGAGTGTTCGTTTCTTTTGCCCCATCCCTTTTAACCTAATTTTTATGCCCTCGGCCAACCATTGTCCCTTGTTCATTTATGGTTGTACTTTGAATTATTGACTTGGGTCTGTATGTTTTTTTTCTCAGTTCAAGATCAGTCTATTAATCTTTAGAAACTAGCATGTTCCACAAAGACATTTGGTCTAAGTGGTCAGTTACTCTGATTTTGAATATGAAAAATGTGGTAGGGGCTACAAACTTTCAGTTATAAGGTGAATAAGGTCTGAAGATATAAAGTATAATGTGGTGACTGTAGTTGATAACACTGTATGGTATCATTGACATTTCAGTTCAATAATTGAATTTTTTAAAAAGTTCTACTTTCAGGAAGAAAAGAGAGATAAATATGGGAAGTGATGGACTTACTACTTAACTCAGTGGAAAGTATCCTTTCACAGTGTATATACATATATCAGATCATCACACTTTACACTTTAAATATCTTACAATTTTATTTGTTGATTATACCTCGAAATTGGACAGAAAAGAAGGTGGTGGTATGATAAAAATGGAGTAATTTTTTGCTAAAAAGTTGTCTTTTAGCTCTTGTATTAGGCATTAATCCTAATTACATTGTGTAGGTATACCTTCGTATTGTTTTGAGTAGCATTGTTAATAATTTACCATATATTAAATTATATGTTTTTTAAAAGGTTTACTGTATTTTAAAATGTGATGTAATGAGTTAATGCTAAAACTCATAAAGTAGAGCGTCAACCTTAGATTCTATTATGAAATTCATTGAGCAAATGTTTTTCATTATGGAGAATCTTGAGTTAGTCCTATTTTTGGAATGTTTCTTCTGTAGGGTATCTGGTGTCTTTTTGATAAATTTAAACTATTTCCCGACAGATTTTCAAGGTAAACTCAATTGACAAATTTCAAAATGCTATTTAGAGCTGAGTCTGTTTCTTGGACCAGTCTCTGTGTGGTTAATGGATGATTTCAGACAGTGTTGGAGAGAAATATTAATAACGTCAAAGATCACTTGTCACCTTGACAGAAATATGAATTTTGAGAGAAGTGTAGGGATTCATTTTCTGGCGATGCAGTTTCTTACTTGGGCAACAGCACCAGTGTCCTCTCTGGTCCCTCAAGACAGAGATTTCAGTTGACTTTGGTTCCATTTTTCTCAGTTACCCCATCTGATTGCTTTGCATGTGTTGTCAGTGTTCTGTCTTAAGTGTCTCTTAAATTCCTTCCTTTCTCGCTTCCCACTCTCCTAGTTCAGGTCCCAGGCATCTCTCACCTAGAAAATAGCAACAACTTTGGTAGTAGCATTTCTGTATTCAGTGTCTGTCCTCTTGCAGGCTCTCTTCCACAGCACTGTGGGAATTTTTTTGGGGGGGAAATAAAAAATATATATATGCGTGTGTGTTTGCCCACATATATACGTGCACATTTGGTTCTGGTGATGACAGTCTCCAGTAAACCTTTGGTAGTTTCTCACTGCCTCTAGGGTAATCTTAAGCTCTGTAGCATGGTGTTTAAAAACTTTGTGGAATGCTTCTAGCCTTCCATCACAAACCCCTCAGTCCTCCTGCCCTTTCCAGTTGGTTCCAGCGAATAAGCTACTTTCTTTGCAATTTGTCATCATTGGTGCTTTGTGGCATTATTTGCCAGGTGTGGTACTCAGACTTTCTTTGATCTAGGCGGCCTTTTAAATGTATAAGCCACTGTTTTGTCTTGTCTGAACATCTCATGTAAGTGAATGTTGAGTCAGTTCTGCTGTCTAAGGTAGCAAAGTTTGTTTTCTGCTTTACAAGGTGTGAAAAAGTCCCACATATTTTTTTTCTTGAAAGGATTTTGGCCTAAATGGAATTAAACAACTAAAATTTAATTGCAGTTCTTCAGACTAATTTGTTGAAGGTTATTATTTTCCAATTTAGGCAGTATTTGAAAATTCGGAACTATTTTTGTACGTAAAAGTAAGTTTTCAAATTCATCATTAGAATTGTAGCCTTCTCTTTTGCTGTGATAAGTACTCATTTATTTGTAACTATGCGAGGGGATGGTTGGTAACTAAACTTATTGTGGTAATCATTTCATAATATATAGATACATCAAATCATTATGTTGTATACCTTAAACTTATACAATATTATATGTCAACTATATTTCAATAAAACTGGAGGGGGACTCCCCCCCACACACACACTCACTGTGCCAGCCTACCTCTCCCTGTACAACGAACACCATCACAAAGCTTCATAAGCCATTAACACTACCATAGGTTAAAAAAATAGTCATTTATGTTTCAGCTGCCTGATAGAATTACAAGTCCTCCAAGTTTCATCTGAATGCTTCTCTGTATTTAAAAGTAAATGTCCACAGCACAACAGTAACTCTGAATGACATACCGTGTGCTGATAACTAGCACAGTTAGAATGATGAGATTCCATGGCCATCTCTGTAATCACGTGATGATTGATCCCACACAAGTTCACGGGTGCCAGAAACGATGTTGAAGTAGGCGACATGCAGGATGAGGCCAAAGCTAGAAGACAGCCACTGAGTGGATAGTAAAGCCAGTTCATCTCCTGTGGCTCTCAGGGAAAATTTCCATGCAACCTTTAGAGTTTAAGTGTTTCTTTGTGTGTTTGATATTTAAAATGTCTTTCCATGGTTTATACTTTCTGTTTACTTAAACACCACATGCATGGCAGCCTTTTCTGTCCTTATTCTGTTTTCTCCCCCTAATTGCTTTTCCTCTGCTTCTTGTTTGCCCATTGGAAACTTATTTGTTATTCTTGCCATTAAGTTGACCTTCTGACCTTTATGTTCTTTTGCCATCTTTAAAGTTGTACCTACCAACACTTCGGTCTGTGTTATTGCTGTTTTTACATATCCTCCCCCATGAGTTAGGTTGTAAACTTTTTGAAAGGAAAGTCTGTGCCGCTGTGATCTTTGGAACACTACAGCTTTTTGCAAATTGATGTGGAAGAAGCGTTTGAATTGAAGTAAATACTTGTTTTAATAAAGGAAATAATTACATCTCAATTAAGATCTGACTTGCTTGGCTGGTGGGTGAGGTTACAGATGGACCCCCGTTTTAGCTGAGACTGTGGCAAGTGTAACGCTCGTTTTTGAGAACAAGGAAACAATTTGAAATGTTCTTTAGGTCTAACCACTCCTTGATGCTCATAACAAGTTCCTTGATGTGTGTTCAAGTCCTGCTCAGCTATGAACTGCTTTTCTAGTTTGTTTCATTATTGACTGAGTGTTTCTTAAATTCTAGTGGAGGGAAGAGGGTGGCAGTTGGTTATCTCGTTGCCTTATGCACCCCCTCTGTTTCCTGAATATGACAGCAGTTTCTACGTAGTGCCTTTGCCCATGGAGTCAGAAGCTCCATACAAATGTGGATTCTGGTTCTTTCAAGTTGAGAGGAAAGTTAAAAACTCACTTTCTAAAGATCTGTTTAGTTTTTTTCAGGTCACAAGTTTGCCCTTAATAGAGATCTTCTTGTCACTTTAATACCCAAAGTGACTTTTCTGGTGTAGGTGGCACAATTTGTAAGGTGTCTTGAGCCAGTGCTTTCCCGTGGGGGATTAGGACTGTCTGTTCTGGGAAAGTGCATTGTGAGAAGTAAACTTATTTTTTTTCATTTTAGAAATGGATTCAGTACATACACACAGAACTTCTCAGGTGCTTTATGACTATTCTGACATCATTACATAAAGAATTTTAAATTTTATTTACCTATTTACTTTTAATTGATTTTTTATTGAAGTATAATTGATTTACAATGCTGTGTTAGTTTCAAGTGTACAGCAAAGTGATTCAGTTATACATATATATATTCTTTTTTAGATTCTTTTCCCATATAGGTTATTACAATACACCGAGTGTAGTTCCCTGTGCTCTACAGTAGGGCCTTGTTGTAAGAATTTTTAATTTTTTAATTCTGTCACATGGCAGTTTTTCTGAACTCATGCTTTGCAAAGGAGCAAACTAAATACTGGGGAATGTTTGGTATTCATGTCAAAAATGGCTTCCACAGGGGTGTAAAATGCCACAGGTTGGGCTGGAGGGATGTAGATATGGTGTGTGTGTGTTTTTATCAATATAGGAGTGCTGAGAGGAGTGAGAGTTGTGTTGATCTACACAAACGTTATTACTTTTTTAACTTAAAAATATTTCAGATGGACTGGAAAAGGTAGGGACTTATATGTAATACCTTCCAGCTTCACCAGGTCTTAACATTTTGCCATATTTGTTTTAGATCGTAAAACATTTTGGAAAAAGTTGAAGCTCTGCTTTTCTCCCTCCTGATCCCATGGTGTTTTTTTCTATTGGAATGCATTTTATTTGATGGCTTTGAAGACAGATTACATAGTGAGTAGTTGAATGGTGGTTTCCTGTAGGGAAATGAAGTTTATGCACCTCCCATTTTCAGGTTATGGTAACAGTGCTTCTGAAGAGGTGGTGTGAACCTGACATAGGGTCATTGAACAAGATGAGAAATGTATATATTTTGAAAAGTAAACTTGGTTGAATGTGGGCATTCACATTCCAATTAGTTGTTTGGCTTAAACAACGTTCCAGAGCCACTAAGTAGTTTCTTCAAATTCACTGTTAATCTGTTAAAATGTCTGGACAATCACCAAAACTGACTGTTTTCCATGAAGACTTTGTACCGTGGTTTCCAAGGGTGTTTTCCTAGAATTGAATTCACTTTTGTTGGTTTTGGTAATTTTCCTCTAAGCATTTCCTTCAAGTTACGGAATTCTGACTACCTCTCTATTTTACTTACTTTTTTTTTTCCTTTGGTTAAGTATAATACAAAAACCAAAAGGCTATTTATTTTTCCTTAGTGCTACCAAGTTTCTCTGTGCTTTTAATGCGGTGCCATATTTTTCATTGTTGTTCACCTTTTGTTCAACTCTGAGCATCTGTTAAACTTGTCTTGTGTTTTATAATCTAAATTTAGTTTTGATAGGTTCCAGAGAACAGGGGGAAGAACGTCTGTACTAAAATGTAGCTTTTTGGTGTGTGCTCTACTTTTTGTAAGTTATATATCATAATTAAGGAAAAACAGAAATTGAGAAGATTCACTAGCGATCCTATCACTCATAAATTTTTTTACCATATATTTTCCAAAAAAATTTATAAAATACATATTTTAACATAGGCTATAGTTTATAATGTGCATTTTTGTGTAATATTTTGAACAATAAACTAGTAATGTATAAATAATTCCTAAATTACAATTATCTTATATACTCTAAGGTGGAGGTTGTATAATACAGTGGTAGAAACACAGGCTTTGTATCAAATAGACTTGGGTTTGGATTCTTGCTTGTCTGATTACTCAGTTTGTAGCTTGACCTTGGCCAAGGGACTTTATCTTGGGTAAGATTTAAAACTTCACTGATTCCTACGTGTACTCCTTTGTACAATGGGGATAATAATACCCAGCTCCCTGGATTGTTATATTGATTACATGAGATAGAGAATATAATGTGCCTGGTGTATTGTAGGTACTCAGATAGTAACTATCATTATTTTTTATAAGGGAGATTACTTAATCAAAAGACAAGATTAGACACTGGCTATTTAAAGCAGTATCAAGGAAGAAGTTTCTAGATGCCTATATTGTATTTGTATTTACTATTGTAAAAGTGTGGTTAATGAGGCTTGTGTGAATAGTTTGGTAACTGCTCCTGTCCCCTTCCTCCCAGATTTGGAATAGGTAGCCATCTTTAAAATACATAATATGTATGGAGGCATTTTTTGAGAGACCTTCACATGGTAATGAAAAGCTACTGAATATAATTGTGTGTGTGTGTGTGTGTGTGTGTGTCTGTATGTATAGACGCATGTGTCTCTAATGTTTCTCATATGTACGTTGTGGATCATCTGTCTCTATCCCTCTTAACCTGGATGTCTTTCTTAGCTCCAAAGAGCCTTCCCATGTACTTCTCTCCCCCATTTCCATACTTTCTTCTTCTTTTTTAAAAAAATTTTATTTATTTATTTATTTTGGCTGCGTTAGGTCTTTGTTGCTGCACGCGGGCTTTCTCTAGTTGTGGTGAGCGGGGGCTACTCTTCGTTGTGGTGCGCAGGCTTCTCATTGTGGTGGCTTCTCTTGTTGCAGAGCACAGGCTCTAGGCATGCAGACTTTAGTAGTTGCAGCACGCGGGCTCAGTAGTTGTGGCATCTGGGCTCTAGAGTGCAGGCTTAGTAGTTGTGGCTCACGGGCTTAGTTGCTCTGCAGCACGTGGGATCTTCCCGGACCAGGGCTCGAACCCGTGTTCCCTGCATTGGCGGGCGGATTCCTAACCACTGCACCATGAGGGAAGTCTCTCATATTTTCTTCCTGATTTTAACTTCGTGCTAACATGAATTAGCACCTATCGTGTTATTCCTCCTGTTTACCAGCACTATGTACCTGTTGTTAGTTATTTATGTATAGGCATATTGAATTTGAAAAGTGTTATCTAAAAGGAATCTTAGTCATATGGTTCTCACATTCCACTTTACCTCTTTTCTTTCTTTTTTTTTTTTTGCGGTATGCGGGCCTCTCACTGTTTTGGCCTCTCCCGCTGCGGAGCACAGGCTCCGGACACGCAGGCTCAGCGTCCATGGCTCACGGGCCCAGCCACTCTGCGGCATGTGGAATCTTCCGGGACCGGGGCTCGAACCCGTGTCCCCCGCATCGGCAGGCGGACTCTCAACCACTGTGCCACCAGGGAAGCCCCAGCAATACCCTTTTTAATTAATTTCGAGTAATTTTATTGTGAGGTCATAGAAGATGAGTTTATTGGTGAACTCACGCCACCTGTGGGGTGTGTCTGCCTTGACTGTCCCTGTTTGCAGTCAAGTTGCTCGTCCTCTGCTCACACGTCAGCATTTTCTCCTGTTGGCCACCTGGTGCGATGACTCTGAAGCTGCTCTTTTTAATCTAAGATGAAGCTTACTTTCCCTTCATTTTACACACACACCCACACCCACACCCACACACACCATGTTGCAGTGAAGAGACTGTGTTTGGTTTCACATGAAGTCAGTTAAAGGAGACAAAATTAATAAATTCCTAACTTTGTCAGAAGGCTAAAACTTCCTGTTTTGGAGATTGGCATTCAGGGATGTAAATATAGTCTAAAATTTTTCTAAATTGGCATTTGAATGGCTTGCTTAAAAATCACTTAAGCTCATTGCAGCACTGTTTACAATAGCCAAGACATGGAAGCAACCTACATGTCTATCAACAGATGAATGGGTAAAGATGTACATATATACAATGGAATATTACTCAGCCATAAAAAAGAATGAAATCACGCCCATTTGCAGCAACATGGATAGAGCTAGAGATTGTCATACTGAGTGAAGTAAGTCAGACAGAGAAAGACAGATATCATATGATATCACTTATATGTGGAATCTGAAAAAAATAATACAAATGAACTTACATACAAAACAGAAATAGACCCACAGACATAGAAAACAAACTTATGGTTACCAAAGGGGAAAGAGGGGAGGGATAAAGTTGGAGGTTGGGATTAGCATATACACACTATTATATATAAAATAGATAACCAGCAAGGACCTACTGTATAGCCCAGGGAATTATACTTAATATTTTACAATAACCTATAAGGGAAAATAATCTGAAAAAGAATATATATATATATATATATCACTTAAGTAACCAAAAAAACATGATATTCTGGGATCAGGGGCAGATAAAGGTGACTCACCTTTTATCTGAAAGTTTTTAAGCTATGTCCATAGGGTATTCAAAGGGGAAAAATGACTCCCCTTCAAGTTTATTAAACAAAACGTTTTCTAATTTCATTTTAAGTTATATATTTTTATTATAAATTCCCATAATAAGGTCAGCCTCATAGTAGGGGCCTAGTATATTCTTGTTGAATGAATAACTATCTCATGACTGTTAACTATCAATTTGTTACTTGTTTTAAATTATATTTAGCATTGCAAGGGCTTCCAAGTAGATTCCACTATTTGATCCTCACATAATCTTGTGAGTTAGGCAGGAGAGGGATTTTCTTCATTTTACAGGGAGCTTAGTAGAGCTGCTCACGTATTACCAAAAGATGACTCCAGGGTTTGACTTTAGGACTTCAGCTTCTTATTCCATCCTTTGGTGCAGTGCTCTGCTGTTTTCCCATATTGACCTGGAAATATTTCAGTACTTCATATTGTAATAGTTGTTCATTTATTCAGCAGGATTTTATTGAGGGCATGATTTTAAGTTCTAGGCCTTTGTGGCTGAATGTAAAGACAAGGTTTCTACTCTCAAAAGGAAGACTGTCAGTAAATAAATAAACAATAATAATGATTAGCACATAGTAGGTGCTCAATAAATGGTTATTGACTGAGTGAATGAGTGATCAAAGTGATAAAAAGGAAATGAGGGCTTCCCTGGTGGCGCAGTGATTAAGAATCTGTCTGCCAACGCAGGGGACATGGGTTTGAGCCCTAGTCCAGGAAGATCCCACATGCCACGGAGCAGCTAAGCCCGTGCACCACAACTACTGAGCCTGCGCTCTAGAGCCCGCGAGCCACAACTACTGAAGCCCGTATGCCACAGCTACTGAAGCCCGCCCACCTTGAGCCCGTGCTCCACAGCAAGAGAAGTCACTGCAGTGAGAAGCCCGCATACCGCAACGAAGAGTAGCACTTGCTCACCGCGTCTAGAGAAAGCCCGTGCGCAGCAGCAAAGACCCAATGTGCAACCAAAAAAAAAAAAAGCCTTTAAAGTTATTAAAAAAAAAAAAGTAAGTGAACAGTGAGTGTGGGGTTGTAAATGGATAGATTGATGAAGGAAGGTCTTCCTGAGGAAGTGACATCTAAGCCAGGGAAAGAGCATTTCAGATAAAAGGACCAGTACAGGCAAATGCCCTGAGGCAGCAAAGAGCTTGGCTTACTTAAGAGGACACCAAAGGTGGCCAATGGAGCTAGAGCATAGTAAGCTGGGGAGACAGGGGGTTCCACATGAAATTGAAGAGGAAGGGATCAATTTTTTAGGGCCTTGTAGACCATGTTGAGAAATTTGACTTTCATTCTAGTGTTGAAAGAGTTTTTCCACGTGTCTTAAGTTTCTGCACTGTCTACCTTTGTTCTGGACTGCCTTTTCAAGGATGATTTGTATGGTCAGCAGCCTTGGAAGATAAGAGTGTCTCCCTCCAGAGCAAAGATCAGGCACACTATTGTCTAGTGTAATAAAGACAGTGTCTCCTGGGGAAAAGGTCAGACGGGCTTACTGCCCATTGTAGAAGACTTGGGTTCATTAAGCTCAGGGTTCCTCTCCTGTTACACAACCCACTGCTGTGCAGGTGTCATCTGGCCTTCTTTGTGTTACCTCATGGGAATTGGGACTGAAGGGACTGGCACCAAAAGTGCTGATACTCTGGTTGTTGCTATTGCTATGAGTAATGAAGTCCTTTGTCTTTGACCCAAGAGTCTCATGTCTTCTGCCAGTATCCATACAACTGTGGCAGCTAACTTGTTAGTGTGAAATTAGGGTAAAATCGTACATCCTTCACATTCTTGGCATCTCAGTACATGGAAAGCATTGGGGGATTTTCAGCAGGGGGATAATATATACTTTAGCCTTTTAAAAAGTCAGTGTGGGGCTTCCCTGGTGGCGCAGTGGTTGAGAGTCCGCCTGCCAATGCAGGGGACGCGGGTTCGTGTCCCGGTCCGGTAGGATGCCACATGCCGCGGAGCTGCTGGGCCTGTGAGCCATGGCCGCTGAGCCTGTGCGTCCGTAGCCTGTGCTCTGCAACAGGAGAGGCCACAACAGTGAGAGGCCCGCGTATCGCAAAAAAAAAAAAAAAAAAAAATCAGTGTGACCACTCTGAAAATTGATCAGGGGTAGAAAGATGAATGAGGAATGTGGGTCAGCTGTCTAGTTGAGAGATAACAGTGGCTGAGACCAGTGTGGTGACTGTGGAGGTGGGGAGGCGTGAGAAATTCAAGGTGGTCTTCAGGAGGTGTAAGTTATAGGTCTCACCAGGGTGGATACGGGCTGTGAAAGAAAGGAATGGAGAATGAATCCCAGGTTTTTGGTTTGAGCAAATGAATAGATAGAGATGGAGAAGCCTTACGATGATAATAAGCCTGTAAAAGGACTTTTTTCTCTTGTCATCACCACTTTAGCCTTTTTCTAGTCAGTTTATTTGCTTGACTCACTCTCTCTGTGTAGAACTTTTATGCTTAGAATTACAGGGAAAGGGAGAATAAGAAGTAGTTTGTACAATTCGGGATCAAAGAACCACTGGTATGTACTTTTCTGGGAAGAACATTTTTCCTGTGTCTTCACGAATTGTCAAGTCCATTAATGTTGAGAAATGCAGCTCCTGCAGTCCCTTGATGAGTGGGTTGTCTCAATAACAGTAAATTAGATTAGCTTGGGAGGATTTATTTTTCAAATAGCCATATTGATTTTTACCCAAAGTTCATTATCTGGGAATTTACAATGAAACACTTTAATGTGTTTCCAGGATTTCTCTTTTTTTGACGGTAAAGAAATACATTTTTTCTTATGTATGTTTCAGTTTTTAAATTTCCTTTAAAGCTGGGCTATTCTCCCTTAATTCTCAAGGATAATTACTGCTCATCTTGTGATCACGTAAACTTAATAAAGTGGGATGAAAGAAACAAGTGCCTATGGACTAATTTATTCAGTTTGTCATCCTCACTGAGAAATTCCTCAGGATAACTTCTTGTCTCTGTAATGCCTGATGCTGATTTCAACAGCACCTGATTGCTTTTCATAAAGAAAGTAACTAAAAAGCTTAAAAAAAAAAGACTTGGCCCTGAAGAGTTCTTTTAAATGCCTTCCCTTTTTTATCTAGTGAGATTTATTTTTTTGTGTGTGCTTTTTGTGTGCTTATTATATTTACAGGATGATTTTACGTTTCTTAACCTTTATATATTGTAGACGATTTTAGGCTACAATATAAAGCTTGAGTGCGTTTTGATTTATCTTTGCACCATCTTGCACATGTCCTTTTATTTCATTTGTTCTGTAGCATTTTCTTTAGTCTCTCGCCTAGGTCTAGATTTTTCCTCTTCAGAAAGAGAAGGTTGATAGAGAGGGAAGATAGAGCTTCGTGAATTTGCGGGGGAGGGTTTGGGAGAGAGGCTAGGCTTACAGTTATTTCTGATTCAGTTTATACTCTGCTCCCTGGAAATCAACAATGGAAAAACTTACTCCATTTTTAAGATTAATTTAGAAAGCATGCACTGAGATCGCTAAATCATTAGTGCAGATCATGAGACTTTACCAGGTGGTGTGAGTTGTTATTAATCACTTCAGTAGGCTCTGGAGATTTTTCTACCAGAAATGCAGTTAGAATGTGTTTATTTCTGAGTCTTTGAGAAGATAAATATACTATCTTTTTGCTTTTTTTTTTCCTTTTGTTTTCTTTTTACGGAGATCCATCTTTTGGGGTTTTAGCAGTTTTAAACCCCCTCAGGTGGTTGAGTGGTATCTAAGCTTCCCGGGATGTCCCAGTCTTTCCTTTGGAGTAGTATTGTTGTTCTGCCTTCCTATCTCATTGTATAAATTCTTCAAAAGGGCCCGACATTGTGTCACTGATTTCATGTTTCAAGCTGTGCCCTAAGTCATGAACAGATGCACCATATTTAGGCTATGGTTGGAATTTCATGAATGGGTTGCTGGTCTTCTCTCCCTTGTCCCCTGATTTCAAAACAAAACCAAGAAACAATTAGTAGGATTTTACCAGGGCCCTCTAAAGAGAGATCTTATTAGTGACGGAATTGAACTAGAATTTGTAGCCTATGGAATGTGGTAGAAACTGTCCCTAAAGGATTGTGTCCCTGCCTTCAGAAAGATTTTTACCCCCCTGGTTTTGGCCTAGACTCTCCCATACCCTGAAATCCATTCTGGAAATGATTCAGGGGCACAGAAGGAGTCTTATCCTCAGAATCGTAACTTCACTTCTCCTGCCCATCTTCTTTCCCCTGTTGGAGGAATAGTAGAGGGCACAGTAGAAAGAGGATTTGAGTCAGACCTGGATTTGCATCTGAGCTCTTGTTTATTAGTTGCGTGACCACAGGCAGCATACTTAACCTCTTTAAGCCTCAAATCGCAAATGTAAAATTGAGACCGTGCTAGACTTTGTGGTTTGGTGAAGCACTGTTGTGTCTGTTAAGGAACTGGTGCTCAGCACGTGTAGGTTCTCACTAAGAACTGGAACAGGGTCAGGACTTGAACTTGCTGTGTGTTCCTCCAGGATCCCACCCTCCTGCCTCCCTCTGGAGGGGAGAGCTGTCCTGAATTTTATGTTCAGCACTCCCTTGCTTTTTAAAATGAGTGTATCTGTAGACAATACGGCAGTCCCCCCTTATCCGAGGTTTCTCTTTTTGTGGTTTCAGTTACCTGTGATCAGCTGTGGGCTGAAAATATTAAATGGAAAATTCCAGAAATAACCAATTCATAAGTTTTAAATCGTGCGCTGTTTTGAGTAATGTGATGAAATGTCACGCCATCCCAGGCCGTCCCTCCCCTGATGTGAACCATCCCTTTGTCCAGTGTATCCCTGCTGGTTAGTCACTTTGTAGCCGGCTCAGTTTATCAGATTGACTGTTGTGGAATCGCACTGCTTGTGTTAAAGGGATCCTTATTTTACTTAATAATGGCCCCAAAGCACAAGCATAGTGATGCTGGCAATTCACATGTGCCAAAGAGAAGCCGCAAAGTGCTTCCTTTAAGTGAAAAGGTGAAAGTTCTTGATGTAATAAGGAAAAAAAAAAATCATATGCTGTTGGTAAGGTAAGAATGAATCTTCTACCCGTGAAATTGTGAAGAAGGAAAAAGAAATTTGTGCTAGTTTGCTGCCACATATCAGGCCGCAAAAGTTATGGCCACAGTGTGTGGTAAGTGCTTAGTTAAAACAGAAAAGGCATTAAATTTGTACAATAAGTTATTTTGAAAGAGACTGCATTCACATAACTTTTATTACAGCGTATTGTTGTAATTGTTCTGTTTTATTATTACTGTTGTTAATCGCTTACTGTGCCTAATTTATAAATTACACTTTATCATGTGTGCGTGCATGACATGTAATGTATGTGTAGGAAAAAACATGGTATGTATAGGCATACCTCATTTTATTACACTTCGCTTTATTGTGCTTCGCAGATACTGTGTTTTTTACAAATTGAAGGTTTGTGGCAACCCCGTGTCAGGCATTTGCTCACTTCGTGTCTCTGTGTCACATTTTGGTAATCCTCCAAATATTTCAAGCCCTCCACCAGCAAAAAGATTATGATTCCCTGAAGGCTCAGATGATGGTTAGCATTCTCTAGCGATATTTTTAAATTAAGGTATGTATCTTGTTTTTTTAGACAAAATGCTATTGCACACTTAGTAGACCACAGTATAGTGTAAACATGATTTTTATACGCAGTGGGAAACCAAAATTTTTGTGAATTGCTCTATTGCGATATTTGCTTTACTGCAGTGGTCTGGAACTGAACCTGCAGCATCTCCGAGACGTACCTGTTATAGGAGTCAACATTATCTGTGGCTTCAGGCGTCCACTGGGGGGCTCGGAACGTGTCCTTTGAGAATAGGAGGGACTACTGTGTGTTTTTAGCTTTGCCTATTTGGGCCCCGTAAAAACGGCATCCTGTTATATGTAGTCTCTAATAAGAGTGCTTCATCACTGACAGGGAGTGTAGAACTCTTGGTTCTCCACTTGGCCTTTGCTGATGGTCATGGATGTGGGGTTGCAGTTTTTTCTGTGGTGTTTGGTGTAGAGTGGTTTTTACCTAAGACGTTTTTGTCTATCTAGGCTTCCCCGTTACTGATCCTTTAGAGCAGGCTGTTTCTGATACTGGGTCAGAGGTAAGGACAGCATTGCGTGACATGGGGGTGGGGGTGAATCCAGTAAGGAAATAGAGGTTAATGGGAACTAGATATACCACTCTTATAGGAACGGAAAGGGAAAAACTAGAATGAATCTTGCAGTATTGGGCTGGAATTCAGGCTAACTATGAACTCACAGTTTTCAGTGTACGTGGATAGATACAGAAAGAAATGAAGAAGTAAGTGTGTGCATATATGTGTGTGCTTCTGTTCACCTAGATGACCTAGGAATAGTGATAATCCAGTTGCAGTATGCACACCCAGATCTTGGTTTCTGAATACCATTTTCCCCCACTAAAATGGTTGAAATTATCGGACTAAAAAATTACTTTTAAAAAAAAATCAGTGGACATAAAGTATTGGGTGAAAGTTGGTTGAGAAATAGGATATTTATATAGTCTGAAAGTATCACCTTGCAAAATACTTATTAATTACAAAGAGGAAAAGAGTCACTTTACAGTGGGGAGATCTGGCAGATACCACCCTAATCAAGTGATATAAGTTCACACTACCAGTCAGGGAAAAAAATCAAAATAGAATACTACCTGATAGGGTGCAACCAGAGGAAGGAACTTTTCTGTGGTATTCCTGCTGAAAAGTCATAACTTGAATCTAATCAACAATTAAGTATCAACAAACCCAAAGTAAGGAACATTCTATTCAATATAAAACTGGCCTGGGCTTCCCTGGTGGCGCAATGGTTTAGAGTCCACCTTCCGATGCAGGGGACACGGGTTCGTGCCCCGGTCCGGGAAGATCCCACATGCTGCGGAGCGGCTGGGTCTGTGAGCCATGGCCACTGAGCCTGCGCGTCCGGAGCCTGTGCTCCGCAATGGGAGAGGCCACAACGGTGAGAGGCCCGCGTACCGCAAAAACAAACAAACAAACAAAAAAACTGGTCTGAAATCTTCAAAATTGTCAAGTTCATGAAAGTCAAGGACAGTTTGAGGAGTTCTAGTTTGAAATAGACTAATGAGCTGTGAAAGGTCAGTGCCAGTGTGAGATCCTGGATTGGATCCTTTTACTAAAATGGACACTATTGGGATCATTGGAGAAAGTCAAACCTGGACACTGTTGGGACCATTAGATGACCATACTATGTCCGTGTTAATTTCTGGATGTTGATGGTCATAGTTATTGCAGTTTTGGAAGAGAGTGCCCTTGTTTATAGAAATGACTCACCAAACTCTGTAGGGGTGATAGGCCGTGATGTTAGCTACTTACTCTCAAGTGGTTCAGGGAAATTATTTGTTCTAGTCTTGCAGCTCTTTTTTTTGTCTTTCTTGAGATTATTAAAGAAAACAAAAAAGACCCCTCCTGTGAGTTGACTTTTTCAAAATCATTAGCTTATGAAACCAATCATTTGAAAGGTTTAAGAGGTTTGCTTTCCCGTGCTGTCTTGTCTGGCAGCTGCCCTTCCTGTGCGGCTTCCTGTTATATCTTGATTTGTCTTTTGGTATTCTGGTTTTAAAATATTCACCATCATTTCCTTACTATATTCTTTTCCCTGCTCATTATTTATTTCCCTTCAACTATATTTTGTTTTTGTGACAAACTTCTTTCGAGGGAAAATATGATTTACAGAAATCTGACACTTTACTGTATTTCAATTCAATGATAATATTGTATTTAGTTTCAACTTACTTTGTGCTATTCTTTTCTCCTCAGTTTTCTGGTGAGCTATTTAAGCTTTCTTTCTTTTTTTTTTTTCTTTTACCATACTGCCTCTGCGTTAGTACTGAGGGTGTTTCAGTAGGCTTTTGGTAAAAAGTATTGGGCTGGTTGATTGCTGTCTTAGAATTTAGAGTTTTCAGAAAGTATAAGCAGGGTAAGGGGAAATTGATAGAGTGGTGAATTCAATGCTATACTAATCCACAGTCTAGTCGTCTCATTACTGTGTGTATGAATGGTTAGCTCCTAAAGGTTTAGGTTAAGCGTATTAGGACCAAGCTGGCCCTAGTCTAAAAATTTGCATGGTTTGAGATGGGAGTAGGGTGTTATGGGGTTAGGGTTAATTGTCAGAGCAGCCTTCTCTTTCTGTGAACGTTAAGTGTAAGTTATCTATTTGGTAGAATCTACCCTTTCCTTTTAGTACAGAAAATCACGGGGTAAGGCCTTGAATTGCCCACCCCCCTCCTCTCTTTCATGGAACTAAAATCCATCATAGGGCTTGTTTTCCTTAGATAGGTTAGAGGACAAACTTCTCTTTAGCAGTTACATTAATTTTTATATTTCTCAGAATGATCGAGGAAAAAAAGCTTTTAAAATCCAGAGTGGTAGTTACATTTCCCTTAGAACACTCCCACACATACAGGCTTTTCTTCAGCATTTTTTTTTTTATTTTTCTTGCTGCTTTTACAGTGTAGGTGGCCTTCTCTGGATTGCTTTTGACAGGAAATTGAGCAAGCTTTCCTTTTTGGAACAGAATATATTTTACTGCTGAGAGAGAGAGAAAAAAAGAAGTGTTTATGTTTTGAAATTTAATTATGAATTTTTATTTGAAGGTTGATTTAAATCTAGAAAAATGGAGGTGGGGCTTAAATTTCAGATTGTGCACTAATATTTCTGAACCTTCCTATTCATTTTTGGGCTTTCTTTTCTTCCTTTATTGGAGGAAGAAAGGAAGGCCCCCAAATTACTTTGCTTCGTAAAGCCACAGCCATGTATGGATATTAAGAAGTTTGTCTTTGTCGTTGTTTTTCTGCTTTTGTCTGAGGCTGCCTTCCCCGGTTGTCTTCTTTTTGTAGTGGAGGTATGTTGGGCTCTACACTGAGTTAATGGGCATCTTGAATCTAGAATGTGTGTTAGCCCTGCCTTTGGAAAAGCGTGTCATTCAGCAAAGCTTCCTAATGATAGGGCTTGTGCACAGGTCTCCAGGGCTGGGTAGAGAGCTCTAGATTGGAACCCTGCCTCTGCCGCAGATCCTACCTGGACTCCTGAACCCCCTGGTGCTTTGAGATAGGAATACCAGTCAACCTGCCAACCACCCAGGTGCTTGCTGCCTGGGATGATTGTGGGTGAGTTTGATTTGTGTAGTTTCTTTATAGCACTGGAGATTCAGGGGAAGAAATCGGACTGTAATTAGAATATAAGCCCATATGCCACATCATGGAAATGTTATCCAGTTGGAATGGAGTAATTCTGGTGGAATCTTTCTAAGTATGTTTTTAAATCATATCCTTTCTCTTGAGTTTGACATTGGCATGTTTGTTCAGTCTCTAAGTAGACTACTAGTGCAAATCAACTGTCAGGTATGTTTTGTTTATATAATTAGCTGGTTATAACTTATTAATTAAGATGAACAAAACAAAGTATATATTTCAAGTGTTCCAGGCTTCCTTACCCATTCTGTAGGTGCAATTTGTAGGCCAATCATGTGAAAACTGCAGGTTTCATCATCTGGGGTATCTGATGCTCAGAATATTCTTTTTAGGTTTCTTTTTCCCACAGATTATGGTAGGGTAGGAAAGACCTGTTGCAGGGTCTTCTGGAACTCTGTTCTGCTGTATTATGTAAGATCATAGTGCCAGGGACATGGTAGGCCCTCAGCGAGTCTCATTTTGAATGCAGGTAATGTAAGTTTTGAAGTACCTTTATATTTGGCTGAATGAAAGATGTCCTACTATCCAAGGTGACAGGCTGGGAAATTTTCCCCTTTGTCCTCACCAGGAATTGGGAATATCTGTGAGTGAAACAAAGTTCTGGTTCTTCTTACTCTTCTAAGCTTCCATTTTATATGTTTGGGAATTAACCCAGTTTGAAATAGTGTTTCATCTCAGCAAATATTAAAACTTGGTTTCTTGGAAGCCCTTTTGGACATGTATAGTCTGACTTATTTTAATATATTTAGAAATAGGTACATGTACTGCAGATTTTAATGTTGGGCATGTATATGTATTCTTTTAACTAATAATATGCCTGCAGTCACAGGAAATGTTTTATGGTTATAGTAGAGTTTTTATATATAGCCTATCTGAAATGACCAGTGTGAGAACTGTAGAATTTCTGAGTCGTCAGAATGTTTGGTTGCTTTGGAACAGGCTTTCTCAGTCTCGCTGCTATTGACATTTTGGGCTGGAGAAGTCTTTGTACTGTCCTGTGCCTGTAGGATATTTAGCAGAATCCCTGGCTTCTACCCATTAAATTCCAGTAGTATAACCCGGTCTTCCTCTGTTGTGACAACCAAAAATATCTTCAGGCATTGTAAGATGTCCCCCTGGGGTACAGAATTGCCCCCTGTGGAGAACCACTGGTTGGGAACAGTGGTTCCCACAGGCAGGTGATAGACCCGCTACATCAAAATCACATTATTGGGGCACTTCTTACTCATGTCGGTTCCTGGGTTTCTCCCCAGACTTCCTGATCACATCATGTGGAGAGAAACGTGATCTTCCAGACTGAACAGTCAGGTTTAGGAATTTGTTGTATAAGTGGGAGTGGCTGTCAGTTGGCTTAAATTTAAGTGTGTGTTGAACTGCACATAAAGAGATTACAAATTAAAGAGGGTTGTAGAGGTAAAGTATAACATTTCACAATTATGATTTGATTTGTAGCTGTGATTTTTCCCCTTTATTACTATTTTCAGAATTTGAAAATAATCTTATACTAAAGTTCATAATTATTTTACTCCAGGTTTTGCGAGAATACCTCAAGTTGGACTCGGAAGTAAGATTTACCACCAACTTTGAAGTGGAATCAGGTGAGTTGGTAGATAAGTCACAAAGGCTTGTCGAACTCCTGTGTTCATTCCTAGAAGACCTGCCACTCACAGCAGACTTTTGATTTAGTAAATTTTATTCTATATTTTTTCCCCACTGGTGTTTCCTCCTTTGTTGTTCTACTGCTGAGAGGCGGAAATGGGGAAGAGGGGAGACTCCTGTGCAGTTTTTAGTCATTGATTTCTGAATTCAGCATTTTCACTGTTACAGTAAATACTTCAGATATTTTTCTGGCAACTTAATAATAAAAATATTTTTGTTACATATGTCTATTTTCATTCCATAATAATTGCATTTTAGAACATCTTCTATGTGTTTCTTAAAATTTGATGGGAGGTTGTACCCCAGCCCATGTTCTGAATAAGAGCCTTGTTAACCCTGATGCATTAATATATAATTTGGAATACCAAGTGTATCCTGAAGAATTGAGAGATGGCTGGATGATCTGATTGATTGACATTTGCTCTCGGTTACTGCTAGGTAGAGACCCAGTTCTGTCCTGTGCCTATCCCAACGTTTTAGTGGATATTTCTCAAACATTTTACTCAGTTGTCAAGTGACATTCTCATTGAACAAAATAACAGTTTAATTCGTTTGAAAGAGACTTTTCTACAGGCTGAAATGCTATAATATGCTAAGCTCGTAAATTCAGATAAAAAAGTGGTTTGGGGTTATGTGAGTTTCTTTGATTTTGGTACTTTGTACTTAACCTTCTTTTCAGCCAGATGCTGAAACAAAGAGTTTGGGAATTTTCTATTGCCTGCTTTGTCAGAAGCAGAAACAGATTGCCTAAGGAGTCAGCTCTTCCGGAGAGCTGCGTTCTATAAAGGACGGTCAAGGTTATCTGAGCATCTCACCTCTGTAAACCTGTGTGCAGAGCTGAGGGCTTCTTTTCAGACGCCTGCTGGGTAATTGGAGCACTGATTTCAAAGGGGCTTGCTATTTCTGACCTTCCTTGAATTTCAGTAAGAGAAATTGGGGAATGATTATCTCTGAAAATGTTTTTAAAGTACATTAGGACACTTTCCTGTTAGCATTGATTTGACCATTCCCAGAGTCATTCTTTAAAAGAGGTAGGAATCCAAGAAAGATTTTTAGATCTCTGTAATTTTTAGCCATTTGAAGAGCCTAAGTTTTTTAATTAGCAACACAACTGAAAAACTACCTTTGAGAATGCAGTACTTTGCAACCATCAAAAAATTGCTGAGTGGTGAGGCAAACAGCCTGCAGGGTTGCTCAATGTAGGTAGCTGTAGCTCAGGTACTTTGCGAAGGACGAAAAAATTGGTGCATGTTATTGAGTGCCCTCTGGTTTTCACCTCTATCTTGGAAGTTGTTTTCCAAGATTTCCTTTTTTTTTTTCTCCTCAATACCTGTATACTATTGAAATGTGCAACTTCAGTGCACTCCCTGTATGTCTTAAGGTATTTTTAAACACTCTTAAATAAGGATCATCTCCTGGTTGGTACACTTGAATATGACAGTTCTTAGCAGAAGTGTTAAGTTCTAGGGTTACTATGAGGGCCAAGCCTGTTTAGCTTTTATGTTGGAGCAGCTACATCTTGTCTTTTAAATTGAGTTTAATAACCTGAACGCCTGGGCACTTAGATCACTTCTTTTAATGGTGGTAATATCTGATGATGCTGGTACAGTATATCTGTTAGGTGAGGTGGGAGAGTCTTCTCCTATGCATTCATGAACACTGGCTCCACTCGGGCAACAGAGGGGAAGGAGCCATGAATGCAACAGTTCTCCACACCTGCTGGCGGCATGACTCTTGGCTTTTCTAAATCAATTCTTCTTTCCTAACTTCTCTCTATTTAAGGACTATCCAAAACAATTCCCTTCCTTTAAAAGAAAACAAAAATCCAAAAAGACAAAAAAAAACCCATAAAGCCGAAACCCACAAAACCTTGTATTTTATATGTAGTCCTATGTGTAGCTTATTGAATGCATCATTCTTGTATTTTTTAATTTATTTATGTTTTGAGTAGTGTTGTTCTAGAATATAAAATTGAACTGAGAAAGTATACTTTTTTCCTTCCCTTAACAATTTTAAAAAATTGCTGTATTCTTTCTAAAAACCCAACGAGAAACAGTGATAGTAATTGAAAATGATCTCTGACTAAATTATGTGCTTTAGCTTTAACTTGAAGACATTTGAATAATTTTCTCAAGTATATTTTTCTTTGGATTTTCCCATTCTTGTATAGACAATTAGGTACTCGTAGGTGAGTGAGATATTACTTAAATTTTTCCCTTGTTTCAGTTTGGTTATTGCATTCCAGGCTTCTGCTTTTAATGGGAGAGTAACTGAGGAAATTTTAAAAAGCTCTTCACTTCTTTTTTTTCTTGAAAATAAAATAAAAAAGAATAACACTAGTCACATTTACTTAAGACTAATAGCTTGCGGGTGTAATACACAAAAATAAAGACATCCTTTTTGTTGTTTTATGGGAAGTCCCAACCATTAGTAAGTGTAAAAAGAGAGAAAAAATATGTATGTCATTGCATTCTCCTAGACTTTTCTTGGTGTTATATGGAGTGGTAGCAAGAAACCTAATAACCATAGTGCCTTACATTGGCC
The DNA here is from genome assembly GCF_011762595.2 of Tursiops truncatus. NCBI lineage: Eukaryota > Metazoa > Chordata > Mammalia > Artiodactyla > Delphinidae > Tursiops > Tursiops truncatus. The sequence goes on along the minus strand of NC_047035.1, from coordinate 30,943,916 downwards.
ATCCAGATGATAGAATGTCTATAGCAGATTCACAAATCACTTAAGAAATGGAAGCTTGGAGAACATTTTCTCCCTGGCTGACCATCCTGTAGAACTCCCTCTTATCCACTGATGCACCCTACCCCTTTTCTCATTTTTCTTACAGATTATGTCTTCCTTAAAACATGAGAGAACAGCTGTTTATATCCAATAGTTTCCTTTAAACATAGCCCAGTGACAGAGACAGTAGATTAACTAATAACAGGAGTTTGAATATATTAACTCTTAGAAGAAAAAAGCTCAAATGTTGACCTTGAGTAGACTTGTTAGATTCCGTGTGTCAACCTGAGTTAGAGTTTCACAGTGGCACTGAGGGTACAAAAGGGAGGCAACTTTTTCAGGTAAATAATAGCTGAAATTTTATATTTTGTTTTTTCTAAACTTTTACTTTACATTAGTAAAAGAGTATAGTTGATTTACAGTGTTGTGTTAGCTTCAGGTGTACAGCAAAGTGATTCAGTTACACATATACATATATCTGTTCTTTTTCAAATTCTCTTCCCATTTAGGTTATTGCAGAATATTGAGTTCCCTGTGTTATACAGTAGGTCCTTGTTGGTTATCTATTTTAAATATGGTAGTGTGTATATGTCAATCCCAAACTCCCAAGGTATCCCTCCCCCGCACCTTTCCCCTTTGCTCACCATATGTTTGTTTTCTAAGTCTGTGAGTCTGTTTGCATTTTGTAAATAAGTTCATTTGTATCATTTTTAAGATTTTTTCAGATAAATACAAGTGGAAATTTTATTAACTGAAAGTTGACTATAATGTAATATGAAAATATTAAAAATTCAGAGTAGCAAAGGGATGATTGCAGATTTTTCCTTTTATCTTTGGCCGTGACTAATTTGACTTGAATTTGGCATGCCTGGGGGTCACTTCAGCATTATTTCATCATGCTTATTTATCATTCAAAGCTTCGTCTTTGTTCTTAAAAAAAAACATTTTAACAGACTGTAGAACTGTACTGTGACCCCTGCACATTTGCTAATGCTATCATCACCTTTCTCTTTTCAGTGAGAACAACTTCTTCTCACTGAATTCTTACCTTTATCTTCTTCAGAACCTGAGAGTACAGCTGTCCCCATCAAATAGAGCGTTGCCTCTTCTAAATTCAGTCGGTGGCAAATAGAACACATGGGAATAGGAATTAAGTTGTCTTTGGAGGAGTGTCTTGTTTCTTAGTACCTGCTCATATGTGGGGGGCCCTGGATTTGTATGGCTATGATTCTTTCTAACGATACCATGTTACCCACTTTCTTGACTGTCCCATAAATTTAAAGTTTGCTGTTAGGAGTAGATTTGAACTTCTAAAGTAAGGAATCAGAAAACAGAGAAGCAATAACATGAACCGTGTTTGAGTGGGTGGAGGGCAGGGTGGGAATTATGCATCGTTCTGCCTCCCCTCCCTGCCTTGAAAACTTGGGTGGGTGGAAGCATTTTTGAACACCTGGCTTCTGGGAGCAGGTCACAGGATGGAATGAGAGGTGAAACTTGGGGAGAGCTAGCACCTGCCAGTTCTTCATGATACACTGATGTGTCTCAAAGGCCTTGGGAAACTCTTAGTGTTGGGGGTTTTGCTTTAAAACCTGAGCTTTGTTTTAATGTTTGTCAGTACCTAAGAATATTTTAGATATAAAAGGAACTTGTAAATGTCTTCACTAGTATTTGAGTGGCTTTCGTCAAAATCATGCAAGCAAAATTCGGGTCATATGGTGGGTGAAGTCTTATGTGTAGGGACGTCCAGTATGCCGTGTTTTGGGGGTTTTGGTACTCCTTCTCCTGGGAGGAGGGCTTTATTGTATCTTTTTGGAAAAGACTTTTTTTTTTTAGTTGACATGTTTGTTTATTTATTTATTTTTGGCTGCATTGGGTCTTCGTGTGCACGGGCTTTCTCTAGTTGCAGTGAGCTGGGGCTAGTCTTTGTTGCGGTGCGTGGGCTTCTCATTGCAGTGGCTTCTCTTGTTGCGGAGCATGGGCTCTAGGTGCGTGGGCTTCAGTAGTTGTGGCGCATGGGCTCAGTAGTTGTGGCTCATGGGCTCTAGGGCGCAGGCTCAGTAGTTGTGGTGCATGGGCCCCAGAGAGCGTTGGCTTCAATAGTTGTGACGCACGGGCTTAGTTGCTCTGTGGCATGTGGGATCTTCCCGGACCAGGGATCGAACCCATGTCCCCTGCATTGGCAGGCAGATTCTTAACCACTGTGCCACCAGGGAAGTCCCTGGAAATGACTTTTAAGCAAGGCCCTAGGCTTGAGGAAAGCTACTGTTCACATCTGCACAGAACATGCCAGAGTTTCTAGTGAGTCTCTGAGAGGTGTGGGTGTACAGCCCTTCCAGATAACATCAGCCTTTTCAGAGCAGGGGATGTTTCTCAAACCATTGTTTGTTTCTGCACATGGCTAGCTCTGTGTTCTTCTTGTAATGGTTTCCTTAATGAAAATGGACTGATCAGTGCTCTGGAGGAGTCTTCAGTGCTAAATAATGAATGGTTGCTCAAGAACTAATAGACTTTGATTTTTTTTTTCAAGGAGTCATTAAAAAAAAAGTCTAACTCAGTTCAGTAACTGACCCCTTTCTGCTACTGACGTTTTTTACCCCCAGTCAATTGGAAAATAAATGGTTTGAGAAATTGTCTAGGTAACATTTGATGGGTATAGGGACCTCTGGGCATGTTCTAACCATAAAGCTTTTGTAGTTACAAGCAGTTGGACATTCTACTGCTATTGCTGCTTGTTTCTTCCCTGGATCTATTAGTGGGAAAGTTAATTCAATTAAGTATGTAACTGTTTAACTCCAGTTATTTACAGAGCTTTTTGCTTAGCGTTGACAGGGATGGAAATATAACAAAGAAATGCCCCTTATTTTTCTAAGGGGGGAAATAAGACATGATTAAAAATTGTCATACTAAGTGATCAAATGTAATTAGGCCTTTAGTGGAAGTACAAGTACAATGTATTGAGGTGTCTGTAGAGGGGGAATTAAATCCATGGAGGTGGCATCATTGGAACTGGGCACTGAGAGACCCATCCATCCATCCATCCATCCACTAAAAGAGTAACATTTGTTTCTTCAAACAACCAAAGTAATTCATATTTATTGTGTAAAATGTGGATGTTCCTAAAGGGCACAGACGTCAAAGTAAAAATTACCAAATTCCTACAAGATCACCCAGTCTCTACCACCCAGGGATAACTACCCCTACAACCATTTTCACTTTTTATTTGTGAGGTTTTTCAAACATGCACAAAAATAGAATAGCACAGCGATCCCCCATGTTCCCATCAGTCTAGCTTCAACAAGTACAGACATCTTGCCTTTCTTGTTCCATCTATCTTCTTCCTTTTTGATTGTTTAAAAAAATTTTTTTTTGAGTTTTAAAGCACAGCCCAGATATTATACCATTTAACCAAAATACTTCAGTAAGAATTTTAAACAGATAATGACTTAAAAAATAGTCACAATGTCATTACCCTTAATGAAATTAATGATTATTTAATATCATTTACTTCTAGTTTGTCCTGGTGTCCATGTTCACTTCCTTTGTCTCAAAATTGTCGTTTTACAGTTTGTTGGAATCAGGATCCAAGCCTGATGAACGCATTGCGTTTGTCTCTTTCAAGACTTTCTTAATCTGTAACATTTTCCCTTCTCTCCTTTTTTTCATGTAATTTATTGTAGGAGAAATTGGGTCATTTGCTTTTCAGGATTGCTAATATTATAATAGTTTTCTTTCATTTTTGTCCTTCTACGTGACCATGTATATGTTTTAAAAGCAAAATTGGGATCATACTTTGCATGCTGTTTTATAAGATATTTTTAACACAATGATATAAGGAGGACAGTTTGTTATTATTTAGTCTATGATTAGTTTTTCTTTTCTGTTAAATCTTACGGCATTATAGTAACTAAAGATGAGAAGGATGCGTTTGACTGTATTTAAAGTAAATCTTACATTGATTATATGTAGTATTACAACAACGAATTGGTTATTTTTCCCCTCTCTCCCTCCCTCCTTCCCTCCCCCTGCCCCATTCCTCCCTCCCTCCCTCGCTTCCTTCCTTTCTTCCTTCTTTCCTTCTTCACTCTAGGCCTTCTTACAGATAGACATAGTATTGGCAATGCAGTTGCCTGAATCAAGAGCCATTTTATTTTCCCTGAAGAATGGAGATATGGATGGGTGTATAAACGAGAGCCTGGCTGATGGTTCACTCCTCGCTGAGGAGGTAAATGGTGCCCACGCAAGGCCCTGATTTTTCTGGAGAGTCCCTGCAAGAAGGGAACCCTGCTTGTTATTGTTGCTGTAAGCTGACCTTTACTAAAAAGTTAAGTTTGCATTCTCCCATACACATTGACCACTGGTGGGAAAGGATTCTTAGTGGTTAAAGGGAGCGTTCACTGTTTTAATTTAGTAATGTTAACATAATCTTGACGATTCTATATTAGGTCCTCTTTCAGTTGCTGTCAAGTTTTTAGCCTGGAAAAAAGAATATGTGTGCAAGCTCCCGCCAATAATAATTTGTTATACCTGCTTGAAGCTTCATGTGGCCATTTAAGTCGACAGTCTTCTGTTCTTCATCAGATAAAACCCCAGCTTCATTTGTGATGTTCTGCTTGCTCCTGGTAGTTTGTCTTCTTTTACGTTTGATTAGATGTGAATTTAGCAGTGGTTGCAGGGATATCTGTATTTCGCCTGATTCTGTAATCCTGTCATTTAATAACCCAGTAACATCCTTGTAAGATGTTTTTTATTAATTAATTTTTTAATAAAAGTAATGAATGAGTTTATAAGATTTACTCCCTGTCTCCTCTTGCTGGTTCCCCTGTTCTCCAGAGGCAAACACTTCGTTGATTTGGTATTTATAATATAAACGTATTGTATTTTGTGTTTAAAATTTCACGTAATTGGTGTTGTATTGAATATCACTAACTATTTTTTTGTCATTCAGGAACATGGTTTGGAGGTCTGTCCATGCTAGTTGATACAAATCTAGTTCAGCCTTTTTAACTGCTGCCTAATGTCATGTAGACTAGTCATGGGAATATACCATAGTTTTCCTGCCATTTTCCTGTTGGTGATCTTCTAGGTTGTTTCCGATAGCTTCCGATTACAAAGAAGGCTGCAAAGAATAACCTTGTCCTTGGTTCTGTGTACGTGGGCATATGTTTCTCTAGGCAGTTGTCAGGTCATGGGATATTGTAATAGATACTCCCAAATTGTTTTACCAGAGTGACTCCCATCAACAGAGAGAATTTAATCTTTAATTCCACATATTTATCTAGAGAAATGGGATGGAGCTGGGGCTAATTTTGAAGAACTGACTTATTGACAAATAAGTAGACCTCATTAACTTCTAATATTTGGCTATGAAGTGTTTTTTTCTTTTTTAAGGCTAGTTTTATTTATTGGACTCTATTTTGCTACCAGATGTGAATTTATTTATACGTATGGAATTCTGCAATTAAGTAATGACAAGTACATTGTCATAATTGCTATTAAGCTTTTGTATAGAAATAACAGCTTGTTTTAGTATCTGTGCATTGGAGGTAAAGCTGGGTGTGAGGGCTGTCTTCTGTGCTTCTGAGGATGGAAGCCCCCTTCAGTTAATTGCTCACCTCTGTTCTAACGGCTAAGGAACATGCTGAATGTTCAGTGTAACACCTCCCTCATTAGGGACACCGCAGGCAGAGGGAATACATAATTAAATGAGAGCCACTGCTGTCACAGGAAGACATACCATGCTTTGTCCTTTGGGTTTCCCTTAAAGGACTTCTTAGAGGGCACTCTTCAAAGTAAAGGATGGTCTATACCCCTTTGCTTTCCTTTGTCTAGCATGACAGGGAAGACAGATACAGTTCCTTATTCCTTTGCTCTCTTAAGAAAAGAATATAACCATTATTTTAGCGGTTGATTATGTTCAGGAGCTTGGATTTTTGAAGTCAGTCTTAATATTATGCCCCTTCTTTCTCCACAGTAGTTATTGTCCTTTTTTTTTTTTTTTTTTTAAATTTTTTGGCTGCATTGGGTCTTCGTTGCTGCGCGCAGGCTTCCTCTAGTTGCAGCGAGCGGGGGCTACTCTTCGTTGCGGTGCGCGGGCTTCTCGTTGCGGTGGCTTCTCTTGCTGCAGAGCGCGGGCTTCAGTAGTTGCGGCACCCAGTCTCAGTAGTTGTAGCACGTGGGCCCTAGAGCACAGAGGCTTCAGTAATTGCAGTGTGTGGGCTCAGTAGTTGTGGCTTGCAGGACCTAGAGTGCAGGCTCAGTAGTTGTGGCGCACGGGCTTAGCTGCTCTGCGGCATGTGGGATCTTCCTGGACCAGGGATTGAACCTGTATCCACTGCATTGGCAGGCGGATTCTTAATTACTGTGCCACCAGGGAAATCCTCGTGCATTTTCTTTTTAACATCTAAAGTCCTCTACCTGGAGGCCTCATCGGGATGCTGAGCCTTGCTGTTTTCATCTGTCAGTGGGCTCCCAAGCCACGTACCTTGCAGGGTTGTAAGGTGTTCATTGCCTGTGTGGTGCCTACCAGGAAACGAGCTGTCCAAGTCATGTGGACCACCCTTCCCCTGTAACAGATGAGGAAACCGAGGTTCAGAGTGTGAAGTGACATGTATTCTCCACTTTTGGTTTATCTTAATGACTAAAATAGATCCCTGCCACACATTACGTCCCATTGCATCTCTGCTTCTTGAGAAAGCACAGTGGTAGCTTCTGTGCGCATCTTTCTCCTTGCCTGGCATTTCCTTTTCTTCTCTCTACCTGTCAGTCACCTTTCCCTCCTTTGAAACATGTTCAAGTTCCTTTCCTCAGGGAGGCTGTTCTGGCTAATCCAGCAGATGGATGTTATTTCATATCCTCATCCCCTCAGATGTGTCATTTCACTGTGGACATTTGAACTCATTTGTATGTTTCTTGGAAAACTCTTCTCTGTCCCCATATTATTTAGAAAGGACCTATACCATAAAATGCTGGTTATTTAGGGGGAAAGAACTACTTTAGAAGAAAACCATATTTGTTAGCAATGCAATGTTATTTCTGTGTTTTGAAAGGGAAAATTTCAACGGACAGAGCTAAGCTCTTAATATGCACTGTACCATGCTTTGTTAGCATGTTCACTGCTACTCACCTCTGTTCTGCCTTTTACACAGTCACCTTTCAACCCAGTAGGTTCGAACTAAGGATTGTGTTAAATAAACGAGAACAAAATTCTCCACTGATCATTCATGTATCTTTGCCTGTGGATGAGTTTGCCTGTGACTTTCCCCCAGTGTTCCCCTCTTTTTTCTGTGCTGTGAAAAGTGGTAAACAAAACAAAAATATCATGTAGCAATATGCACTCCTAAAGATAGCTTGCAGAAGAAGTTATATGTGGACTAACCAGTACATAGAAGATCACATGAAAGCCAAGTTAGAGACTTTTATAATCTTAAACATGAACAAATGCACAATTCAGTGAATGTTTCACTGTACAGAGTACACATTTCAATTTCACTTCAACATGCAGTTGGATGAATCATTTTCTCATTCACTTGAGAGCTGCTTATATATGGCACCAGTTTGTAAGCAAATATCGTTTTGTGTTTGTGTTAGGCCGCTGTGGAATAGGGTAGTAATGTGGGGACCAAATGCGTGTGTTGATGTGTATGTCTGTGTAAAAAGACTGCAGGGTCTTAGTTTATATTTGGGGTGTGAAGGAAAAGAAGTCTGATAGATCTGGAAGGAGCCTTAACTGTCGTCTGTGCATTTTGTAGATGAAAAATAGGTATTCACAGAGATCAGTGTTTGCCCCAGGTTATATTGCTTTATGGTGTTCGTACTTGGGCTTAGAGCTCTGGGCTGGTGGAAATGGGATGGCACTGTTAATGCTTTTGTGACACATTCAGTGGTATTTCTTTACCCATTCAGGGACCTCAGAATATTTCCTAAGTCATTTGTCTTTTGTACTTTGAATATGTTTTTAATTAATTTTTATTGGAGTGTAGTTGCTTTACAATGTTGTGTTAGTTTCTACTGTACAGGAAAGTGAATCAGCTGTACGTATACATATATCCCCTCTTTTGTTTGGATTTCCTTCCCATTCAGGTCACCACAGAGCACCGAGTAGAGTTCCCTGAGCTATACAGTAGGTTCCATTAGTTATCTATTTTATACATAGTATCAATAGTGTATATATGTCAATCCCAATCTCCTAATTCATCCCACCTCCCCCTTCCCCCCTTGGTGTCCATACATTGGTTCTCTATATCTGTGTCTCTATTTCTGCTTTGCAAATAAGTTCATCTATACTATTTTTCTAGATTCCACATATATCCGTTAATATATGATACTTGTTTTTCTCCTTCTGACTTAGCTTCACTCTGTATGACAATCTCTAGGTCCATCCACGTCTCTACAAATGACCCAATATTGTTCCTTTTTATGGCTGAGTTATATTCCATTGTATATATCACATCTTCTTTATCCATTCATCTGTCAATGGATATTTAGGTTGTTTCTATGCCTTGGCCATTGTAAATAGTGCTGCTATGAACATAGGGGTGCATGTATCTTTTCAAATTATAGTTTTGTTTGGATATATGCCCAGGAAGGGGATTGATGAATCACATAGCAACTCTATTTTTAGTTTTTTGAGGAACCTCCATACTGTTTTCCATAGTGGCTGTACCAATTTACATTCTTATCAGCAGTGTAAGAGGGTTCCCTTTTTTCCACACCCTCTCCACCATTTGTTGTTTGTAGACTTTTTAATGATGGCCATTCTGACTGTTGTGAGGTGGTACCTCATTGTGGTTTTGATTTGCATTTCTCTAATAACTAGTGATGTTGAGCATCTTTTCATGTGCCTGTTAGCCATCTGTATGTCTTCTTTGGAGAAATGTCTATTTAGGTCTTCTGCTCTTTGGACATTCTTAAGCATGCTGCCCACAAGTTTTTTTCCTGAAGAGACATCATAGAAAACCAAAACTTTGTCTAAACTGGAGTTTTAGCATTTTATTCTATTGTTAAATGAGTGATTTTTCTTTGAAAAGCATTTTAATGGCCTTTGTGGAAAAAGTTTTTGAAAACCCAAGGCAGTTGCACAATGTCACCTTTTCAAGTGTTGACGTTAATTATGCCTAACTTCTACCATAAGGACTTCATCTTACTTGTCTTTATAGTCCCTACAGCTCTAGCACAGAGCAAAATGTTTAGGAAGTGAGGTTGGAGGGTCGTTTATCTAAAATACTTCTATGTTCCTACCCAAATCCTCAGTGAGAAGTACTTCACCCATATCTGCCCCTTCTCTCTTCCGTGTCGTTGTGAACTAAGGATCACAGGAAACCCCTAGAAGAATTGTTTGGCTATTTGAAATACAAAATTTCATACTAATCAAAAATTGGATCACTGGACCAGAACATAATAATTTTGGCTCTCATTTGTTAAACTCTTACCATGTGGCAAATGTTCTCCGTATTCTTTGAGAATAGAGCTGAGTTGGCATGGCCTCTGTCTTTAAGTACCTAAAACCTAGCCTTTGAGGCAGGTGTGTGTTTAGGTGCAATAATGGAAGTATATTAGAAGTGTTGAAGCAATACACATACCCTTGGTGTTTCTCGTTAGCAGTATGTGGAAGGATATGAATACCCAGTATGTGGAAGGATATGAATACCATGAACGATGGAAGTAATTAGGTTTTTTAAAATTAAATCTTATGTTTTGAATAGCTAATATATAACCATAGAGTAAAATCCAAAAGGTTATGCAGTGAAACTAAACTGTGTAGATTTTATTCGAATCTCACAGTTTTTCTGCTGATGCCCTTTTTCTCTTCAAGGATTCAATCCAGAAATGTCAGATTACGTTTAGTATATATACTTTTTAAAATTTATTTTTACACAAATTGTAGCATACTGTACTGTGCTTTTCACTCTTTCATTCCAGTTTGTGATTGTACTTTATTATACAGTCTCTTAATAGTGGACTTTATGTTGTTTCTGACCTTTTGATATTATTAACAGTGCCTCTATGGCTTGTCCTTGAACTTTTAAGTGTGCAGGTTTATATAGAGGAGTTTCTGGGTTAAAGAATATGTATCCTAAAACTGGTGTAGCCACTGTGGAAAACAGTATGGAGGTTCCTCAAAAAGCTGAAAATAGAACTGGCATATGATCCAGCAATTCCAGTTAGGGGTATCTATCCGAAGAAAGCAAAAACACTAATTTGAAAAGATATGTATGCCCCCCTGTGTTCATTGCAACATTATTTTCATTAGCTAAGATATGGAAATAACCAAAGTGTCCATCCGTAGATGAATGGATAAAGAAGATATGGTATAGATATACAACGGACTATTTGCCATAAAAAAGATGAAATGCTGCCATTTTCCCTAACATGGATGGACCTGGAGGGCATTGTGCTAAGTGAAATAATTCAGACAGAGGAAGACAAGTACCCCATGATTTCATTTATATGTGGAATCTAAAAAACAAAACAAACAGAAAAACCAAAACGAAGTCCAGACTCATAGATACAGAGAACAGATTGGTAGTTGCCAGAGGGGAGGGGATTTGGGTTGGGTAAATTGGGTGAAGGGGATCAAGAGGTACAAACTTCTATGTATAAAATAAGTCAGGGGGATGTAATGTACAGCATGGGGATGCAGTCAGTAATACCGTATTAACTTTGTATGGTGACAGATGGTAACTAAACCCATTTTGGGGATCATCTCACAATATATACAAGTGTCGAACGACTATATTGTACATATGCAACTAATATAATATTGTATGTCAAATATGTGCTTCAATTAAAAGAAAAAAGAAGCAAAAGCCATTCAGCTAAAAAGGGGCTCTGCCAAGAATAGAAAAAAAAAAAGCATGACCATCTGCCATACATTTATGCTCTTCTGGTACGGTAGTTGTTTCTCCCACTAAAAAACCCCACACCAAGAATATGTATCTTCACATCTTTGATAAGTATTGTTAAACTGTCCTCCACAGACATTGTACAGATTTACACTCCCACCAGCAATGTACGCCTTTCTCTTCCCACTTGCCAGTAGTGTGTGAATAAACCGTTGATCCTTGTCCGTTTCATAGCTGAAGAAAGGAATCTTCTTGTGGCTTTCCTGTGCGTTTCTCTCGTAAATGAGGTTGCACATACTGTTGGGTGTTTAGGAGCGGTTTTTCTTTCTGTGAATGGACTCTTGTGATTTTTGCCCATTTATCTAATGAGATAAGAGGTTAGCACTTTGTGATAGGAGCTGCTGATTTCTTTTCCTGGGTTCATATTTTGTCATTTATGGTAACTTTTGCCATGTGTAATTTGTTACTTTTGGATAATCAAATTTATTCATCTTCTATTTTATGGGTTTTGGATTTTATGTCCTACTTAGAAGGGTTTTACACTCTCAAAGAGGATGAACGATATCTCCTGGTTTCTTTTAATACTGGGTGGGCCAAAAAGTGCCTTCGGGTTTTTAAGTAAAAATAAAAGGCATGTTTTTCATTTTCACCAAGAACTTTATTGAACAATGTATTCACCCTTTGTTCCACTACCTTCTGACATTTTTCAGGCAACTTCATAATTCCATCTTCCCAAAACTTTTTATATTTCTGAGCAAAGAACTGTTCTAGGTGCCTTTTACAGTCTTCCAGGGAACTGAAGTTTTTTCCATTAAGAGAATTTTGTAAAGACCTAAATAAATGGAAACCCGAAGGTGCAATGTCTGGTGAGTATGGCGGATGAATCAGAACTTCCCAGCCAAGCTGTAATAGTTTTTGCCTGGTCATCAAAGAAACATGGCCGCCTTGCGTTATCCTGATGGAAGATTTTGCGTTTTCTGTTGACTAATTCTGGACGCTTTTCGTCGAGCGCTGCTTTCAGTGGGTGTAATTGGGAGCAGTACTTATCGGAATTAATCATATGGTTTTCCGGAAGGAGCTCATATAATAGAGGACTCCCTTCCAATCCCACCATATACACAACATCACCTTCCTTGGATGAAGACCAGCCTTTCGTGTGGTTGGTGGTGGTTCATTTCACTTGCCCCACGATCTCTTCCTTTCCATATTATTGTACAGTATCCACTTTCATCGGCCATCACAATTTGTTTTAAAAACAGAATGTTTTCATTATGTTTCAGTGGAGAATCGTATGTGGAAATATGGTCAAGAAGGTTTTTTTCGCTTAACTTATGTACAACCCAAACATCAAAGCGATTAACACAACCAAGCTGATGCAAATGATTTTCCATGCTTGATGTGGATATTTCGAGTATGTTGGCTATCTCCCGCGTGGTATAACATTGATTGTTCTCAATTAATGTCTCGATTTGATGGCTATCAACTTCAACTTGTCTACCTGACCGTGGAGCATTCCCCAGCAAGAAATCTCCAGCACGAAACTTTGCAAACCACTTTTGACACGTTCGATCAGTCATAGCACCTTCTCCATACATTGCACAAATCTTTTTTTGTGTTTCGGTTGCGGTTTTACCTTTTTTGAAATAATAAAGCATAATATGCCAGAAATGTTGCTTTTTTCCTTACATCTTCAATATTAAAATGACTACACAAAAATCCACCAATTTGGTAAGTCTTTCCTTTTTTTTTTTTTTTTTGTGGTACGTGGGCCTCTCACCGTTGTGGCCTCTCCCGTTGCGGAGCACAGGCTCCGGACGCGCAGGCTCAGTGGCCATGGCTCACGGGCCCAGCCGCTCTGCTGCATGTGGGATCCTCCCAGACCAGGGCACGAACCCGTGTCCCCTGCATCGGCAGGCGGACTCTCAACCACTGCGCCACCAGAGAAACCGCTTTTTTTTTTTTTTTTTTTTTTTTGGCTGCATTGGGTTTTCATTGCTGCAAGCAGGCTTTCTCTAGTTGCCGCGAGCGGGGGCTACTCTTCCTTGTGGTGCTCAGGCTTCTCATTGTGGTGGCTTCTCTTGTTGCAGAGCATGGGCTCTAGGCACCGGCTTCAGTAGTTGTAGCACGTGGTCTGAGTAGCTGTGGCACGTGGGCTCTAGGGCACGTGGGCTTCAGTAGTTGTGGCACGCGGGCTGAGTAGTTGTGGTGCATAGGCTTAGTTGCTCTGCAGCACGTGGGATCTTCCCCGACCAGGGATCGAACCCGTGTTCCCTGCATTGTCAGGCGGATTCTTAACCACTGTGTCTCTAGGGGAGTCCCAGGTCTTTTTTTTTAAATGCATGCTGATAGGACAGCTGTCACATACAATCTAACAAAATTGTTTCGAATGAAGTTAAAGACAGCTAAGTGCTACTACAGCCATCTTACGGAAAAAACCCGAACGAACCTTTTGGCCCACCTAGTACTTTTGTAGTTTCTTTTTTTTTTTTTGAATGTTTAAATTGTTTGATCAGTTTGTAATTTGTTGTTGTTGTGAGTTGATATCCCATTTTCTTTTCCATATGGCTGTACAGTTGTGCCTGTACCATTTATTGAGGAATTTATCTTTTCTGCACTGATTTTAAGTGTTACGTTTTATCCTATATCAAACTCTTTGAAGTATTTTTAGAATTTTTATTTTATCCTTGGTTTGATGGTCTATTCATGGACCAGTTTCACACTTTTAAATTGTTGTATATTTATAACACATCTTACTATCTGGCAAGTATTAAAGCTAGTTTCCTTTATTACTCTTCTTTTTCATAATTACTATTCTTGCTCATTTATTTTCCCATATGAACTTTAGACTCAGATTCTGAACTTTCATTCGTGATAAATTGGCACATTCATTTAGATTTTTTTAAAAGCATTGATCCTCTAGGAATTTGTTTGGTATAGCTCAAATATTTCTCAACTTCTGCATTTTTTCAGTTGAGGTGTAACTGACATATAACATTGTATTAATTCCAGGTGTACAACATACTGATTGGACATTTACATACATTGCACAATGATCACCACAATGTGTGTTGTTAATACCCGTCACCATACATGTGGATAGTTACAAACTTCTTTTCTCTTGTGATGAGAACTTTTAAGATCTACTCTCCTAGCAACTTTCAGATGTGCAATGCAGTATTATTAACTGTAGTTGCCATGCTGTACATTACATCCCCCTGACCTATTTCTTTTATAAATGGAAGTTTTCACCTTTTGACCACCTTTACCTGTATCACCCACCCCTTACCCTCTGCCTTTGGCAACCACCAATCTGTTCTCTGTCTATGAGCTTGGTTTGTTTGTTTTGTCTTAGATTCCACATATAAGTGAGATCATGTGTTATTTTTCTTTCTCTGTGACTTATTTCACTTAGCATAATGCCCTCAAGGTCCATCCATATTGTTGCAAATGGCAATATTTTATTTTTATGGCTGATATATATTCTGTCTCTCTCTGTATATATATGTGTACACACACACACACACACACACACACACACACACACACACACACACACATATTCTAAATCTTCTTTATCCATTCATGTACTGATGGGCAGTTTGGTTGCTTCCATATCTTGGCTATTGTAAATAATGTTGCAGTGAACATAGAGGTATATATATCTTTTTGAACTAGTGTTTTTATTTTCTTCAAGTAAATACCCAGATGTGGAATTGCTGGATCATATGGTAGTTCTATTTTCAGTTTTTTTGAGGAACCTCCATACTGTTTTTCCATAGTGACTGCACCAATTTACAGTCCCACCAACAGTGCACAATGGTTCCCTTTTCTCCACATTCTCACCAACACTTGTTATTTGTCTTTTTGTTGATAGCCATTCTAACAGGTGTGAGGTGATAACTCGTTGTGGTTTTGATTTTCATTTCTGTGATGATTAGTGATGTTTCGTATTTTTTCATGTGTCTGTTGGCCATCTGTATGTCTTCTTTGGGAAAATGTCTATTCAGATCCTCTGCCCACTTTTTAATCATGTTGTCTGTTTTTTTCATGTTGAGTTGTATGAGTTCTTTGCATATTTTGGATATTAGCCCCTTATCGGATATATTCTTTGCAAATATCCTCTCCCATTCAGTAGGGTGCCGTTTTGTTTTGTTGATAGTTTCCTTTACTGTGCAGAAGCTTGTTAG
Source organism: Tursiops truncatus (assembly GCF_011762595.2). Lineage (NCBI taxonomy): Eukaryota > Metazoa > Chordata > Mammalia > Artiodactyla > Delphinidae > Tursiops > Tursiops truncatus. The sequence goes on along the minus strand of NC_047035.1, from coordinate 30,928,849 downwards.
TTTGATGTAGTCCCATTCTGCCTTTTGTTAAAGCTTATTTTAAAAAGATTTATTACTGATAATATAAAGGGCACTTACCCATAATCTTACCTTCTTATCAGGACAAACTACTGTTTTCATGTATTTCCTTCCATTTCCCCTACAGTCTTTGTGATGATGAGTCATGTTTAAAGGTCTTTCTTTTATTACTTTACATTCTGTAATTAGCACAGTGTCATGCAAACAGTAGGTAAACGTTTAAAGAACTCATCCATACTGCTGTGGGATTCTTGCCAGAGAGTAATTGTGGAGTGTCTATTAAAATTTAAAATGTGGGCTTCCCTGGTGGCGCAGTGGTTGAGAGTCCACCTGCCTACGCAGGGGACACGGGTTCGTGCCCTGGTCCGGGAAGATTCCACATGCCGCGGAGCGGCTAGGCCCGTGAGCCATGGCCGCTGAGCCTGCGCGTCCGGAGCCTGTGCTCCGCAGTGGGAGAGGCCACAACAGTGAGAGGCCCGTGTAGCGCAAAAAAAAAAAAAATATTGCAATGTATGCGTGCATACGTTAGAACCCCACAGCTGCATTACTCAGCATCTCCCCTAAGGAAAACAAGTGCATCTTATCAGTGAGGTATAGACTCCAGGGGCAATGACAAGTACTATTTTTTGCAGCACCTCCTGTCACCCTCATTATTTCTTTCCCTTTTAGTCATTAAATTCTGTTGACAATGTGAAATCTTTCAGGACTGGTTCATAGCCCATGCTGAGCACTTTTAATTTGATTCTCCACCTTACTTATTAATTTAAAAAATCTCTGTGACATAGTAATTCTTCAGATGAACATGTTAGAATTGATCGATGCCCCTTTCTGTGTTGAAAGTCACCATCATGAGGCACTGTTGCTGACTGCAGGGCCCTTGATGTGTGTTGGGGACGGAAATGCTCTCAGCCTTTGTGGTTCTGCTCGGTCAGCATAAGGAATCCTCTTCACAAAAACAAGGTCATCTCCATCCACTTCAGCTCCCTTTTTTCTGCTCTTCATTCCTTTTGGGAATACAGCTTCTTCACCCTATCCTGGATGTCAAATCTGTACCCCTGAATCTTTGAAATCTTTATTTCTATACCAGAGGAGTCCTTCATTAAGCAAACATTCATGCACAGTGTGGTTGGGGGGACACGATTGCTCTAGTACCAAATAGACTTGAATCAGGATCGCATCGGGACGGGGAAAATGGTTTTATGCAGAGTCCTAGAAAAAAAAGGGTCCCCTGGGCTTCCCTGGTGGTGCAGTGGTTGAGAGTCTGCCTGCCGATGCAGGGGACACGGGTTCGTGCCCCGGTCCAGGAAGATCCCACATGCCGCGGAGCGGCTGGACCCGTGAGCCGTAGCCGCTGAGCCTGCGCGTCCGGAGCCTGTGCTCCGCAACGGGAGAGGCCACAACAGTGAGAGGCCCGCGTACCGCAAAAAAAAAAAAAGGTCCCCTTCATTATCTTAGCATCAAGTCGAAGGGAGAAAGGAGAGAACCACCTGGTAACCTGGGGATTAAGGGAAGCAGGGAGGTGGAATTGGAATGTGTAAGCCCCTCAGCAGTGATTGGACTGGGTCATGCTCTCAAGCGCTTCGTGCCTCCCTTTTGGACCAGTTGGAAAGCTGTGGGCTGGTTACTGTGGGAATTGATGGGTGCTGCTGGCAGTGGGAGATGGAAAGTTCTTGGAATTGATCCAAAAATCCCAAGAGAGCAGGGTTTCGCCCCCTCTGGCTTCCCTGCTGTTCTTTTGACTCAGTTGCGTTTAGCTTGGGGAGGACATTTCCAATAGCTCGTGGTCCCTGGTGTCCCAGGGAGTGGTTGAGCGGGGCTCTTCCAGGCAGACTTCACAGAGAAGAGGGCTACACAAAGGACTGCTGGTTTCCGATGAGTTTCTGTTTTAGCAATTAGCTCCTTGGGCTTCAGTGAACTCAGAATTAAATGGAAGCTTCTGTTTCTTCTTACACTGTCAAGGAATGTGCTCCAGACAAGGAGAGGGGAAAATCAGTATTTAATTCTGGAATCACAACCTTTTCCTCTTCTTTACTGCCACCACCCCTCACTAAAAAGGGGGTGGGATGGGGAGCATTGTGTTTTTGTTAAAGGTTTGCTGATTCTGAAATGTTGGAGATAGAAAACAGATGTTTTATTGAGGTGATATCCACATTGGAAAATAGTGAGTTCAAAATGTATGTCAGCTTTCATTAATTTGATTAATCAATAACTTTAAAAAGGCTCTGAGTGTATGCTAGTTTGTTTTTATAACTACTCATGAATATGGAATGTAAAGCATGGATTTATTTTTCTAAGAAAAGTATTTGGCTTGAGGAGAGAAGAATGTTCAAGTATCGGGGCGGGGGGGCATTATAAAGTTCGAAAGGACAGAGTTGTTTCCCCTGACATTTTGGGTTTCAGTTCACCGTTTTCTGTTGTTTTTGATTCTTTTACCACCAATGAAAACCTTATTCAGGGAAGATGTTTCCTTTTGAATTTTAGGAGATTTTGTTGAATTCCTTCCCGAAAGATAAGAAAGAGGTCTAGGTCTCTTCAAACCTTGACTTCAGTGTCTTAGAGGTGAGGAATCACCTGGCAGAGCAACCATGTGATGTTGAATTACCTCGTGATTTGAATGATATATTTCTAGCGGCTTTGACACTCCCGTGTAGTTCGTTCAATTCCTGTTCTTTGGAGCGGAGGAGGGACTGGAAAGAAAGGCCAGTCACGCACAAGGCTTGCCCTCCTCAGGCTTTTTTTTTTTTTTAAAATAAGTTTATTTATTTTAATTTTTGGCTGTGTTGGGTCTTTGTTGCTGTGCGCGGGCTTTCTGTAGTTGCGGCGAGCGGGGGCTACTCTTCGTTGCGGTGCGCGGGCTTCTCATTGCAGTGGCTTCTCTTGTTGCGGAGCACAGGCTCTAGGTACGCAGGCTCATTAGTTGTGGCACGTGGGCTCAGTAGTTGTGGCGCACAGGCTCAGTAGTTGTGGCGCACGGGCTTAGTTGCTCCGCAGCATATGGGATCTTCCTGTACCAGGGCTCGAACCTGTGTCCCCTGCATTGGCAGGCAGATTCTTAACCACTGAGCCACCAGGGAAGCCCCCCACTCCTCAAGCTTTTGATCGGGGAGATAAGATGATGGGAAAAATTAAAGTGCAGGGAAGGGTGTGGGGAGTTGTACAAGAAGTGAATTGATGGAGTGGGTGTGCATCCTAAGTTAAGCACCTTCCTTGGGAAAGTATAGAAGTCATCATAGAGGAGGTAGCAGTCGAGGGCCAGGGCTGTACTCCACCTCCAGGAATTCGGGAAGTCGCAGCTATTACGATTTGAACTGGAGCTTAAAGAACAAGCAGCATTTCAACAGGTGTTTTCCTTTGTTTCTCAGCCTCGGAGTCTCTCAACGCCTTGATTTTTTTATTTGTGTGCTTTGATTTATACCGATGAAGCACTTCATACTAAACATACTAGGCAGTCTAGGCTCAGGCCGTAAAGCTGCCATGGGAAGGGAGCGTCTGTTGGAGGAGACAGGTAATACTGTGACAGAGGGGAGCGCAGGTGCGGTGGGAGCCTGGAGAGAGGAAGGGCCGCTAATCCTGAGGAAGGGATATGGGGGCTCAGGGGCCCAGGGCGTGGGAGGCAGGGTTGTGCAGTGACTCCCGTACATTTGTTACTCTGCTGTGAAATTCGTGTAGCTCCTCCCCATTGACCAGTGAGAAAGCTGAGGCTCCTGGTGTGTCAGTTCCTTTCCCGAGGTCAGAGCATCCCCATTTGTTAGCATTGAGATTTAAACCCATTGCAGCGGTTGTTGCTCAGAACCCCAAACCTTGTAGAGTAGTTATTATGGCCCCTTGCTGTTCAGATTGAGGTTAGTGAGGCAGGTACCTTGCTTGAGGCCTGACTTGTACGTGGCAGAGTTGAGATTTCAATGATGTTTGGTTTCCAAAGCACATATCTGTCCACATAGAGAGCCCACCTGTGGAAATTCAGCAGAGGGGCACTAACAGAGGCTCAAAGAAGAGGCCACCCTTCAACTAGGCATAGTAGGGTGGATGCAATTTGCAATTATAGACAAGTATCAATGGACACTTAATGCAGATGGAATATATGAGAAAAAGCATGGTGAAGGGTAAAGTGGAGAGTGTGTTTAGTAAGAGAATAGTTCAATTTGCCTGGAGTGATGCCTGTGTGAAGAGGTATAGAGGGAAGTAAGTTGGAAAATTAGCTTGGAACCGACTTGTCTAGGACTTGGAATCCCTAGGTAAAGAATTTGGACTCTGTTTATGTAGGTATTGAGAAACTATTGATGCATTTGGGGCAGGTGAAGGTGGCTGCCCCAGAGGTGAAGGATATGATTTCTTTTTCATACTGAATTTGAATTTTATCTTTAACTATATCTTTGAATGAAATAAAATTTTTTCTAAATTCTTTAAAAGATAGAGCTAAGGAAAGTTAAGATTCAGTAGGAAAAGAATGTAAGGTTAACTGTCTAGGAAAGATTGTGAAACCTAGTTGTTTGTTTTGTGGGCTCTAATTCTGATTGTATAAATTTTCAGAATCTTGTCAGCTTCGTGGGTTCATGGCTATGAGATGACCATAAGCATGGTATTATCATAAATCTATTTGAAATAGTGGTGTTTCTGTGACTGACTTTACATACATATCCACTAAGTCTGCTGCAGGTGAAGGTTGTTTATGGGTCTGTTTCAGATCCAAAGTCTTGCGTAGGGAGTCTTCCCCACGGGATGTAAGGCTGGCCAAGCATTTAAATTGGACCCCCTGTATGGCTTTCCCTGGGCTGGCTTTCCTAGTCCCAGAAAAGAGTCAGTTCCAGCCAGACCTCTGGTGGCCGCTGTGCCCGTATTATTGCCCAGAAGTTCCGAAAGGGTTCTGGTTAAACCTTTTTTTTTTTTTTTTTTTTTAATTTATTTTTGGCCGCTTTGGGTCTTCGTTGTTGCATGTGGGCTTTTTCTAGTTGCGAAGAGCTGGGGCTACTCTTTGTTGCGGTGTGTGGGCTTCTCATTGCAGTGTCTTCTCTTGTTGCGGAGCACAGGCTCTAGGTGCACGGGCTTCAGTAGTTGCAGCACGCGGGCTCTGGGGAGGGTGGACTTTGGTAGTTGTGGCGCACGGGCTTAGTTGCTCCACGGCATCTGGGATCTTCCTGGACCAGGGATTGAACCCATGTCCCCTGCATTGGCAGGCGGATTCTTAACCACTGCGCCACCAGGGAAGTCCCTGGTTAAACCTTTAGCCAGCTAGATTATTTATAAAGATAGAGCCATCATACTGCTATTTGGAGAGGTTATACTTTTATTATACTTCTCAGTAAACATTTTCTCATTTTTTAGTGTTAGTGTCAGGAGAAAATTTGTTCAAAGCTACCTAAGACTGATTGTGAAGCACATTTTTTCATTGAACCTAGAAATGGTGGCACAGAAGGGTGCAGTCTGTGAGATTCCTCCAATCAGGTACTTTGTTTTGTTCATCATTGTCTCTCCATGACTGAGTAGATATGGTGTGTGAGATACAGTTAAGTCCTAAATCAGTGCCTGTTGAATGAATGTTGGATGAATCTTGGGCAGTTGTTCCTAAGGAGTAACTATTGCAGTTGATGGGAAAACTAGTTAACTTTTTAATTAAGACCCCTTTCTCTTGGGTTCTACAGGTTTTGCTAGTGATAAAGATTTTTAAATGCTCTTTTGATATGTTGCTTCAAAATGCAAATAACACTTTACAGTTCTTTTTTAGATAAAATAACCAAATAGAATCGAAGTTACTAAAAATGTAAAATCTTTTAGGCTAATTTAAAAAACATAGAATATTTAGTATTGGTGTTCTCTTCCATTCTCTTTAGAAAGGGTCACTACCCTAAATTAAGATACCTCCTTTCTAGCCAAGATTTCATTGACTTGACTCAAAGCCCAGAGTATAGATGGAAATGCAAGAAGGTTTGCCAAATCCCATAGAACAGTAATGGGATTTTTTTTTTGCCTCTGGCAACTTGGAATTTATTTTTGTAATTCTAGTAATTAATTATGAAAAAGTGTTAACTTTGTTAACATTTAAGAATGAGAAAGTTGAAATAAATGTGTATAAATATTAAATATGATTTGTTTTTCTGATAGCGCAATGATAGCCAGATATGAGGGAAGTGTGGTTACTTGAGGATTCGGTCATCCTAAGAGAGTCTGTTTCTGACTTTTGACATTTTCTTTAAGATAATGTATCATCGTAATGTTGCAGTTTGCACATTGAGGGGATTATTGCAGTATTCTTTGGAAGCTTCTGGACATCATTCATCTGGGAGCCAGTTTACAGTAGCAGGTGGGGAGATAAATTTTATACTTACAGCTCTGGAGTTCAAAAAGTCCTGAGATTTGATTTTTATACTATAAGAAATTTGGCAGTGTCATTCTGTCTCTGAAAATATGTAGCCTTTCATAATTCCATTTTATAATTCTGTGGCCCAGTATCTAGTGTGAGGGGGTTAATCGATGTATTAAATATAAGACCGTGAGGGGGTTAATTGATGTATTAAATATAAGACCTCAGTAGTATTCTGGGTCCTGTCTGTTGTTTTTAGTATTTTTCATAAGGAAATAATCTTTTAGGCTAATCAACATATTGGTTTTGAAATCTGGTCAAATTTAACCATTGATAAAGAATTTTACCTTTTAATACTTGTTGTAGTTCCTTGTAATCCTCCTGATGGGCTTGTGAAAGGCTAAAAATGAAATGGGTTTTCAAACGGAAGCTGCTTATCACATTGAAGCAGAAGGTGTTGCAGATATTAAATGTACTTGAGATGATTTATGCAACAGAACCTTTGGAAAACCAACAAATATGCATGCAGAATTCCTTCCTGGACATTTTCTGTCGTGACCAAATGATTTTTCTTGATGGTTACAATCTTGTTATGCTAAGCAGGTGAAGCAGAATAATTTCTACTAAGTAGAATTTAGACTTTTAAGACCGAAGTAAACTCAGAATCTTGAATGGTGTTTGTATATATCTGTAGCCGTAGTTGCAATGACCCTTTTCTTAGAAAGAAAGGAAGGCAGTAGTAACAGTGCCCATGCAGGGATGCCATCCTCTCCCATCAGAGACCCACTGTCGTCCTCCTGATGCTGAAAAGTACTTGCACGGGGACCCCTTTCTTCGTAAGCTCCATGGAGTCCTTTGGCATCTGCCTAGGTGGGAGGCGCAAGAACAGCCTAGAGTTACAGTTTTGTTTTGTTTTGTTTTGTTTTTTTTGCGGTATGCAGGCCTCTCACTGTTGTGGCCTCTCCCGTTGTGGAGCACAGGCTCTGGACGCGCAGGCTCAGCGGCCATGGCTCACGGGCCCAGCCGCTCCGCGGCATGTGGGATCTTCCCTGACCGGGGCACGAACCCGCGTCCCCTGCATCGGCAGGCGGACTCTCAACCACTATGCCACCAGGAAAGCCCTAGAGTTACAGTTTTTATCTGTTGGACCCATAGGAGATAAGTAACAGTGAGACAATCCAGACAATTGTCTGGATTAATTAATTAATTAAATCCAGACAATCTTGGAAATGTTTTTCTTTGGTTAACAGTTTCTGTACAGGCAATCCTACTATGGTCATTAAAACACAACAGAGCAAGACATTTTTTGAAGGTTAGATGTCAGTGGTGTTAGAACGTTTCATGTTTTTGCGTTCATGTACTCTGAACCAGGGGTCTAGTTTCTGTGTATACTTAGCCAGGTGCATTAGGGACAGAGCCAGGCAATTCATGTCCCAGAAAGTAATACCCATGACTACCTCTTAGGTACCCAGAGCCTTTACAAATAGTGTGGAGCTACACCCCTTCCCATCTCGCTGTGGATACAAAAAAAGACTTCATTCACTTCAAGGGGACCAGTATAAAATTCTCAATCAAATTAGCATTCATTATGAAAAAAATGAAAGTATGCCATTCAGTACTTTTCCTTGGGGTTATAGGAGAATGTCCTGAAATCAGAGCAACTTCAGAAGACAGAAGTTTAAAAAATTCCCAGACTCTCCTGATTCACGATTCTTAGGACAGGGAATGAATATGCATCAGACTTTTTCAATGCCTGTTACTGTTTCCCACTCACAGTTCCCCAGTTAGTATTTCTTTTGCTCACCCTGGAAGATCAGGAGATGTGATTTATTTTTTTGAAAATAGTTCATGTACTTAGCAGAACTGTGAGAAACAAGAGTGACCTCTTTTCCTTTGGTTCCTGGAGAATGGTGTTGACATTAGGCCCCATTGAGCCAGGACCAGGAGGTGTGTGCTGCGCAGTCCTTTGTTTGCACCAAGAGAACAGGGTTGGACCCTTTAGACTTTACCCTGACACGCTGTCGAGTTGTAGTTTTTAACGTTGATTTTTTAAAAAAAATTTTTTATTTTTTTTTTGCGGTACGCGGGCCTGTTACTGTTGTGGCCTCTCCCGTTGCGGAGCACAGGCTCCGGACGCCCAGGCTCAGCGGCCATGGCTCACGGGCCCAGCTGCTCCGCGGCACGTGGGATCCTCCCGGACCGGGGCACGAACCCGTGTCCCCTGCATCGGCAGGCGGACTGTCAACCACTGCGCCACCAGGGAAGCCCTGGGAGATTTAAATTTAAATTGATGATGTGGTCCTCACCACTACAGCCTGGAATGGGGAGCTACTGGCACTTGTTCTGTGCCCATAACAGCCAGAGGTGCCCTAAACGTGGGGGCACCTCTACCCTGGCCAGGGCCTGTTGGCATCCAGAGTTATAAGGCTGAGTGAAAGCTAGCAGACACCAAGTTTAACATATTTATGATATGAAAAAGGGCTTATATTCTAGTTGGGGAGAGAAAACTTGTTCATAATTGCAATTAGTGGAAGACAACGTACAATCGAATTGTTTCATTGACAGTTTTTCCTTATCCCAAGGTTAGAAAGAAAATCCATTTAGCAAGCTGAAAATACGAGTATATTGACTTCTGAAGTGTGAACAAGTGGAGAGAAGGTAAATTAGGGAAACTCTGTTCTCCGAAAAGTGTGATCTCCATGTTCCCTGGTGTGTAGAGGGTTCTCTGTTGTCTGAGGGCTCAATGAGAGTCTCGGATTAGAATCAAGGTACAATTTTTTTCCCCTTTGTTGATGTCTACCCCATATTTGGGGAATATTTGACGGAGTGTCTACCCCATGTCTTAAGGAATGTAAGCAGTTTTCCTCTATCTCCTGTTGTCTTGAGATGAGAGAAGTTATTAGCCAGAGTCTCTCTCTGATTGGTTGTACTGGTGGTTAACTATTTAAATGCATATGTGCTATATGGAGATACGAATTTGATATTAATATTGCTTAGCATAATTATCTCTTACTTAAATATAAAACACTCGGATTGGTGTAAAAATCTTCAACATCTGTTGATCATTAACAGCTGGATGTCAAATATTTCTTAACTGAATTGCTATTGCAAAATATTTTTTCCTTCCCTGTTATTGTAGTTGTTGTATCAAACAAAATAAGTCCTGTAGATATTAGGTAAACATAACAGAATTTTTAATTAAAATCAAATAGTTTTCCATACCTTTTAATTTATTTTAAAAAGGATTCCTTTTTGCTGACTAGGTAGGAAATAGATGCTAATTTTAGCTCGTTTGGAAAATAAAAAGGGGTAAAAAGAAAACCTCATTTATGTTTCTAATATTAATATTTTCTTAATTAAAATTATTAAAATATGCAAACCGTATTTGAAAGTACATTGCCTGTTAATGAGTTGATCCTTCAGATGAAGAGGGATGGCGTCTATTCAGAAAACTTTGCAGGACAGGAGTTGCCTGTTTGGCGTCTGTGATCTCACAACACCGACCACAAGATGAAAATAGTGCCAGAAGCTTTTGTGTTTGTGCGTTTGAAGTTGTAGAAGCCTGAATTAGAAACTGTACCTTCTGTTAACTTTTACATTAGTATCATAGGTGAAAGGAAACTTTGTAAAACATTTATTTATAATAAAGAGTAACGCTTGAAAATTGCTTTGTTCCAGTGTTCAGAGTTGAAGCAAAATGCAGTTTAGATCTGCTGTACTCTGTTTGCTTGTTGTGCCCAAAACGAGCCTGTGGTTCCTTGATGCAGTCGGGTGTTTGTTTGTTGTTGTTGCTTTTTAGCACTTCGTGGTTGCCTTTAAAACGATGTCAAGTACTTCCCTCAAAGTTCTGATTATTCTGCAGTGCAAGGCTCCAGGTATGATATTTGTTGTCACTAGGTAGTGGACAGTTTACTGTGCTTTTTACTTTTTATCCAGCTATTGTGGGATTTTTTAAAAAAAACATACTCTTGATTTTTTTGCTGTTAGTATTGTCATTTAATGTCCAGTTACTTGACTTACGGCTCACTGCGAAAGTTCATTGTTTTCCGAAGTTTGTGGAGGCCCTCTGGCCAATGACAACATATGATATTTAGCTTTGTGTTCTGTGGTTAAAGATGCTTTCGTGTGGCCTCCAGGACGGTCTTGTGAGGAGGAGGATGGAGCAGGTGGTGTCATCCCATTTTACAGATGAGGAAACTAAAGGAGCTTGTCTAATGCCCTTTGGCTGTTAGATGGTGGCTGCCATTCTTCCTTCTCTTAGTGCTCTTCCCTTTGCTTTATTTTTATTTTGTTTTTCTTGGTTGTCTTTCCAGTGGTAATAACACCAACCACACCAATGATTATAAAAATAGTAAGAGCTGACCTTTATTGATCAGTTGCCATGTGGCAGGCAGTGTTCTAAGTGCTTTGCGTGAATTGGCGCTCACCTTAATCCTGTGGAGTAGGTATTACCCTCTTTTTAGAGATGAAGAAACTGAGGCACATACAGGAGACATAACTTGCCCAAGGGTTGTAACACTTATGTCATAGGGTAACTGAGGATCTTAAATGAAAATATGTACAATTCTAAGCAGGTACTAAGCTCTCAGTAAATGATAGTAGTTATGATTATACTGTGTATCCAGTTGTAACTTCTGCCTATATGTCATCATTTATTAGTCATTGAGCTCATTGAGGGCAGTGGACACATCTTGCTGGTTGCCATAGCCCCAGGGCCTGGTCCACAGTTGGTGCTGTGTTACTGTTACTGCTGAGTGATCTACTGAATGTATGTGTAGCTGTATTTTGGGTTTTAGGATTTGATATCAGTTATGCTTTTCAGCTTCTGGTTCAACACTTGATTAACCAGTCGTCATGCTTCATCTGTATAGGTTAGAGATATATTGAACCCTGTAAGAATGGTTGTGTTCTGAGACACACTTAAAGTGGCCTTTGTGCTACTGTAGCCACTGGAATTCTGTATTCTGAAGATCCTGACATTGAACGTCAAGTATAACATGAACTTTCAAGTTGAAATAGAGAACTTTCTGAGATTAGCTGAAGTGGAATTTGGGAAAGCTGAAAATGTTTTTGCATTAGGATGTTCCTTTTCCCTTGAACTGTAGTCAGGAGAGTCTTCATAATAGCCTGCATTTGAAATTCAGTTGTAAAAAAAAAAATAATAATGACAACAGTATAAATGTAGGTGTTTACTCTCTTAGTTTTCTCTAGTCTGAAGTTAGCCTGGGAGAATACGGCCTTTACTATCAGTGGGATGTTTACTCTTTGAGTCAGCCTATTTCTTGCAAAGTGGGAGAGTTCCTGGTTGATTCAAGATTGTGAGCAACCTTCACAGAGGTTGAATTCAAAGGGACACCAGAAAGACTGCTGCTGTTTTGATCCTAGGGTTTTGATCTTCTTTGGTTTGCCAAAGCTCTGTTTTTAATTACTGTTAATAAGCAAGACATTACCTGGAAGGAAGGGATCAGGAAATTTAGATTCTAATTTTGGCTTGATTTCTATAGCCCAGTGTGGTTATGATTGGCTGGGAGAGTAAACTCCACTTGGCTTTGTTTTTTTTCTCCTAACAAATGAAGTGACATCAGTTCTCTTGGGAAAGGTGGTTGAGATAATGGGTAAAATCCACCTGGTGAGTAACTTACTCCTGTGTCCCTAGGGAGCTGAATCAACCATTACGGGTCTCTAGGACATAACTGACTTTAGACCTGAGGCTGCACTTCTGGCAGCAGGAAGTCTTTTGCTCAGATATAGGGCACTTAGAGGTTATGGTGATTTTAATAGATAGCCATGAAATGTCGATATACTTAATTCTATCTTAGGAACTAGGAACGACTTTACTAGCAGAAAATGACCACCCATGGATGTAAAGTCACAACCACTGGCTCCGGTTTGAAGGTGGGGTGGGATGCCAATTTCCTGCTACTGCTGTTTCCTTATTTCTTCTGCTATATGTGTTTTGTTGGTATTTGACAGCAGAAACCCTGTGGCAGATGCTGGAAGATTGATGAAAAATATATGGGAGATAAATCTCATCAATTTAATTTGTTCTGTGAACAGGGAAGAAAATGTCTATTATCCTATTTTTTAACAGGAGACTCTTTCTCTCATATCTTCTAGTTAACTTTTTAATCTTAAAAAGGATATATGTTTACTGTAATACAAGCAATAACAGAAAACTTAAAAGATTAAAAATTACCCAGATCCTAAACCCAGCAATATATTTTAACTTTTTGTTTAAAATCCTTATATAATTTTTCTGTACACATATACAAATACATATAGATATATAAAAAAAATTTTATTCGGTTTTATATTCCGTTATATTTCTGTTTTGAGGCTTGATGGATTTTTGATCACTCCTATACTGATGTCATAGATTTAATTTATTTCTCAGGGTGTCCTTTTCTAGCTATAGAGTATTTTCTCTAAGACTCTGTACCCATTTATATAAAATGCTCTAAAATCTTTGTAAGAAGAGGAGGCTATTACTTAAGCAAAACTTCAGAGAAATTATTTATCCTGGGTAGCTAAGTTTTCCATGTAGTTAAGTGTTCATCTAGCTGATGATTACTAAGATTTCTTAAGCGATGTTGATGGAAAAATTCCCAGAGTTTATGGCACACTTCTAGCATTGTTAAGGGTATGTTTTGGCCCTGGGAGTTTATTTCTAGGAATGTATCTTAATGAAATAGAGACATGCAGAGATTTGCCTGTACCATGGTGCTGGTTCATTGAGCATTGCTAATGAAGGCAGAAATTTGAGGATAACGTGCAGTGATTTATGGCTGTATCCAATACTGTACCCAACAGCTCAGCCATAAAAACTTTCATTCTAAAATATTTGAGAGAAAGGAAAATAGTTATAGGGTAATAAGAGAAAAGTGCCTCTTAGGAATTGTATAACGTCCCAATTATATGAAGAAAAATCACTCTATTCTTTCAAATATATTTGTGTATTTTTTTTTTTTTTTTTTTTGGCGGTACGCGGGCCTCTCTCTCCTGTGGCCTCTCCCATTGTGGAGCACAGGCTCCGGACGCGCAGGCTCAGCGGCCATGGCTCACGGGCCCAGCCGCTCCGCGGCATGTGGGATCTTCCCAGACCAGGGCACGAACCCGCATCCCCTGCATCGGCAGGTGGACTCCCAACCCCTGCGCCACCAGGGAAGCCCCTATTTGTGTATTTTTATACTTACGTAAAATATATAGGCACATGCACTCATAAGTACCTTGATGTTTTATCCTATAAATAAAAAAATAAGGTATAACATGAGTATGGAAAAGCACACAGATCGTAAATTTTTATCTTTGATAAATTTTTGTAAACAATACACGTGTAAATATCACCTAAATTAAAAATGAGAATATTACCAACGTTCCATAAGCTCCTTCTGTTTTCTCCCATTTCCCTACCCTTCCCCACCCACCAGTACTACCAGAGGTAATCATTATCCTGACTTACATCACCATAGATTAGTTTATAGTATGTACCCCTTGGTCTGGCTTCCTTTGCTTAATATTATGTTTATGAGTATAACAGGTCCCTTCTTCACCAGGTAGTATTCCATCGTGTAACTATACCATGAGTTATTTGTTTACTCTACTACTGGACATTTGGAGGGGCTTTTTTGCAGTTTTTGGCCATTAAAACTAATGCTGCTGTGAGTATCCTTGTATTTGTGTTTTGGGCACATATGTGTACATTTCTGTTGGGTGTCTATACCTAGGAATGGGATTACTGAGGTTGGATATGTGTTTGTTCAGCTTTAGTAGATAATGCAGAACCTTTTACTGAAGTAGTTGTGCCAGTTCACTGTCACTAACAGTGTTTGAGAGTTCCAGTGGCTCCACATCTTCATCAACACTAGTTTTTAGTCTTTAGTTTTAGCCATTCTAGTGGGTATGGAGTCATATCCATTGTCATTTAGATTGTGTTTTCCTGATGACTAGTGAGAATTTGAGCTTTGACCTGAAGACCTTCCCTTCTGAGGAAATTTTATGTTATTAGACCTTGTACTAATTCAACGTTATTTTAGTATTAACAGAAACTATTATCTTCTGACATTGAGGATGTGTTGTGCTCCAAGTTCCAAGTTCTCAAGTCACCATACGGAACCCTGATTCTTCTGTCATTTAAGTGGGGCAGTCACTAATAGACCCAACTTGTCATGATCCAAATTTTCCTGCTTGATGATGTAATGTAATGTGACTTTCTGTTCTATCGTAAGTGAATGTTTGAAATTGTGTAATATTTCACATTATCTATTCATTTTACCTTGTGACCAATTAAAATGTTGGTCAGTTTAAGAAATCCAAAGGAAAAAAACTTGCTGGCTTTAGTGCAGTGATTGTCTTTTGACCAGTATATCAAGAATGACGCATCTCCTCTACGAATCTCACTCTACAATAGAAAATTCCAAGTAAATTTAATGCTGGTGGAAAGTGCACATGAGAGTTAAGTGTGAGTCTGATCACCACATGGAATATTTTATAGGAGAATTGTAATCCTGGAGTCCAGTTCCTAGCTTTTAATATGAAATTTTCTTTGACCATGAGATGAAACTAAGAGATCCTTGAGTTATCAAATTGTTAGTCTTAGAACAGGGAAGCTTTATGGTAGAATTTCCATCTACCATCTTGAAATATGGAGACTGAGCAAGTCCTGTGTACCTGTGCTTGGGGCCAGGCATTGTCATACAGGTTTTCTCATTTAATCCTCATCAATACTGTGAGGTAATGTCATGCCCATTTTATGTATGAGCAAATTAAGGTTAAAAAAGGCTAAAGGAGGCTACATAGTGAGTAAGGGTAGGTGGAAATGCCCTTAATTCTGATTTTATGATTATACTGATGGAAGCTTTTAGTATTTAGGACCTTTGGTTTAAACTCAGCAACCCTCTGTCAACTCTTTAGATGTCCTGGGGCACGAGTATATAAATATATATATATTTATATATAAATATTGAGTGGTAGTGGTGGAATATATAAAATATATATAAAAATATATATATAAAATATATTTTATATATATAAAAATATATATAAAAATGGAGTGGTAGTGGTTAAGCCTCAGATGAAGGCCAAGTAGGGTATTTTATGGAGAGAATTGTTCTTCTAGCTTCATCATTTCCTCATACTATTGTGTAAAGATTTTCAAGCAAGCATCCTGATTAAAGATGAGCATATCAGGAAATGTAGATACCACTAACAGCATGATGAAGTTAGAGAAATTTATGGCTGAACTTCAATCTTAAAAGAAAAAAAAGCATTTATTAACATTTATTTTGAGCCCTGAAGCTCCTCTCAGGTTCTGTCTTAGGTAAGTCATATATGAACCTGCTCTCAAGGGACCTGAATTGTTATGGAGATCTAAGATGTGTAGGAGGATAACCTTAATACGAGAGGGAAACTGGTGAGAGGTAGGTGCAGGCAAAGTGCTGTAAGAATTCATGGCATCAAGACACAACTTTCAGCTCAAGCCGATCAAGAAATGCTTTCTGGAGAAGGTGGTCTTGGAACTGTCCTCGAAGGATGGGTGGAATATGGATACTTAGAAATTGGTATCTGGGACTTCCCTGGTGGCACAGTGGTTAAGAATCCGCCTGCCAATGCAGGGAACACGGGTTCCAGCCCTGGTCCGGGAAGATCCCACATGCCGCGGAGCAACTAATCCAGCGAGCCACAACTACTGAGCCCTCATTCCACAGCTACTGAAGCCCGCACGCCTAGAGCCTGTGGTCCGCAACAAGAGAAGCCACTGCAGTGAGAAGCCCACGCACTGCAACGAAGAGTAGCCCCCACTCACTGCAACTAGAGAAAGCCCGCGTGCAGAAACGAAGACCCAACACAGCTATAATTAATTAATTAATCAAAAAAGAAGAAATTGGTATCTGGTTGGGGCAAAGCCACTATAGACTTTATCTTTTTATAACTGTAAATAAATATGCTGATCAAATGAATACCGTAAATAAAATTTAAACAGAAACTTACCTATCAACAATAAAGTGGTATTTATTCTAAAGCCACAATGTACTGGGTGAAGATCAGGCAAGTCCCTTTTAGCTCTGGCCTCGTCTATTTGGTGTCACTCTCTTTTACTCCCTTTATCTGCTCTTTTACTCTAGAGGTTCAGAAGCATGTGCTGTGAGAAACAGGGCACCTATGCCGCATCTCCACACTTTTCAAGGGTGCTTTTCTCCTTGCAAGATTAATCTTGTTACCATTTTGATATTTGACTGAGTTTGGTGGGGAGTAAGAGCTAGATAGATACTTGATGAGTGAATGCACAAATGAAGAACTGCATGAAATAGGATGTCGTGCCTTTTTACTAAGTTCATATTTTTGTCATGCATAGGTACTTGTTTGGTTAGTTGCAATCTGCCCCAGAAAATCATTGCAGTGTGACTACAAGTTGATTTAGAGCTGAGAGGAACTGAGTGTGCAGATTCGTGACTTCACATGGAAATCTTTTGGTTTTATCTTTAACTGTGATTGTGATTGTATGTGTGCCATTGTTTAAGCGAATGATTGCTTGCAATGGTTGATCCTGAATGATTGTTCTTGTTTTGTTTTGTTTTTAATATTTGTTTATTTATGACCGCATTGGGTCTTCATTGCTGCACGCGGACTTTCTCTAGTTGCGGCGAGCGGGGGCTACTCTTCGTTGTGGTGCGTGGGCTTCTTATTTCGGTGGCTTCTCTTACTGCAGAGCATGGGCTCTAGGCACGCGGGCTTCAGTAGTTGTAGCTTGCGGGCTCAGTAGTTGTGGCTCGTGGGCTCTAGAGCACAGGCTCAGTAGTTGTGGCGCACAGGCTTAGTTGCTCCGCGGTATGTGGGATCTTCCCAGACCAGCTCTTGAACCCGTGTCCCCTGCACTGGCAGGCAGATTCTTAACCACTGCGCCGCCAGGTAAGTCCCTGTTCTTGTTTTTTATCCCCTCATTCCTTTTCTCAGATTATTTGGACCAGGAAAAAGGAAGGAGAAGGGCTTATTCCCACTGCCTATATTGCTAGTTTAAAATTTAAAGTTCTGTTGGTTTCCACAACGTTGTTGGGATCATGAGATAAAACGCCAAAACTAGAAATCTTTAATTGGTATATTTTTGTGATTAAATTTGTTTGTTTTACATTATGGTTTTTAGTAATTCCAAATCTTTATTGAAGAAATTTTAAGTTAACTATAATAATAATAATTACCATTATTGAGTGTTTAATTTGTACCCAGAACTTTGCTAAAGATTTTTGCTTCCATTATTTCTTTTAATCTTCATATTCATTCTGTGAGATGTTGACAGATATCCTCATGTTACTAACAAGACTAAATGGTTTCTGTAGGTCATGTAACTTGTAAGTGGCTGAGGTGGGATGGACCCAGATCTGTCTGTCTTTGGTGCCTGAGCCACTATTTTGAATTGTACTTCCCTGTTTTATCTAATATTTACATTTCTCCCCTCACATGTTATGGTGGTAGGATGCACTCTTGTTTTAGCTTAAAATAACATACTTTTGGTTGTCACAAAGTCCTTTATGTAGCAGTTTTTGTTGGTTTGACATCTTAGCGATCATGATCACAACTCTTTCATTTACTATTGTGTTAATGATACTAAGAAATCGTTTTTGTTGTAACAGCTAAAAGGAAAAACGTAAATTATTTTGTTTTCTGATTGGCAGTTCAGTCTAAACAGGTTCTAACAATCCTCTGAGACAAAACCCTGGCGTTTAGATATTTCTCTTGCTGATTTGTGCAGAAGAACCCTGGTGTTTAGATATCTCTCTTGCTGATTTGTGCAGAAGAGCATCTCAAGTTGTTGCATGGTGTAACTGCAAGGGCGCAGCGTATGGATAGCAACAAATCAACCTCCTTGCACGTAAGGTCAAATAGCAAAGAGAAGAGTAAATAAATGAGAAAGTATGAGTACACATTAACTGATCTGTCGTTTATCTTCTGTTTAGACTTGCACCTGAAAAACTTGCAATAAATGTCAAAAAAGTCTTTTTGTTATAAGTAGTTAACATCTACATGTTAAAAACAAAACTATCAATCTTCATGTCCTGTAATACTACAGTGGATAACTTTATTATATGTTGGTCTGCCAGCACTTGTGGGGTTGGGCGGTGTGCTTTATGAGTCCAACTGAATAACATGTCTAGACGGAACCAAATGCATAATTGTATAAAATCACAGCTCAGGAATTATGGCTGAAAAACTTTAATAATTATTGGCAACTCTGTGCCATTTTAGATCACTCTGTATCCTTATTTTCTTGGTATATTGTAGAGGAATTAAAGTTTATCTTTAGACAAAACAAAATGTCTAAAATGCGATATGATACGAATCCAAGTTTTTAACTAAAATATATTTTCAATGCAAATGTATCTTCCTTGATCTGGAGAATTGAATAAACCCAAATAAGAATAATGCTTCTAGCATTAAATTTTGGTAGAAGCTTTTTGAAAACAATAGGACAACAAAACTGCCACTTTAAATCCATATTTCTTTTATTTAAATTTTTTTAATATTTGGATTTTTAATATGTTTGCATTTTATTTTGTTTATTTTAAAAAAATTTTAAATTTTTTATTGGAGTATAGTTGATTTATGTTCTGTTAGTTTCAGGTGTAAAGTAAAGTGATTTGGTCATACACATACACACATATATATATTCTTTTTCAGACTCTTTTCCCATATAGGTTATTATAGAATATTGAGTAGAGTTCCCTGTGCTATATGGTAGGTCCTTGTTGATTATCTCTGTTATATATAGTATTGTGTATATGTTAATGCTAAACTCCTAATTTATCCCTCCTCCCAAATCCACATTTCTTTTAAACACAGACTTACTGGCACTGTGAAAGATATATTTTTAAATAGCTCTAACTGCCCTGGTGTCTATCTAATTTATTTGTTTTTTCTCTCTTCTTCCTCAAGCAGTGTGTTAGGCAGTCTACTCTCCTCCAGCTACCAACCCTTAATGCTTTTTTAAATTTTTTAATTAGTTAATTTATTTTTTGGCCGCGCCACACGGCATGTGGAATCTTAGTTCCCCAACCAGGAATCGAACCCGTACCCCCTGCATTGGAAGTGTGGAGTCCTAACCACTGGACCGCCAGGGAAGTCCCCCTTAATTCTTCACAGGAGAGAGATTGCCAGCATCTCCTCTTCCTCTGTTGAGTTGTCCCCTCCAAAGCAGGCGATTGTATATAAGCTGCAGTGAACATTTTATTACTGAGTTGTAGGAGTTCCTTATATAGCCTAGATATCAGTCCTCTTTGTTTTAGATTTATATTCTACATTGATTTCTCCCCAGGTTTTTTTTAACAGTGTCACCTCATAATCAGGTTTTTACTATGATTAAGTCTACTTTATCAATTTTTTCTTTTATGGTTATTACTTAAGTGTCTTAGAAAGCCTTTCCCTACCCTCCAATCCTGAAAATATTGTCCTGTGTTTTCTTCTGAAAACTGTGATCCATCTTGAATTAATTTTTCCACATGGTATATTATTGACATTCAATCTTGAAAAGATATTACCTCCATTTTGTAAATGAGGACTTTGGTACTGTGAGGATTTGGCACTCCAGATGCTATATGTAATAGTAAATGTGAGTTAGGATTTTGGAGCATTTTGAGTATGATCATGGCAAAAATAGGTTAGGTCATATATATAGCATTTTGGTCAAAACCTTTTTTTGAGATATACCACCATTGTTGTCACAAAAATATTGTTGTTGACAAATGAACAGCCCACTCTAGAGCTCGCGGGCTCTAGAGCGCAGGCTCAGTAGTTGTGGCGTACGGACTTAGTTGCTCCACGGCATATGGGATCTTCCCAGACCAGGGCTCGAACCTGTGTCCCCTGCATTGGCAGGCGGAATCTTAACCCCTGCATCACCAGGGTTTATCCGCATAATGAAACCAATGGTGTTAAATACAGATTAAGACTGAACCTTGGTGTGCATATATTTTATCAGCTAGAGCTGTTGTATTTATGTACAAATGTTCTATGAAGCTGGCCTGGCGGGCTTTGCCTGTTGATTCAAGATACTTAATCATATTGCAACAAGAAAGAATCAAACTGATTTAACTATTTAACCTGATCTAATTCATTGTTTTTAGTAGACACGGTATGGGACTCAAAATTGCTGTCAGTTCTCCCAGGGTCATCCCTTAGTCCTAGGCTGTAAAGTCTCTCCCTGACATTGCAGTAATGTCACCAGTACCAGCATCTAAGGCTAAAGGGAATTCGCAGCAATAGATGTTGTTTTGTTGGTATATATTTTGGGTGTTTACTATGTGCTAGCCGTGCTGCAAGCATTGTGTTTCTCACAACAGTCTCGTTTTAAAGAGGAAGTTAAGAAAGATTTTCACAGCTACAGACTTGGAGGTGGTATGTGGGGAAATATACTGAGGTGCTCTAGTAAATATTCTGAATGGTGGCTTCTCATAAGTCCTTACAAGTGTGTTGAGTCCAAGTAGGTAACACGACAATATACTGGTAATTCAGTCAGTACTGAGATGTGTGTGGAGTCCTTTGCTTTGGGGGAAGAGGAGTGGTTTCATGTATTGGATGTATGTCCAAGACAGTGTACTATAGCGGTGTTCAAAGATGAGCAGGACTGGAAGAAGCTAATGTTACCCCTAAAGGGAGCTCCACTCTGTTACTGGGCTGCCATCCATCATATGCACAATTAAACTCATTTTAAACTTACTATTTATTGGGGGAGGGGAGGAAGGCTGCCCTTCATTTTTAGCTGAACAAATGAACTCAGTGAGGACTATTGAGAGACACCACTTGAGGATACGAAGATTCCATCGCGAAGCTAGTGTTGCCCGTGCTGCACATTGGCTTGTGTCCATGTAAATAGCAGAGGAAACTGGCCAGGTTCATAGTACCCTTCTCACTAAGGAAACATTAGCTTCAGTTGATAACTCTCAAAGAAACTAGGACAGTTCCCAGGCTGCTCTTTATTTATATAGATAAAAAACAGGCATTAATAGAACTGTGATGAAGGCCACAGTAATAAAATTCACTGTGTTCTAATTGTATCCTCTTAGCAAGATTATATTAATTTTAAAATCCAAACATTGTGCCTAAAGTGGAGATTTGTATGCATTATGAACTAAATTAAATGTTTTCTCGTAAAAAGTAATTGTTTTGCCTAGTGTTTACTACTATTTCTGATTAAAATGGGTGTTTATAGTCTCAAGCATGTTTACCAGTTAGTTTTTATGAACTATTTCATATTGTGCACAGGAATCCAATTTAATGGCCTTAATTGTTTGTTCTTTCAGTATATTTTGATAACTATTTTCTCTTTCATATTTATTCTCTCCATTTTAATCAGTGTAGTTATGCTATATGCATGCTTTCGATCTATAAATCCGTTATTAATATATGTAGTAGTTAATGATTTGGGATATAAGTCAAACTGGCTTTGTCTTAACAACTCATAGGCAAGATTTCAGAACATTTCTACAGAAAAATTTTCTGTTTGGAATAGCACTTAATTAATTGTCATGTGAAATCAGCCATTCCCGTCATTGCCATCTCAGTGTCCTGATTTGTGTCAGCATTGACTACTATCGGTGGGGGGTTCTTTGAGTCAACATTGTGTGTAGATATTTACAGATACACCATCAGGTGCTGCCTTGTCCAAGTGAGTGTTGACTGTTATTTATAGGTAAAGAACTCTCTTGTCTTTGTAGATAGCAGGTTATTTGCATCCAGTAATATTTGCTTAGCTATTTATACATTAATAGGTTTAAAAAGAAATCTAAGTAGAAGCATTAATCATTCACTGTTTGATCAGATGATGGCACTGACATTCTTATTGTGTAATCATAAAATAGCTAATTTTGTTGTGTTCGATGCCAAGAGCAGATGTACTTCCTGGAATAAAGAGCATGCAAAACCCAAATCTAAATGCATTATTTAGAAGCATATTAAAATCTTTGTATTTTTTGTGATTTTAAAAAAGTAATTGCAATTTGCATTGTGTCAAATTTTCAAAAAAATATATGTGATTACTGCCACAGCTCAAAAACTGAAGAAGCAAAACTTGACCCATAAGTTTTCAAGTATAATGTGTTATTTTGAGAGAGGTTTTTTCATATGCAGAGGTTCAGTGCATTAATTCTAGAGCCAGACTGTCTGGATTTAGATCTTGCCTCTACCACTTAGCAGCTTTGTGATGTTGGACAAGTTACTTAACCTCTCTGTGCTTCAGTTTCCTCTTTTGTAAAGTGGTAATAATAGTGATAATAGCATGTGCCTCATAGGATTGTTAGGAGGACGGTATAAGTTAATGTGCTTAGAACAGTGCCTGACTCATAGTAAGGAAAAATGAATAGGCGTATAAAGGGTGAAACAGGTAAGTGTGTGTGCTACAGGGGCTTCTCCTATAATCAGTTCTAATTCTTTTAAAATAGAATTATTAAAAGATGATTTTCTGATCAGTCAATGATATTTGTAGGGTGACTTTCATGACAAGTATTATTCTAGATTCTACAGGGCATATAAAAGGAATAAAAGGCATGGTCCCACTAGGAAAGCTTGCACTATATTTAAATAGGTTCCCAAATGCAGATATATACAAATGAAAGTGTAACATAGCAATGCATAAGTAAAAAGGTCTGAATCTTTTTCCAGTGAAAACAGAGGGAATGAAGAAGTGTAAAAGGTGAGCTTGAGTCTTGCAGGACAGGAACTCTAAAATCCCATTCGGAAAAGTCTCGGCTTTATGGCTCTGAGAGCCATGCATCTTTATGAAAAAAAAACAAAAAACGAAAAACAAAACAAACTCATTGTGTTCATTGTTCTCTTGGAGAACTAGTCATTCGTTTTAGTTGAGTCCCCCTGTTTTTTCTTTTTCCAAGACTCCTTAACTTATTTATTTATAGAAACAAAAGTAAAAATAGTTGGTCTTTGAACTCTGTGTTACTCTAGCAATAACTAGTATCCATCTGTGGACACAGGAGCTAAATGGAAAAAACAAAAAAGAATACCCCTATTTTACTCATTAAATAACTCATTTCTGGAAATTTTTACTTTATTTTGTTTTGACCTGTTATATAATAAAACTAATTTTAGTGATAACTGAATCTGAAAGAATATATTAACATTTACAAGGGTTTTTTTTGGCCGCAGAAAATTCTTATTTCAGTTTATTAATATATTTTGGAGAGAACTATAAATGGTCAATTAAATATCTTTAACATAAAACTATGATACTTAAATAAAAATTACTGTGAAAAAATGAAATAGAAACACAATTTCAAGAGGAAAACAAGAATATCAAACAGTATCCCAACCTAATGTAAATTGTGTTCATGCATTTTTAATATATTCTCCCAATTTCTATTTTTCTTTAAACATCTTTATTGGAGTGTACTTGCTTTACAATGGTGTGTCAGTTTCTGCTTTATAACAGAGTGAATCAGCTATATGTATACATATATCCCCATATCTCCTCCCTCTTGTTTCTCCCTCCAACCCTCCCTATCCCACCCCTAGGTGGTCACAAAGCACCGAGCTGATCACATGCTATGCGGCTGCTTCCCACTAGCTATCTGTTGTACATTTGGTAGTATATTTAAGTCCATGCCACTCTCTCACTTCATCCCAGCTTACCCTTCCCCCTCCCCGTGTCCTCAAGTCCATTCTCTACATCTGCATCTTTATTCCTGTCCTGCCCCTAGGCTCTACAGAACCTTTTTTTTTTTTAAGATGCCATATATGTGTGTTAACATATGGTATTTATTTTTCTCTTTATGACTTACTTCAATATGTATGACAGTCTCTAGGTCCATCCACCTCACTACAAATAACTCAATTTCGTTTCTTTTTCTGGCTGAGTAATATTCCATTGTACATATGTTCCACATCTTCTTTATCCATTCATCTGTCGATGGACACTTACGTTGCTTCCATGTCCTGGCTATTGTAAATAGAGCTGCAGTGAACATTGTGGTACATGACTCTTTTTGAATTATGGTTTTCTCAGGGTATATGCCCAGTAGTGGGATTGCTGGGTAGTATGGTACTTCTATTTTTAGTTTTTTCAGGAACCTCCATAGTGGCTGTATGACATTACATTCCCATCAACAGTGCAAGAGGGTTCCCTTTTCTCCACACCCTCTCCAGCATTTATTGTTTGTAGATTTTTTGATGATGGCCATTCTGACCAGTGTGAGGTGACACCACATTGTAGTTTTGATTTGCATTTCTCTAATGATTGGTGATGTTGAGCATCCTTTCATGTGTTTGTTGGCAATGTATATATCTTCTTTGGAGAAATGTTTATTTAGGTCTTCTGCCCATTTTTGGATTGGGTTGTTTGTTTTTTTTGATATTGAGCTGCATGAGCTGCTTGTATATTTTGGAGATTAATCCTTTGTCAGTTGCTTCATTTGCAAATATTTCCCCCCATTCTGAGGGTTGTCTTTTCGTCTTGTTTATGGTTTCCTTTACTGTGCAAAAGCTTTGAAGTTTCATTAGGTCCCATTTGTTTATTTTTGTTTTTATTTCCATTTCTCTAGGAGGTGGGTCAAAAAGGATCTTGCCGTGATTTATGTCATAGAGTGTTCTGCCTGTGTTTTCCTCTAAGAGTTTGATAGTGTCTGGCCTTACATTTAGGTCTTTAATCCATTTTGAGTTTATTTTTGTGTGTGGTGTCAGGGAGTGTTCTAATTTCATTCTTGTACATGTAGCTGTCCAGTTTTCCCAGCACCACTTATTGAAGAGGCTGTCTTTTCTCCACTGTATATTCTTGCCTCCTTTATCAAAAATAAGGTAACCATATGTGCTTGGGTTTATCTCTGGGCTTTCTATCCTGTTCCATTGATCTATATTTCTGCTTTTGTGCTAGTACCATACTGTCTTGATTACTGTCGCTTTGTAGTATAGTCTGAAGTCAGGGAGCCTGATTCCTCCAGCTCCGTTTTATGTTCTCAAGATTGCTTTGGCTATTCGGGGTCTTTTGTGTTTCCATACAAATTGTGAAATTTTTTGTTCTAGTTCTCTGAAAAATGCCATTGGTAGTTTGATAGGGATTGCATTGAATCTGTAGATTGCTTTGGGTAGTATAGTCATTTTCACAATGTTAATTCTTGCAATCCAAGAACATGGTATATCTCTCCATCTGTTTGTATCATCTTTAATTTCTTTCATCAGTGTCTTATAATTTTCTGCATATAGGTCTTTCGTCTCATTAGGTAGGTTTATTCCTAGGTATTTTATTCTTTTTGTTGCAATGGTAAGTGGGAGTGTTTCCTTAACTTCTCTTTCAGATTTTTCATCATTAGTGTATAGGAATGCAAGAGATTTCTGTGCATCAATTTTGTATCCTGCAACTTTACCAAATTCATTGATTAGCTCTAGTAGTTTTCTGGTAGCATCTTTAGGATTCTCTATGTATAGTATCATGTCATCTACAAACAGTGACAGCTTTACTTCTTCTCTTCTGATTTGTATTCCTTTTATTTCTTTTTCTTCTCTGATTGCTGTGGCTAAAACTTCCAATACTATGTTGAATAAGAGTGGTGGGAGTGGACAACCTTGTCTTGTTCCTGATCTTAGAGGAAATGTTTTCAGTTTTTCACCATTGAGAACGATGTTGGCCGTGGGTTTGTCATATATGGCCTTTATTATGTTGAGGTAAGTTCCCTCTATGTCTGTTTTCTGGAGGGTTTTTATCATAAATGGGTGTTGAATTTTGTCGAAAGCTTTCTCTGCATCTACTGAGATGATCATATGGTTTTTCTCCTTCACTTTGTTAATATGGTTTATCACATTGATTGATTTGCATATATTGAAGAATCCTTGCATTCCTGGGATAAACCCCATTTGATCATGATATATGATCTGTTTAATGTGCTGTTGGATTCTGTTTGCTAGTATTTTGTTGAGGGTTTTTGCATCTGTGTTTATCAGTGATATTGGCCTGTAGTTTTCTTTCTTTGTGACATCTTTGTCTGGTTTTGGTATCAGGCTGATGGTGGCCTCATAGAAGGAGTTTGTGAGTGTTCCTCCCTCTGCTATATTTTGGAAGAGTTTGAGAAGGATAGGTGTTAGCTCTTTTCTAAATGTTTGATAGAATTGCCTGTGAAGCCATCTGGTCCTGGGCTTTTGTTTGTTGGAAGATTTTTAATCACAGTCTCAATTTTGTTGCTTGTGATTGGTCTGTTTATATTTTCTGTTTCTTCCTAGTTCAGTCTCGGAAGGTTGTGCTTCTCTAAGAATTTGTCCATTTCTTCCAGGTTGTCCATTTTATTGGCATACAGTTGCTTGTAGTAATCTCTCATGATCCTTTGTATTTCTGTAGTGTTAGTTGTTACTTTGCCTTTTTCATTTCTAATTCCATTGATTTGAGTCTTCTCCCTTTTTTTCTTGATGAGTCTGGCTAGTGGTTGATCAATTTTGTTTATTTTCTCAAAGAACCAGCTTTTAGTTTTATTGATCTTTGCTATCCTTTCCTTCATTTCTTTTTCATTTATTTCTGATCTGATCTTTATGATTTCTTTCCTTCTGCTAACTTTGGGGTTTTTTGTTCTTCTTTCTCTGATTGCTTTAGGTGTAAGGTTAGGTTGTTTATTTGAGATGCTTCTTGTTTCTTGAGGTAGGATTGTATTCCTATAAACTTCCCTCTTAGAACTGCTTTTGCTGCATCCCGTAGGTTTTGGGTCATCGTGTTTTCATTGTCATTTGTTTCTCGGTAGTTTTTGATTTCCTCTTTGATTTCTTCAGTGATCTCTTGCTTATTTAGTAGTGTATTGTTTAGTTTCATGTGTTTGTATTTTTTATAGATTTTTTCCTGTAATTGATATCTAGTTTCATAGTGTTGTGGTCGGAAAAGATACTTGATATGATTTCGATTTTCTTAAATTTACCAAGACTTGATTGTGACCTAAGATATGATCTATCCTGGGGAATGTTCTGTGGGCACTTGAGAAGAAAGTGTATTCTGTTGTTTTTGGATGGAATGTCCTATAAATATCATTTAAGTCCTTCTTTAATGTATCATTTTAAGCTTGTGTTTCCTTATTTATTTTCATCTTGGATGATCTGTCCATTGGTGAAAGTGCGGTGTTAAAGTCCCCTACTATGATTGCGTTACTGTCGATTTCCCCTTTTATGGCTGTTAGCATTTGCCTTATGTATTGAGGTGCTCCTATGTTGGGTGCTAAATATTTACAGCCATTTTATCATCTTCTTGGATTGATACGTTGATCATTATGTAGTGTCCTTCTTTGTGTCTTGTGATAGTCTTTACTTTAAAGTCTATTTTGTCTGATACGAGAATTGGGTATGCCAGCTTTGTTTTGGTTTCCATTTGCATGGAGTATCTTTTTCCATCCTCTTACTTTCAGTCTGTATGTGTCCCTAGGTCTGAAGTGGGTCTCTTGTAGACAGCATACGTACGGGTGTTGTTTTTGTATCCTTTCAGCCAGTCTGTGTCTTTTGGTTGGAGCATTTAATCCATTTACATTTAAGGTAATTATTGATATGTATGTTCCTATTACCATTTTCTTAATTGTTTTGGGTTTGTTATTGTAGTATTTTTCCTTCTCTTGTGTTTCCTGCCTAGAGAAGTTCCTTTAGCATTTGTTGTAAAGCTGGTTTGGTGGTGCTGAATTCTCTTAGCTTTTGCTTGTCTGTAAAGGTTTTAATATCTCCATCGAATCTGAATGAGATCCTTGCTGGGTAGAGTAATCTTGGTTGTAGGTCCTTCCCTTTCATCACTTTAAATATGTCCTGCCACTCCCTTCTGGCTTGCAGAGTTTATGCTGAACGATCAGCTGGTAACCTTATGGGGATTCCCTTTTTTTGTTGTTGTTGTTTTTTCCTTGCTGCTTTTAATATTTTTTCTTTGTATTTAATTTTGATAGTTTGATTAATATGTGTCTTGGTGTGTTTCTCCTTGGATTTATCCTGTATGAGACTCTCTGTGCTTCCTGGATTTGATTGACTATTTCCTTTCCCATATTAGGGAAGTTTTCAACTATAATCTCTTCAAATATTTTCTCAGTCCCTTTCTTTTTCTCTTCTTCTGACACCTGTGTAATTCGAATGTTGGTGTGTTTAATGTTGTCCCAGAGGTCTGTGAGACTGTCCTCAATTCTTTTCATTCTTTTTTCTTTATTCTTCTCTGCAGTAGTTATTTCCACTGTTTTATCTTCCAGGTCAGTTATCCGTTCCTCTGCCTCAGTTATTCTGCTTTGGATTCCTTCTAGAAGGTTTTAAATTTCATGTATTGTGTTGTTCATCGTTGTTTGTTTGCTCTTTAGTTCTTCTAGGTCCTTTTTAAATGTTTCTTGTATTTTCTCCATTCTGTTTCCAAGATTTTGGATCGTCTTTAGTATCATTACTCTGAATTCTTTTTCAGGTAGACTACCTGTTTCCTCTTCATTTGTTTGGTCTGGTGCGTTTGTACTTTGCTCCTTCATCTGCTGTGTGTTTCTCTGTCTTCTCATTTTGCTTAACTTACTGTGTTTGGGGTCTCCTTTTTGCAGGCTGTAGGTTCGTAGTTCCCGTTGTTTTTGGTGTCTGCCCCCAGTGGCTAAGGTTGGTTCAGTGGGCTGTGTAGGCTTCCTGGTGGAGGGGACTAGTGCTTGTGTTCTGGTGAGTGAGGCTGGATCTTGTCTTTCTGGTGGGCAGGACCGTGTCTTGTGTGTTTTGGGGTGTCTGTGACCTCATTATGATTTTAGGCAGCTTCTCTGCTAAGGGGTGGGGTTGTGTTCCTGTCTTGCTGGTTTTTTGGCATAGGGTGTCCAGCACTGTAGCTTGCTGGTTGTTGAGTCAAGCTGGGTCTTAGTGTTGAGATGGAGATTTCTGGGAGAGCTTTCGCCATTTGATATTACGTGGAGCTGGGAGGTCTCTGGTGGACCAGTGTCCTGAACTCGGCTCTCCCTCCTCAGAGGCTCAGGCCTGACACCCGGCTAGAGCGCCAGGACCCTGTCAGCCACACGGCTTTTGGGAAGTCTGAGGTCTTCTGCCAGTGTTCAGTAGGTGTTCTGTAGGAGTTGTTCCACATGGAGATGTATTTCTGATGTATTTGTGAGGAGGAAGGTGATGTTCATGTCTTACTCCTCCACCATCTTGAAGGTCTCCCCTCGAGTCCCCGTGTTTTTGTTTAAACATTTGCCTGGTTTTCATCTGTAGCTCTTGTTCCTTCACGGTGAAAACCAGACACTCCAGCCTACAGTCCTGACTCTTCAGGTCTTTTTCCATTTTCAGGCTCTGGAATGCCCATCTCTCTCACCCCAACCTCCCTGAGGCCTTACCCCATCCTTTAAAGTCTCAACTCCAAGATGCCTCTTCTAGCCACCTGAACTGAGTCCCAGCTTCGCCAGCTTCAACCTTAGTGCTTACGTATTATTCTGGTAGGCACTGATTCTATGTGAAGCTCTTCGCAAACTGTGAAGTGCAGTACAGATGGAGGGAGCAACATTGCTGTCTTTTTCTTACATTATTTTGTACCTGTTCTGTGTTTATTCTGTCATACACACCTCTGTACACACCCCTTGATATTAACTGAGAGCTCACAGAAGTCAAAAAAGTTTTATGTGAATCCATCTTAGCCTGCAAAACAGACAAAGAAACAACAACAACAGCCCAATCAAGGCAGTAGGGAGCTGTAGTGAGTGAGTGAGTGAACTGAAGGGTGCTCTGTCAGGGTGGGTAGCACAGACTCGGGTGCAGCTCTCTGAAGAGGCCATGTGGTTAGGGCAGGGAAAAGAGCAAGGGCTTTCGATGTGAAAGACTTCAGTGCAGGTGTGGGCTTTACATTGGTTGCCTTTGTGAACCCCTTTGATCATCCACATTCTCGTGAAAAATGAGGAAGGTGATATTGCTGTATACTTTATGGGGTGGTGTTTATGAGGGGTAGATGAAGAGATACTTGTGGAAAACCTGTCATGTCATTTACTAGTTGTTATGTCCAATAAAAACAAATGTCAGGGAGAACTTGGGGCCACACACTGGATACATTCATGTGTGATGCCCAGCCCCAGATAGGAAGTTGATGTGGTTAGGTGAGTAGGCACAGGAGTTGAGGGGAGATCTGGCTGACCTTAACAGCTGCAGGGTCTGGTGGCAGCAGTGGGGGGTGCCTGGCAGCCCCCCCTTACAGCATGCCGAGGGAGCTTAATGAAGTGATACCTGGATCTTTGTAAGCACTAGGGTATTCAGATTGGGGCAGGGCAATGATAAAATCGGTGAGGTAACATTACTTCACTCATGTAGGAAGTTTACCTTGGGGAGCTTTCTGGGTGGGGCTTTCCATGAGTGCATTTTATGATAAGCCTTTGAACAGTAAATTTGAAACCAGGTGATAGTTACCAAATTACAGACACTCAGCTACTCTCTCTCTCTCTCTCTCTCTCTCTCTCTCTCTCTCTCTCTCTCTGTCCTGGAAATTTACAGCAGCTTCTGATAGGGAAGCGTCGGTAAAAGGAGGAAGCCACATTTGCAGCAATAACTTCCTGGAATGACTTTGGGATTTTGACTCTGGGCAACTAGACTTTGAGTTTCTGTCTGCTGGGGATTGTTCTTTCACTTCAGCAGCCTCCAAACTAGTTGTGGGCTTTTCGAGAGACTGTGCAGTTGGGGACATTGCAGGAAGCCTCTTGCTGAATGTTTTCTTACATACACCAAATGAAAAAAGTGCACATCTCTGATATTAACTCAGTCGGGTTCTGCAAACACTTGCAAGAGATGCGTTGTATATAAACAAGAGGAGAAGGGATGCTGGGGGTGATTGTTTAGTGGGGCTGCTTGTACATAATTAGACATTTACCTTAGAGGTTGTGTTCTCATGGTCTTAGTTAAATTATGTAAACTTTCTGGACCTTAAGGTTCACATCTGTGAAATGAGAGCGTTGGGGTAGTGGCCTATTATCACTCCCCACCTGTGAGTATTGTATATTTTAAAAGGTGTTGGAAAATGTTCTCCTGGTCTCCTGATTATACATGGAACACTTCCTAGAGGAATACTGAAATTTTTTAGGAGCTCTTTTCACGCGTGTTTGGTAAGGACTTACATTGTACTGGGACTGCTTTGGGGGCTGGAAATACAGCCGTGAACAAAGCAGGTCCCCTCCTTTCTAGATGCTTATGTTTTTTGGGTTTTTTTGGGGTTTTTTTTGCGGTACGCGGGCCCCTCACTGCTGTGGCCTCTCCCGCTGTGGAGCACAGGCTCCGGACGCACAGGCCCAGTGGCCATGGCTCATGGGCCTAGCCGCTCCGCAGCATGTGGGATCCTCCTGGACCGGGGCACGAACCCGTGTCCCCTGCATCGGCAGGTGGACTCTCAACCACTGCGCGACCAGGGAAGCCCTAGATGCTTACGTTTTAAGAAGCGTATACCGGGACTAAATTCACATACACGTGAAGAGGTGACAGGAACTACTGTTACATTGCATGTAGAGTTACAAATGGGAAAAGTCAAGAACAGCTGAGCCTTTTGCCCTGAGCGGATGGTGGTGGTGTTACCAGTCTGGTGAATGCAGCAGGTCTGGGAGGTAGGGAATCCATATTCTGCTAAGTTTGACATGCTGGGTGGACAGGTTGTCTAGGGTTTTAAATTTGAGGGTCTTCACTACATACACTGTATTTGAAGCTTTGAGACTGGATGAGATCAACTGTTGGCTGAATTTAGATAGAAAAGGGAGCAGGAGTGGGGACCGAGCCTGGACTCCAACATTTGGACTTGGGTCGAGGAGGGGAATAGGAGAGAGACCTTGCCTGGTTGTCCTCAGCCTCCATTCAGCAAGTTTGTGTCTGTGCGCTGCCCTACCTTTAAGTTCCGGGATGGCCTGTGTCTGTCTGAGTTTATACTGCACCTACATGTATACTTAATACTCAGTCCTTGCAAGGTGCTGAGAGATGAGAGCTCTCTTTGGTGACCTCCACTTCCCTATTCCTTCTGCAGCCAAGCTCATGGGTGCCTGGAACACCAACACCTACAAGTGGCAGCCACCCTCTAGATGCCCATGTCCTTTGGGGTAGGCTGGTTGTGTTGAATGTTGATCATGAGTCAGTTTTGTTTATAACAAGAATCTTTTTTGTCTGTGGTACTTTTTATTGTAATTGCATAATTAAAATTTTATGTACTCCGATTAAATGTGAGCATTATTTTTCTACAGAAATATGCTAAATACTGTGGAAAGCCTCCAAAGGCAAGCCTCCAAGAAGAATGCTGCTAAGTATGGTCATGCAACTATAAAGGACTGGAGGAATAATTAAACTTCTATAAATATTCTCAGCTTGTGTCTTGAGAGCCTTTTGAGTTTGTATTCCAGTCTAATAGAAAAGGGAAATCGGAAGTTGTGGGTGATATTTTCTTAGGTGTGGTTTTGTGTGAGAATGAGTAGCCTAACAGTCAGTCTGGAGACTGATTGTTCATGAAAAAGACGTTGACCCTACATCAGGAAATTGATAAAAGAATATATATCGTGTTAATGTCAAATAAAATGATGAAATGGCTAAGATAGGGGAGTGTGTGTGTGCGTGCGCGCGCGCATGTGTGTGTGTTTATGGGCCTCTGATTAAATCAGCCTGTTTAATTTCTAAGCCAATTATCATCCTGTGTTACCTTGTAAAGTGGGGTTTTACTGCAGGAACTTTATAAACAACAGTTTTATAGTATATGCCAAAGAACTTCAAACTGGATATGTCCTACTTTACCACTTCTAGGACTTGATTCTATGAAAAAACAGTTTTTTAAAAATACATAAAAATTTCAAGCCTGTTTATCGCTTTTGTAACGTGAAAATTGGGTACAGTCTACATGTCAGGTAGCGCAAAAGTGGTTAAATTGTGACACATACACGTAGAAGACTATCATACTATGACTAAGCATCCAAGTGACACCAAATGACATGGAGAAACGTGCGTAGCATAATGTTAAATTACAAAGGATAGAAAGCACTTTATATAATACGATCTCAATTTTAAAAACGACTACAGTATTAGCAGTTTATCTCTGGGTGATAGGATTGTGGGTGACTTTGAGTTTATATTGTATACTTATTTTGAATTTTGTAATTTCCACTTAAAGAGGTGTTATTTTTGTAATTACATAATAACTTTATTACAGTAATGGATGACTTGAAACTACAAAGAGGTCTTTTGAATTTCTTGCTGTTGAGAGTTGGTGCTTCACAGAATGACTTACTAAGGAGGGAACATGAATGAAAACAGTGAAAACTACTTGTAGTCTTTAAAATAATTATTAACTATCTACAATTAAATATATAAAAAAGTAAAATAACCTTTATTTCTAAAATTAAGTACAGACACATATATATAAAATTATCTGTATAATAAAGATAATATATTAATATTTATAGATATAGAAATAAAATTGCTTTTATCTTCATAATCACTATTAATCTTTTATAATAATTATCAATCTTCATAATAACCAAGACAGTTGAACAAAATTCCTCATTTTGGAAATAATGAAACAGTCTCAGAAATGGTTGTTTCCCCGGCCCCAAGTTACACGGTTGGTAATGGCAGATTTTGAACCCAGATTTTCTCTGAATCTCTTGGTCTTTCTGCTCCTGACACTGCTTTCTGGTCTTTTCTTCAGTCAAGTTAGGTTAGAAAGAAGGAGTAGTCGGAATCTGGCTTGAAAGTCCTTAATTGAGGACCTGCTTGTGGGTAGAAGGTTAGATAAACTGGGTGAGGTACAGATCTGTCTTTGAAACAGGAACTTGAAAGCAGAAATGCCATCACAAGGAACCTAAAACTGTGTTTTCCCAAATGGGTGCATATGTTGGAGTGCAGGAAATAAATATTAGAGCTCTTAATAAGCTATTAAGAAATAAACTAAAATTTACTAATATTAAATATTGGAATTGAAACCGGGACCCTTGCTTGGGTCCTGGGTCAGAGGATGTGTCCCGTTTGGAACACAGCCCTCCTGGGAATTGTGGGAGGACTTCCACAGCCCAGAGCGTGGGGAGGGGCCCTCACTCCTGTTTGCTTTTCACCTATTGTGACATGCTGCGTTTACTCAGTAGACTTATAGATTCGGTTAACCAGTTTTCATTAAAGCACCAGCTACAAAATTGACACTTGGCTTACAAAGATTCCTACTAAGAATCGTGGTTTGCAGGTGATGTTGGTAATGCAGACACAAATGAGCTGCAAAGAATTGGCAGAGCGGAGACTTCTCTCTGTACACGCTGCTATTATTAACCAAGAAATTAGCTGAAAAGTGAATTTTGTCTAAGAAAATTCAGTTCTCTTTTTTGGGGACTCACTAAGCAGTTGTACAAGCCCTCTGAAGTGGAGGAGACGGTGCTATGGCCAGCACCAGCAGTGTTCTGCGTACCTCAGGGGACCAGTGGATAGTGTCCACTGGCAGTTATGGTCATTTTCATGCAATTCAATTTCTTTTTTAATTCTATTCAGCAATTATTTATAGAGTGTCTCTTAGGTACCAGGCACCGTGCTAGTGTGATGAAGAAGATAATTCCTTTAAGGAGCTCACTGTCTAAAAAGATCTCAATCTTGTACTAAAATTATAGAATGAGAATTTTTTTAGTTGTCAGAGATTCGTGGAGTACCTCTTGCAACCCTATTTCTGTTCAAGTGAGGACTCCTCTGCCATGCACCCCACTGTCAGTACCTAGGAATCGGAATCCCTCCCCTGACTTGGTATCACCAGGCTTCACGTATGGCATCCAAGTTTTCCTTTCTTCATTTGTCTCTTTACAATTACCTTCTCAAGCCTGATTTTCTAACTTGCAGTTTTGCCAGTAGGCATTGCTGATATAGTCCAGCCTGAAAAAAAACTTTCCACTTTAGGCTTCAAATCATGTAAAATGAATGAGTTTTCTTTAAAAAAAAATTGTGAGTGTGGATGAAATTCTGTGTATTGATTTTATTTTGAATGCAGACGATCTTTGCTGGCTACTGAGACAAACAGAAATCAGAGCATCCTAGGCAACAGAAAGGAGAGCACTACTGTGATGGCCTCATGGGACATCACCTTTCACTTTTGACATCTAGCGAAGAGCAGCACTGCCTGTGCATGAGTCGGGGAGGGTTCAGTCATGTACAGTCCGGTGATTATTTTTAAGCACCTGCCTGTAAGAACCCCAAGAAGTACTACTTTTAAAGAATAATGTAGCTGTATACACTACTGAATGTAAAATAGTTGGCTAGTGGGAAGCAGCAGCATAGCACAGAGAGATCGGCTTGGTGCTTTGTGACCACCTAGAGGGGTGGGATAGGGAGGATAGGAGGGAGGCTCAAGAGGGAGGGGACATGGGGACATGTGTATTCATATGGCTGATTCGCTTTGTTGTGCAGCAGAAACTAACACAGTATCGTGAAGCAATTATACTCCAATAAAGATCTATTTAAAAAATGTAGCATATACTTTAGGCTTGAAATATTATAGTCAGAGCAGGCTTATTAAATATTCATCTGTTGCTGTGCACTGTTCTCAAGCAAGTGAAACAGATCAAGGAGGAATCTCTCTCATTTAAAAATAACCGGACTCTCCTTATGTTTGTAACTGAATTATTTTTGTAATAATTGGTGAGAGTGAAGTTATCTGAAAGTTTAGTGTATCTCAACCACTCCCACCCTTGCTTTTGGTGGTGATAGTGAGATATTAGATAGAGCCACTAAAAAGTAGGATTTCCGTAAGAGTATTAAAAATGAAGACATAATGGTCACAGTCATCATTTATGGCAAATTATGTTAGGAGTAGAAGAAAGGGAGTTCAACTGTTTTCATGTTTCAGTATAGGGAACCTTCAAGAAGTAAAGAAAAATAGAAAGAAAAAAATAAAAATTATCCAAAGCTTCATCCTTAAAAAAAAATTCTGTTTTAAGAATATTTTTTAAAGTAACGTATTGATAATTATTTTATGCAATCAAACGGCCAGCGCTAAGTCATATAGAGCATATTGAAAAGGAGCATCAGCGCAAGTGGGGTGGGGTGACATCTGCATTACCCTTTTAGTGGTTGTTATCGTTTTTCTTTGAAATAGGCAAAAATGACTCCGTAAAAAAATGCTTTGAGGAAATAGAAGACTAACACAGTTTGACAGAAATAGTGCAGAGACGTGTGTTAGAAAATGTTTTATCATAGCGTTTTGGAGTTTCTTTTGGCTTAGTAGTGCAGTGGAGAGCTGGTCTTCCCCTCCGTTCACTCCGTTGAGTAATGCCTCAGTTCTAACATTAGGCTTATAGAAATTAGGCTCAGCTGCTGGCACGTTGTGGCGGCATCAACCACTTGCGGTCATGGTGACAGAGTCCAGATGTTCTCAACGAAACTGGTTTCCTTGACCTTTTCCTTTTGTATACATGCTCTTCGTGTTTTCAAACAAACTGTACGTGCATTGAGTGCTTCCTGTTGAGGAAATGGAGGAGGTATGGAAAGCCCTGTGGGGATAGAGATGGGACGGGATTGTAATGGACAAACTTCAGATGTCTCCAGGTTCATGCATCGGTGTCCCTGTGGATCCACCTGCTTTGTAACATCAGCATCTCAAAAGCCAGATGCTTAGATGTCTAGCTCTGTTGGGCTCTACTGAATATTGGCTTTCTTTCATTAAGCAGTCATACTTTTTGTGGCTGAGCAGTTAACTTTGGAAAGAGATGATTTTGTGGTGTCTTTTAAATACTTTATAAATAAACTTGGTTTAAATAATACTTAATACTACACTGCTCCATTGTCCCATTGTCTATAAAAGCCATTTCTGTGGCAATATGCAGTACAATATTTACATAATTTAGTTATACAAGATGTTATTGTAAATTTGAGGTATTTTTATGTCGGTTAAAAAAACAACATGAAATAAAAGTTAAATTGCCTTTTTTAATGTCGTACAATTCTGTGGGTTTTAACACATATGTAGATTTGTGTAACTATTCCCACAACCATTCCATCCCCTCAAAATATTCCCTCATTCTGTCTCCACCCCTAAATCCTGGCAACCATTGATGTGTTCTCCATCCTTGTAGTTTTGCCTATGCAAATATGTCATTTAAATGGAAGCATACAGCATGTCTTTTGATGCTGACTTCTTTCACTCAATAGAATGCCTTTGAAATTCATCCAAGTTGTTGGGGGTATTGATAGTATGTTCCTTTTAATAGCTGAGTGGGATCCCACTGTGTGGGTGTATTCCAGTTTATTTATCCATTAACCCATTGAAGAACATTAGGGTTATTCTCGTTTTTTAGGTTTTACAAATAAAGCTACTCTGAACTTTTGTGTAGCAGTCTTCGCATGTATGTATGCTTTCCTTTCTCTTTGGTAAATACCTAGCAGTAGAATGGCTGGAGAATATTGAAGGTGTACGTTTAACTTTTTAAGGAAATTTCAAACCATTTTACAGAGTTAACTCTATCAGTTTGCATTCCCGCCAGTAGTGCATGAGAGAGTTTCAGGTGCTTGGCGTCTCTGTTAGCACTTGGTATTGTCAGTACTTTTTACTTTAGCCATTCTAGTAGATGTGTAGTGGTATGTCTGGTTTTACTTTGCATTTCCATAATGTCTAGTAATGTTGAACATTTTTTCACATGCTTACTTGAAGCTTCTTTGCAGCCATTTTGATGTGCTTACTTGTAGCCATTTATATATCCTTTTTGGTGAAGGGTCTGTTCGAGTCTTTTGCCCATTTTTAAATTGGGTTGTTTCTTTTCCTGGTTTAGTTTTTGGAGTTTTTTTTTGGGTTTTTAACATATTCTGTACACATATCCTTCACTGCATATGTGATTTGCAAATATTTTTCTCAGTCTGTACCTTATTTCTTCATTCTTTATTAATAGTGTCTTTTTCAGAGCAAGAATTTTTAATTTTGAAGAAGTGCAATGTATCTTTTTAATTTTTTTAATGGATCGTGCTTTGTGTGTAGTTTCCAAGAACTCTTTGCCTAGCTCCAGGTCGTAAAGATTGTTTTTTATGCTTTGTTCTAAATGTTTTATAGTTTCACATTTTATATTTAGATCTATTTTGAATTAATAGTTGTATAAGGTCTGAGGCTTCAGTCAAGGTTCCTTTTTTTACATATGGATATCTAATTGTTCTAACACCATTTGTTGAAAAGACAGTCTTTTCTCCTTTGAATCACCTTTGCATCTTGGCCAAAAATCAGTTGGCTATATTAGTAAGGGTCAGTTTCACCGGTACTTCCTGTGCCCCTGAGATTCTCTTTTTTTAAGTCCTCCAGACACAAAGGTGGGGCTTTAGAATGCGGCAGTGTGCTTCCCATTGTTGCAGGAACGGGGACTCCTTCCAGGGCCTGAGAGTGGGCTCTTGTCTAACACTCTGAAATGAATTGTCTGAGGAGACACACGTGCTGACAAAGCAAGAGACTTTATTGGGGAGGGGCGCCCTGGGCGGAGAGCACCAGGGTAAGGGAACCCAGGAAGACTGCTCTGCAATGGGGCTTGCATTTTCCGGTTTTATGGTAATGGGGTTAGTTTCCGGGTTGTTTCTGGCCGGTCATTCTGACTCAGTACTGTATGCAAATTTACATTTAGTATCATTTGATTTTTGTTGCGGAAAGGCACCTGGGTGCACCTGGGAAGCCTGTAGTTATTCACTGTTCTGTTTACCTTGTAGCTCTTATATTTATTACATCAAGAATTGTCTGATTTGGGGCTTCCCTGGTGGCGCAGTGGTTGAGAGTCCGCCTGCCGATGCAGGGGACACGGGTTTGTGCCCCAGTCCGGGAAGATCCCACATGCCGCGGAGCGGCTAGGCCCATGAGCCATGGCCGCTGGGCCTGCGCGTCCGGAGCCTGTGCTCCACAACGGGAGAGGCCACAACAGTGAGAGGCCTGCGTACCGTGGGAAAAAAAAAAAAAAAAAAAAAAAATTGTCTGATTTTAAGCCCTCAGTATCCAGCTACTGAGCTGCCTCCGAGATGTGAGTTGATTCATCTTCACTCTGAACTTCTTGCAAAAGCTTTAAGAGGAATTAGAGGATTTAGGGAAGTCCAAAAAAGAGGGGCTAATTATTAACATATTCATTCTCTACCGCCTTTAAAAAAATGTGGACTAAATATAATTATCCAAACAGCTGGAGAAAAACAAATATAGCTCAGTAGATTCCTAGTGGAAAAGCTACATGGTCTAGAAATTAGCTAATTTATTTTAAGTAATTATCAGTAGAAATTCATTAAAAATTAGGGAGGAATCAACTGTAGGTGATCATAAATCTCTTCAAACCAACCTCAGGAGGCCATGTTAATGGGATCACAGCGGACTATAGGAATAGACCATTAGAATGGCCAAGTTGAAGGTAATTAAGGATAACTCGTGGCATTTAAATGATACAAAGTGACAGTAGTATATGAAGATGGAAGATAGTTGAAAAATCCTATGATATCCCTTTACAGCTATATCACATTGGTTATTATAGTTGTTTTTATGCTTTTAGCATCTGTTTTCCACAAAAGGGTCAAGTCTTGAGGGCTTGGATCTTGCCTCCCTTAGTGCTTGTCCTGTTTTTACTATTTAAGGCTAGTAACAATTTGGGAGTGTTTATGGAGCTCTGTGCCAGACCCCGTGCTGAGCACCCTTATGTGGATTATCCCATGTCATCCTCACAAGAGCCCTGTGAGGTTGGTCGTGACGGACAGGGAAGGAGACAGGCACAGAGGATATAAGTGCATAGGACCGAATTCACATGGCCTGGCTCTAGAGCCTTGCTTTGCTCGTACCCTTTCAGCTGTGAGATTGCTTCATCGAATGGGGCAAAATTCTCGGAAGGAAAGGATTAAGTCCAAATTAAATACTAAAAATTAACTATACATTTTATAAATGTAAAGGGCATTTTGACTAGGTGTGTCGGAGTTTAAAAATCATGGGCTGAGGGCTTCCCTGATGGCGCAGTGGTTGAGAGTCCGCCTGCCGATGCAGGGGACACTGGTTCGTGCCCCGGTCCGGGAAGAACCCACATGCCGCGGAGCAGCTGGGCCTGTGAGCCATGGCTGCTGAGCCTGCGCGTCCGGAGCCTGTGCTCCGCAATGGGAGAGGCCACGGCAGTGAGAGGCCCACATACTGCAAAAATAGATAAATAAATAAATTTATGATTCATTATGTCATCAGAATATTTCTTCTGCCAGTTTCCCCCATGTCAGCTAGGTATAAGTAACCACTTTTTATCACCACCCTTTTCCTGAGTTCATGTCTTCAGTAGAATTGTGCCATTAATCCAGTGCCAGGGGACTGAATCCAAAGGAAGATTTAGACAGGTTGAGGTTCAAGGAAATAAGAATTTGGTACTCTTTTTTCATGTGGATAATTTGGGGTCCTAGTTGCTTAAGCTTTTAAACTTCTCGAATGATCTTATGGAGATGGGTCCTTATTGTGTTCAAAAGAGATGATTCCTTCTCTCCGTCCTCCCTCCCTCTCACCCAAATTAATTAAAGTGCACTTAAACCAGTTGGTTGATGTTATACTTCTGAGAGAATAAGACCCTTAAGGAATGGAGGAATGGGTTGATATCCTGTCCAGATGGATACCTGTGCCTGAATGTTCATGTTTATACACATTTTTCTTTGTGAATGTACAGGCAGCAGCCAACTCAAAGTCAGCCAGACAACTTGTGTGGTATTCTTCCTTTTTACAAACAGTTTCAGCTGATAACTAAGCACAGATAAGAACCTTTTTCAATGCCCACAGAGTGGTTTTGCTCTTTTTGATAAGTGACTTCACAGTTATAGGCCAAGGGCATGCTATAAAGTCATTGGGGGAAAAAGTCTTAAGAGTGGTCAAAATTTGGGGGCTATCAGAACTTTCTTCTTTACCTAAATCTAAACACTTATTTAGATAGTAGATTATCCACATCACATAGGCAAATGATGTTTGAGATTCAGTTTTTATTTCTGTTAGTAACAGTTGATCATAAGTAGAGGCATTTGGCTGTGGAACTGAGAGAGGGGAATGTTTTCTGGTATCTTTCAGTGAAGTTGAAAATGTCCCTACATTCACCTTTCATCCACATTGTACCATGCCGAGTGAGAATTTCACACCAGGCCACTTGATCCGGTTCTTCTGGAGCCATTGATATTGTTGGGAGATTACATATATACACAATCTCTACAGAAACCAGAGAAGACCCAGCTTAATTGTAATTCCTTAGAAAATCTTGTAACAGCTTAGCCGAGCTTAAAATGTGAATTCTAACTCTGTAGCGTTATTGTTGCTCACCTGGACTACTGGTTTACCATCCCATTCTGCCCCTGCCGCATGCAGTTCATTTTACACATTGCCGCCATGATTTCTGTACAAAAAAAGCATGTGTAACCCTGTCACTTCCCTGCTTAAAACATTTCCAAGGTTCCTCACAGCCTGTGGGACAAAGTCCAGTGTTATTCTGTGGTCTTCCAGCCCTCTGATGGGAAGCTGGGCAACCACATCATCTGCTGCTCCCTGCTTTGAACCTGGTACTTCTGATACACTGGGCTGTCTCTCACCTCAGGGTGCTGCTCCCTTTCCGCATTTCTCTTTCTACCTCCTTGTTCTGTAAGATTTTACTCAAGGGATTCCTTCCTTCTGACACCCTAGGTTGGGTGGTGTGCCCCACCTCTGCCCTCCTGCAGAACTCTGTGCTTTTCTTCCCTCATTGCCTGTCACATACTGTATTCATGAGAGGGAGCTATGAATTCTTTGAGAGCAGGGGACCATGTCTTAATTATCTGTTTCCTCAAGCCTGATACAGAAACTGACACATGGTAGATACCAACGTCGATGTGTGTTAAGGCAACGTTGCATGAATGATGGAGTTGCCTTTTGAGGTGGTGAGTTCCCATCACTGGAAGTGTTCCAGGCAGGAGCTAAGAGGGCTCTGTTACTCAGAAGTTACTCCGTCTCTCATTTTGCTTTTTATTTTAGTTGATACTTCTAGTTTTCTTTTTTTAATTTAATTTTTTCATCTCATTTTATCTTTGATAGTTAAATAAATAAAGCCTTTCTAGTAATTAGCATTATATTAATAGCTACAAAATGCCTAATGTATACATTAGCACTAATTTTTTCAACAATGCTAGGAGAATGATAGTATTAGTTTCATTTTATAGTTGCAGGAATTGATGTCAGAGTGAAGGAAATTAATCTGCCCAAGGTTAATTCTAGTAATTCTTAGAGCCAGGATTCAAATCCAGGTTTGAATCTAGACATTATATACATTTCACTATGCCATTTTGTCCCTAAAGAAAACCAATGTTTTGGGACTTCCCTGGCGGTCCAGTGGTCAAGACTCCGTGCTTCCAATGCAGGGGGCGCGGGTTTGATCCCTGGTTGGGGAACTAAGACCCCACCTGCTGCATGGTGTGGCAAAAAAAAAAAAAAAAGAGGCAAAGAAAATGGATATGTGTGTAATGATCCAGCATAGAGCAGGGATTCAGTAGTTGTCTGGTGGTATTGACGTGACAGTAGGCTTGTTGTTAGTTTGGCTAAATATTTGAAATAGAAAGGAATACTCTTTTTTAAAGGAGTGAACAGAGATAAAAGGGGAAATAGATTATAGTCTGTTTAGTTTCTTCATTTGGATTTTGTTTCTAGCTTCAAACCAAAGCTGTACATTGAGTTACAATGGAGGTGATCCTGGCTTTTCTACAGTCAGTAAATTTCTGATTCTGCCCAAAGACAGGAGTCCCCTCCCCTCCCCCATCCCAGCCCTGTGGAATTATTCTGGGTTTTTTGGGGCATAATCCTAGCTGTTTTGATGGTAGGTGATGGGGGAAGGGGTGCAGTACTATTTCCACAAAAATACAAGAATGTGTCTCACTGATGTCAAGGAAGTTACTGTGAAGCAACTATACCTTTAAAACATAAAATGACTGGGGTATCAAGTAGAATAAGAATGCTGTTACATTTAAATCTCAGAGTGAGTCTATGGGCTTAGTCAGTAGCTGCCAGAGATTAGTTTAGATCAAAGGCCTCCAAATTGAATCTTACCTAATAATTCACCTGGCTTGCAAAACACAGTGAAGCTTTTTGTAAACAGCTTGTGTTGTGCCTGTTATCGATGTGTAACTTCCCAGTCCCCCCCTGCACACTGCCCCACACGCCTGCTCTCCAGAGATTGTTCTGCGGGCCCCCCTCACTCTCCGCATTCAGCTCCCAGAGTAGGTCAGGTATTTATTTCAAGAACCAGATGTCTTGTGTCCAAAGAAAAAAATTAGAAAAGATTTATTTTGATTTAAAAAGGTTATTTAATAAGGATGTAGAATGTGTGATTTTGATGAAAAAAGACAGGGACTCATGAAATATGTTTTGATACTGTATGTAAGTCTAGTTGTAACTGCTTTTTGCCAAATCTTACTGTGTATAGTTGAAATATTCACTCGCATCTGCAGTGAAATTTGTGTTTGTCTAGTAGGAACAGGAATCTAATTAGACAGGGTTTGATTTGCTCACATAAAATGTCTGTAGGGAACGCGCTTGGGTCGGGGGGTTCTACCGCATCATTGGGAGGGTCTTGGCTCCTTTGGGCTTTCAGCATCCTGAGGATAAGGCCTCCGTCCACGTAACCACAGGGCTCTCTTGGAGCTCCAGCCAAGATCCCTGCAAGAGGAGGGGAAAGAACAGCGGCAGAGGGGCTTTCTGGAATCTTCTGCCTGACTTGTACTTGAAACTCCTTGGCCACCGCTGTCTTCCAGGAGGCTCCAGTGTGGTGTTTAAGTGGGCACATTGCCAGCCCAAATAAAACCAGATTTCTATGACTGAAACAGAAGGGGAGGGGAGGGGAGATCAGGTTTGAAAGAGTTGACTCTGCTGCCAAATGCGAACTGTATTTTTAAGTCATGAATCTGCTTAACGGTCT
This sequence comes from Tursiops truncatus, assembly GCF_011762595.2. NCBI lineage: Eukaryota > Metazoa > Chordata > Mammalia > Artiodactyla > Delphinidae > Tursiops > Tursiops truncatus. The sequence goes on along the minus strand of NC_047035.1, from coordinate 30,884,734 downwards.
TTTCAAAGTTGAAAGGGAAATGCATTATGTAGGGACATTTTAAAGAAATATTTCAGTTTTGGGAAAAAATTTTTTCCAGTCCATTGCTATGCTTTTGTAAAATTCTTGATGTCCTTTTATTACTCTCCAGTAAGTAATCTTTTAAAATTATAAATATTAATAACCTGGGCTTAAAAATAGAGCAGGATCGATACTATGTGCTTCAGGTTAAGAGAGTCTTTCATGCCTTTCCTGAAGGCACATGATTTAGAAATATTTATGAAAAATCATCAGGCCTTTCTCTCTGAGCCTCTCCTTTGGATATAAGTCGTGAAAGCTCAGGCCCTCAGGTGTTAAAAACTGCTTTGGGTAGTTGTGTTCACTGATCCGGCAGCAAATTCTGCCATGCTGTTCTGATGAACTACAGTCTTTTCTTGCCTCTGGGTGTTTCTGCCTGGTTAATTCTCTATGTGAAACCTTCTGCATACACCTTTCAACCCGGGAAAATTCTGTTGAGTGTTCAACTTTCACTTCACCGCTCAGCCTTTCCTGTCTTCCATGCCGTCACCTCCTGACTGGTGTGGTGGCTTGGTCTCTGCTGCCCCTATCACAGAGAGGAAGTCCAGCAGTGATGGTGTGGAATAAACGAGATAGTCAGAGTAAAGCGCTCCGAACTGTGCTCAGCCTCCCCAAGGGAAGCTCACATTATGTATAGTCATCATTTTTTCACGTCACATTGTCATTGCTTCTGTGCTTTTCTCTTACTTTTTGTGGATGATGGATTCCTTGAGGACGGTTCTTTCGGTCATTACAGTTATTCCTGGCATTCCTCTAGCGTGTGGTGCATGGTGGGTGCTCAGGAGACTTGTAATGGATGAGCAAGGGAGCAGATAGGGAGACCGGAGCTCTCAGTGCCCGCTTCCCCGACTCAACCTGCGGAGACATGAGGGAGTGAGGTCTGTACACCCCGCAGGTAAAGAGCAGGGCTCCTTAGCTGGCCAGGGAGTGGCAGTTTTTCCACTGTGCTGTGCTTTTGTGTCACTGAATGAGTTGGCCCTCCAGCGGATACCGGCATCATTCAGAACTATGGAATTATCTCACTGGAGGACTCTTGATCGAAGGAGCTCTGCATTCATTCACTTCAAGTTGTTCATTTAGCATTTATTGAGTATCTCCTATATGCTGGGTTCTAGGGCTGCGAAAGTGAACAACAGTAAGTTCTTTAAGAAGTTCTTCTTTAAGTTCTTTCAGAACCTTTAAGTTCTTTTAGGAGAGTGGGGGAGACAGACACACTCACCGCATCCTCAGTATGTAGACGCTTAAGTGAAAGGTTAAAGGTATAGACAGAGAAAGGACTTGTGATTCTTATGTTTTGTTTCTTCTTTAAGAACATTAAGTTCTTGTTAAAGAAAGTAAGTGCTGTTCCTTAAGCCCTGTTTTTTCAAGAGATTTTATAAGCTTGTTTATATTTCTATATATGTGACACCAGACAGTTGGTAGCAATAATGAGGCAAAAACAGCATCAGAGATGATCCTGTAGCCTCTGCAGTTACCAGTATCTTTGACCATGACTTCCCTGAACATGACAGCACTAAAGAAATACTGCTTAGACTTTCTCTTTAAATTCTTAGCGTGCATCCTTAAGGCCTAAGATGACTACTGGAAGCATCACGTTCATATTTTAAAATGTGGAAGAAGGGAAGAAAAAAGGTGAAATTCTGAACAGAATCAGCTTTACGTAACTTTTCTTTGCCTACTTTTCTCAGAACACGTGCATGTGTCTCATTGGCCCGAACTTAGTCCTGTGGACTCATCTAGCTGTAAGGAGGCTATGAAAGGTAGTCTTTCAATTAGTTGTCTTGCTTTCCCCAGATAAATCAGGGGTTCTGTTAGGAACAAGGAGAGAGTGGACACTGGGTAACAACAAGCAGCCTCAGCTATATTGCTCAGTAAAATGTTCTTTGAAGGAATGAATGCAAGTGAAGGAGGCATGATGGAATCAAGGCTTTTGGTTCATATACTGTGCATTTAATTTTCATGGTCTATATTTTTTGAACCTTGATATCAGATTGATTATCCACATATCTAGAAAATCAAATACTTGGATTTGCTTTGCCCTCTAAATCGTAGTGTTAGTTTATCTTCAGGTATGGTGGATTGGGCCAGAATTGTAGGCTAGTGAGAGGAGATAGGTTTTCGGTGTGACATATATACATGGACACGTTTGGTATTTTAATTTCATTCTTGATTAGCAATAGTTTACTGAATTCTTGTGATTGTGGTTTATGGAAATAGCTGTATAACTTATGTAGGTTTATATGTATAGTGTTTTTTCCAGAGATTCATTTGTTTTATTTTTTCACCTCTGCCCTGGCAGTGATTTTCCTAATGTGGATACTAAAATTGATAGGACATAATTTCCTAAGGGATACATGTACATATGCTAGTGTCAACCTTTACCACTGTAATACTCTTGAAATGTAAGTTTTAAAAATTATAGAAGTTCTGTTTTCTTAAAATTGAGAATGATACCAATTTCCAAAATTATCAATTGGTACCATAATTATTTAACTGATAACTATGATAGGATATTCCTAGTTTTCTTTTATTTTCCAGTTTCTGAGCCCAGAATTTAAAAGAAAACTCTTTCTTCATTGTCAATGAGGCTATTTTGGACAGGATTGCCCTGTGAACTTTGTAAAGAGAAGTGTACTGTGAGGAACCTTAAAAATAGGTTTTTGTTGGCTTCTTTGGGACGATATTCATGTACTCTGCACACTGTTGAAAATATGCTCTATTCCTTCATTCTCTTGTGCTGAGCAATCGGAAATTGGTTTTCCGAAACCATCTCAATGCGAAGAATGGCCTGCTTTTATTAGTTATGTGAAGAAGTAAATTCCAGGGACCCTCAGCTGCAGGATGGCTCTTTCTTCACAACTGCTGCTCTTCCTTTGCAGAGGATGCCAGTTGCTAAGAGAAGGCTTTGTCTGTTGCGCATAAAATGAATTTTGTTTGGACCTCCCTCAAGCGACTTAAAGTGTGTAAGAGTCCAGCTGGACATTCCTCACCAGATGATAATTTAAATGCAGGTCAAATTTAGAACCCAACTTATATTAGTTTAAAAATAGATGTTGCCTTTAGAAAGCTGACCTCTGGTACATTTGGGGCTTGGGGATCTGCTAGGCCATTTCTTGTGATTCACACAGCTGTTCTAGACTCTGAAAGGGAGTGCACAATTAGAGTAGATGGAGCCAGTGTCCTTGTAACTTGGGACCACAGTCTTCTGTCACGCCAGTTTCTTCAGCCCATGCACATTAGTTCCAGTGCGTTCATGGAAGACAAGAGTATGTATGGTAGAATAGAATCAGATTTCTGTACATTAATTTTACTGGAGGTTTTCCACTTTGACAATGAAAGCCTCAAGAACACAGAAGGAAAATCTAACAGGTTAATTTTAAGGTAATAAGACTATTCATTATATGATGTATTCTTCAGTTTTATTTAGATAAGTCAGAAATTTCCCTCAGCGGACAGGGTAAACGTTGTTAACCCTAAAGATGAGAAAGATATGACTACTGGCAGCTTTCACCTGGGGCTGGAAGTCAAACAAATGATGTTATGTACCATTTATAATATGCAGACGAGTTATTGGTTATCAGAATATGGAGTCATTGTTTCATGTCTTCATTTGTCACCCCCAAGTCCAAAGTTTACATGGAAGGTGTTCAGCAGAAAAGTTAATAGGGTAAGGTTGGGATTGGGGAGGCTTTTATTATTAGCTTTTTTAATTATCAGAGAAGCAAACATATTGCATGGATGTATTTGAATTATTGCCTAAAATTTTGTCCAGTATTGAAACAAAATGGTAAGCTTAAAGTTTTAAATACTTGATTATAAAAATAACAAGGGCAATTTTTTTCTTTATGATTTATAAAAGTAAAATAAACATTTTTTTAATGCAGTAAGATTTATCTTTATTTCTGGACATTACTTTTCATATAGTCTTAATAGTTATCCTTTTTACTGACACTTTTGTATGTTAAAATGCCCTTTGTTTGGACCTCCCTCAAGCAGCTTAATGTAAGAGCCCAACCGGACATTGCTCACCAGGTGATAATTTAAGTGTTTCTTTGAGGCCGATACCTTTAAACAGAATTAGTTTAACATTGAGTCTTTTTGGTACATTTAGCAGCACAAAATTATATATTATTTTGTGATCCACCTGTGTTAGTAATGTTATTTTTTTTATCAAAACAAATATCTTTTAAAAAGAGGAAATATGGGTTTTTTGCTTGCTTTTTGTTTATAAAAGGTCAGAGTATATTGCCTGTACTGTGTGTGTGTGTGTGTGTGTGTGTGTGTGTGTGTAGTCCATGTTATTGTAGTAATTAACATGTTTCTGACAGAGGGCTACTGTGAATATTTTTGCATTGCACAAGTAATGTTTGGACATCTCTAAGATTACCATGCCATACTAGCTAGTATAGAAATGTCATACAGTAACGTTGTTTGACACATCTGTGGAGGCCTTTATAATTTTTTCTTTGTTGTATACATATTTGGACAAAAGCAAAACACTTGTTTTCATTATAACTTAAAAGCTGAAACTAAAAAAAGTAGTATTTCCTTCAAATAGACAACATTAGGTATGAGTAGCCACCTAATAATACATTACAGAGAACATTTTCAAAGTTAGTGTTTTAATAGGAATCAAGATGCCTGTTCTCATACTAGGAAGTTGGTTCATTTAAATTAATAACAATAATATTTATAATGTCTTATTTTTTAAATAATGCTCTGAGTGCTTAAGTAATAAACACTCCTCTTGATCCTCGAATTCTTCCTTTTAAATAGACAGGATATCCACATTTAAAAATAAAAAGAAACCACATCCACACATTAGATACATTTCTAACTGATTGGAAAGGAAGTGTCAGCTACAAGTAGATTTTCAGCAGTCTCTTAATCAGTCTGGCTTTCATTTTCCTAGTAAAGTCTTTATTACAGCAGAAACTCAAGCAAAACAAAATGTGGCTCTTGGAACTGAGCTATCTTTGGGAGCAGTTCTCTGAAGTTTAAATTACAGTTATTCCCATTGGTGGTGATCAGAATTCATTTGCTTTTCTCCTTGAGTACCTCCTTGGTGTCAGTCATCATCCTGCTAGGCTCTGGGGACATTGTATTTCCACAGACTGACACCTTACTTGTCTTCATGGAACTTAGGGCTTAGTGGAAGAGACGTAAACAAAACAGTATGGTCATATAAGTAAATATATACATGTAAACTAGTAAGTGCTCTGGAAGCAATATACCCATGTATTTCCAATAGTATAAAAGGAAACCTGATGTTTTATTTAAAACACACACACACACACACACACACACACACACACGGAGCAAGAGCTGGGGTTTGCAGGTTACATTTTCAACTAGTTCAGGGTGTGTGTGGGGTGAAGGTGGGAGAGGAAGAGGCTAGGGGCAGGGGAGAAAGTGCTTCCAACAAAGATGAGTAGGGATTATCCAAATTGGGACTTGGGAGGTAGGAAAATATTTCAGACAAAACCCCACCCCTGACAGGAGAGCTGAGTGTGTTTGACAAGTTTAAAGATTGGTGTGGCTGGAGCATAGTAATTGGGGACATGGTGCCTTCGAAGTTGGAAAGATTTGCTGGAATATCATGCAGGGACTTTTAGACCACGTCAAGGATTTTTAGCTTTACGCCCAGTGTAATGAGAAGCCATGAAATGGCTTTAGGCAAGGGTGTATTATGTTTTGCAAAGGCCACTTGGTTGCTGTGCTGAGAGTATATTAGAAGGTGGCAAGGGTAGAGGCGGGGAAATCAGTTATGCAATTAAAAAAAAATTTATTGAAATATAGTTGATTTACAATGTTGTGTTAATTTCTACTATACAGCAAAGTGACTCATTTATACATATATATACATTCTTTTTCATATTTTTCCATTATGGTTTATCGCAGAATATTGAATATAGTTCCCTGTGCTATACAGTAGGACCTTGTTGTTTATCCATTCTATATATAATAGTTTGCATCCGATGCAGTTTTTTACTAATGTTATCCTGGGACATAAAGGAGTTGACTACTTTATTTTCTTCCCCTAACTAGAGCTGGAATTTTTGCTTTTTGCATTTTGGATGACCTTTAGTGCTCTTCCCGAGTGGAGCATGGGCTCCTTGAGGTCCTGCGGTTTGGTCTCATTCCCTGTGATGTGCCCATAACCTTGAGCAGAGCCTGACAACAGAGAAAGTGCTCGATAAATATTTCTGAACTGACTGACTGATGGCCTGAGAAAAATGAACTTCTGTATGTTGCTCATCCAAGTCTGTCAGCACCTTCTCCTCTGCCACCCGGCGGTTCAAGCTGTATTTAAATCTACTTAATGGCCGCGGGCATTGCAGCCAGGTCCACATAGACTCTTGTCCTTGACAACAGGCCTTTGTTTGGATACTTTGGGAAATACTGGCCACCACCAGGGCTGAAAGTGCACAGAAATGGTCTGTTAGCTTAATTTTTGGGGCTAGCAGCCTGATGCACAGCAACAAAAAGGACTTGGCAGCAGGGAGCACGTGTGGATTGCTGGAAGTTTCAGGGGAGGTCAGGCGCACCAGAATATAGGAACATGGTGTTGGTTTTATTAGTTCAGAAGTTTTAAATTTCAGTATAACCATGTTTTTCCAACAGTATAAAGGATGGACTTGATGTTTTATGAAGGAAGAAGCAGCAGCAGCAGCAGCAACAAGTGGGGTTGGAGGCTACATTTTAACATGTAATTGAGAGTTCCTTTTATTTAGGATAAATCTTTGAAACAGCTTGACAGATAAAGCTGTTTAATGCTGTGAACATCACTTGAGGCAGATAGAAGTTTTGTTTTCGGATGTAGATCATATATATCAGCTCTGAGTATAAAATATTTTTTGTTCTCTGGTTCAGACGTGTAGACCGTGTGACAGGGCCAGGCTCATGCATTTGCTCTTTCTTGAACTAAAAGGTTGTATGTGAAAGCTTGCCTTCTAAGGGAAGCATTTGAAGGAACCAACGCGGTCTCTGTTCTAGTGGCCAGGGATTGTGGGTAAATCCTGAAGTGTGCTTTTCCTTTGCCTTTGGTTACAGAGCTTCACCAAGGTGGTTACTTCCTCCCTAGATGGGTCTGGAAGTGGCTTCAATTGTACTTGTAAAGGTTGAGATAAATGTCTTCATTTTCTCTCTGATGAAAGTAAATGTCATTTTCATACATCTGTCTCTGTATTTGTTGTCCCAGAAGGCAGGGTCTTCCTCCGTACTCTTCTCCAGTTTCCAACTTAATTCACTTAATTCCCGTACAAGGAGCACGTCTGTGATGCCTGCCCCACTCACCCTCCCTGCAAAAATAGTCACTGAACAACTACTGTGTGGGTGCCAGGTATTGTTCTAGTTCTGTGTTTCAAGCAATACAAAATTATATATTTTTTGTGTATGCGACTGTGGACTTGTGAAATTAAATTGATCGACCAGGGTGACTGAGGAGAACTTTATTTTATTTCATCATAAGTATCACCGTGAAAGGAACCCTCACCAGAATATAGTTCGAGTTCATATTGGAAACTTAGATTATTGCTTCCTTTCTAAAACAAGCAGTGGAAAAAAAAGTTATGCATGTTATGTCAGGAGAGAAGCTGATATTATGAAGCCTATATAATTTAATTCCAAAGGATTAAGATACAGTTAAAATGTATTGACACTTGGAAAATGTGTCAGCTGTTTTAAAATGAATAAGTTTTAGTTCAGCAAATATTCTTTTCTGTTAGTCTTTAAATTGATATATTCAGTTCCTTGCTTGTGTTTAATTCCAATGAAGAACTTTCATACTCCTGATTACTGATGATGTTGACAAGCTAGGCCAAGGGAAATCCATGATTTAATATTTACCACACAAAAAGCACATTGGCTCTTGTTTTTAAACATAAGTTGTCTACTTTGGTACTATGTGTGTGTGGGTACTGAAAATCTAGAAAATTGAGGCTTTGAAAGCTATCAGTTTTAATTCTTTCTAATTTGGATACCTTTACTTTTTTGTTTGTTTGTTGGGATTTTTGCCTTATTGTACTAGCTAAAACCTCCAGTAGAATGGTAAATAGAAATGGTGAGAGTGGACATCCTTATCTTGTTCTTGATGTTGGGAGGATGCTTTCAGTCTTTTAACATTAAATATGATGTTAGCTGTAGGTTTTGTACAAATACCCTTTATAGGCTGTGGATGTTCCCTTCTGTTCTTAGTTTGCTGAGTTTTTTTTTTTAAATCATGCATGGGTGTTGTATATATTGATATGATCATGTGGCTCTTTGTCCTTTATTAATGTATTAAATTAATTTGTTTTCACATGTTGTATTATGTTGATTTTCACATGTTAAACTTGCATTCCTGGGATGAATCCTATTTGGTGATAGTATCTCATCTGTTTTATTTGTTGCTGGATTTGGTTTACTGATTGAATTTTGTATATATGTATTCATGAGGGATATTGATCTGTTGTTTTCTATTTTTGTGATATCTTTGTCTGGCTTTGGTATCAGGATACTATTAAATTTATAGAAGGAGCTGGGGAGTGTTCTCTTTTTCTGTTTTCTGGAAGAGTTTGTGAAGAACTGGATTTATTCTTTAAATATGTGATAGAATTCAGCAGTGAAGCCATCTGGGCCTGGGATTTTCTTTGTGGGAAGATTTGTAATTGCTAGTTGAATGTCTTGTTACAGGTCTGTTCAGGTCTTCTGTTTCTTCTTGAATCAGTTTTACTACTTTATATCTTTCTAGGATTTTGTCTATTTCACCTAAATTAGGTTGGTACTCAGTTTCTCATAATATTCCCTTATAATCTTTTTCTATAGGGTCAATAGTGATGCCTCCTCTTTCATTTCTGATTTTGGTAATTGGTGTCTTTTTAATTTTTCTTGGTCAGTCTGAATAAAAGTTTGTCAGTTTTATTGCCCTTTTAAAAGAATCAGCTGTGGTTTTGTTGTTTTTTTCTCTACTGTTTTTCTGTTTTCAGATTTGTGCTCTAAACTTTAATATCCTTCCTTTTTCTTGCTGTGAGATTTAGTTTACTCTTTATGTAGTTTAAAGTGGAAGTGAATTGAAATTTTTATTTTCTAGCATAGGCTTAAGTTTATAGCTATAAAATTCTAATAACTGCTTTAGCTACATCCTATAAATTTTCACATACAGTATTTAACTTTCTAAGACTTGCTTACTTCACATAGCATGCCTTTGAGATTCATCTGACTTGTTGCAAATATCAGTAGTTCCTTCTTTTTTACTGCTGAGTCTTCCATTGTGCAGATGTACCAGTTATACATTCCACCCATTGCGGGACACTTGGGTTGTTTGCAGTTTGGATGATTATGAGTAGAGCTGCTATAAACAGTTGTGTTCAGGTTTTTCTGTTAATGTTAAGTTTTCATTTCTCTTGGGTAGATACCTAGGGTGTGTGATTTCTGGATCATAGGGTAAGTGTATGTTTAACTTTAAAAGAAACTGTCAAACCGTTTTCAAGAGTGGTTGTATCATTTTGCATCCCCACCAGCAATGTTTGAGAGTTCTCCTTGCTTCCCATCCTCACCGCCACTTATTGCCAGTAGTTTTCATTTTAGCTATTCTAACAGGTGTGTAGTCATACCTCGTCATGGCTTTAATTTGCATTTCCCTAACGGCGAATAATTTTAAACATCTTTCGTGTGTCTGCCATCTTTATATCCTCTTTGGTGAAGTGTCCTCTTTAAGGTTTAAAGTCCCTATGTTAAGGGTTTCTGAGAAAAATTGTTTTAAGTACACTGAATATAATCTTTTCTTGATACCGGAGGTTATTGTTATGGACTATAATTCCAAGATGTGTTTGGAATTACCGGGAAGCTTTTGAGGACTACTGAGTGGTGTTGTGCTACTTATGTCTCTTTCAGGCTTTACTTTTCTGCTGTTGGTGTGCCTGATTCTGGCAGCAGGCTCATTTCCCGTCCCCTTTCTGGTTTAATGCTTTTATGAAATGATCATGAATAAGCCTGTTAGAATTGTGTTTGAAAAAGAATAGTGGAGTGCTTCTCAGTAGATGCTACAGGAGCTCTTCTCTAAGTACAGTACATAAACTCTGTAACATCTGTTTTAGTGCCTTTCAAACTGGGGCCGTGAAATTGAGATGAGGGGTCTGTGAAATATGACTCTGTATATGCACCAAACGTTCTTTATAAACTGAATAAACAATATAACTTGCAATATCTATTCTGCTGTTTTTCAGAAATGTGGATGCTGCTGGGCAACCCTGGATTCATTGTAAACTTTTTTTTTCCCCCAGTGTAGTTTCTCTCCCAGTTCTTTCACTTCTTTCCTTTTTATTGGCCATTGTGAGGGTGAGTAGAGGTTGTCAGATGGAGCTTTCTCAATAAGTGAGGTATTGATGTTCATGACTAGCCAGGACAGGATGAAGTATGCTTTTTAGTTTGTGCAGTTTAACCACAGGTGGGTGGTTAACCAAATATTGTTTACAAGGCTTTTATCAATTTTTGATGATGCAGTATGGTATATTTTTGTTGAAAGGCTTCTTGTACAGAGTTAGAATACTGGAAAGCTCTTTGAATTCTTCAGATGAATGAATTGTTGTTAACACCAACCTAAACTAAACTAAAAAGTGGCAAGAAAAAGTGTATTCTTCGAGTGATTGTTGCATAAATGAGATGTTTATATCATGGGTTCCACGGCTGGTTCTTTTCCCATATTCATCATGTCATTTTGATGTACTTGTTATAAATAAACCTTGATTAGTGGCATGGTGGCTCAATACAGAGATTATAAAAATAGAAAAGAAAGCTGTTCCTATGTGTGTAATTTATATAAACACGACATCTCCTTGCATATTCTTGATCAGATTCTTACTTAAGTCTCTAAAGTGCTTTGCTGCTTTGCATGCCTCATACTGTCAAGCAAGTTCTTGTTCAAAGAATATGTAATTATGTCATAATATGATAATTTGTTATGCAGGTATTATATCTTAAATTATCAGTCTTAACACCTTTATCTTCCTAAGTTATTTTTGGTTCTCATTTCAGGATACGAAGTAAGAGTAATTCCTTCTATGTTACTAGAGATTAAGCAAAACTACCAAAAAAAAGTTGTTGATGTACTAAGTTATCGGCACCCTCATTTTAATTATGAGATATTCAGGCATGTGTAATATTCACTTTCTTTTATAAACAGGCTAGTATGTTAATTGAAAGTAGGCTAAGTGTCTCTTTTTTGCATTTAGGGAATAGTATTTGAGTTCCATTGAGATTAACCATAAACGAAGAAATTGATAAATTGAACTACATTAAAGTTAAGAATTTCTCTTCGTCAAAAAAACATTGTTAAAGGAGTGAAAAGACAAGCCACACAGTGACGGGGAGATATCTGCAGTATACTGCATATATATATATATATATATATATATATTTTTTTTTTTTTTTTTTTTTTTTTTTTGCGGTACACGGGCCTCTCACTGTTGTGGCCTCTCCCATTGCAGAGCACAGGCTCCGGACGCGCAGGCTCAGCGGCCGTGGCTTACGGGCCCAGCCGCTCCGCAGCATGTGGGATCTTCCCAGACCTGGGCACGAACCTGGGTCCCCTGCATCGGCAGGTGGACTCTCAACCACTGCGCCACCAGGGAAGCCCAACTGCATATATATTGAACAGAGGACTCATATCCAGCATACATAAAGAACTGTAAATCAGTAAAAGCCAGACCCTCCGTTCCCTCTTAACTTCCCTTTGGCCAAAGATGTAAGTTTTGAATAGGCAGCTCACAAAAGAAGATACTAAATCATTTCTTACAAGGAATTAGAATGAGGAATTAGAATTCTTTAGATATGGCATTATAGTTCTTAAAAATCTTTTTACCTTTAAGGGCTGATGCTCTTATTTGCCAATTTTGGTTTTAACTGCTCTAAGGATCTTTGTGAAATCTGAATAGTTTGAAGGGTCAGAAACAAAGTTTCTTGGTTATTAGGTTAGGAATAAACTATAGTGAGTTTATTAAATATGAAAACTTACCAATTTTTAAAAATTTTTACAGAGAACTAAAATAAGCTGCTGATAAGGTATTTAGTCCGGAGATATCTCTGTTAGTCCAGAGAAAATATTTTTCACTTGCAATAATGCAAATCCACTTATGGTCTAATACACTTCTCAGTTAATGGTATGTTTTTTTATCATCCTTGTATTCTCATAAAACTCCTCTAACGCTTACTATATTATGCCACATGTTATAGGTCTTTATATTTCTTTCCCCTGTATACTGTAATTTTCTTGAGGGCAGAAACTGTTTCTTTATTTCTTCTAACTAATGTATTGCTTATTAAATAGAAAATGTTGATTGTCTTCACATTTTATAGAAGAGTGATAAAGTACTAGAGGTTTTGAATTCTACTACATATTCCCCTTTTCTTATTTCAAATGAAATTAGTTGCAATTTCTTACATGATGATGATGTAACAGCTATCCTGGTTGATGGTCTTGAAATTTTATAGCCATCATAACCTCTGACCTTTAATGAAAAAAATGTGCTTGATATATATATTAACTTTGTGATGAACTTTGTGATGAACTTTGCCAAAGTTTAGCCACAAACAATGTAGATAATAGTATTTAAAAATTGGAAGATCGTATAACTCATTTTATCCTAAGAACAATGCTGTGTGAAAGTGCTTTGTAAGTTTACAAAGTTATTAGAACCAGCAGGTCGTGAAGGAATTTTCTGGCACGGTTCCTATTTTAGATTTGATACAGAGCCCATATTTATATTCAGAATCACTTTTAAATGTTTTATGAGTAAATCTGGCCCAACATAAGTTGATTATGCTGGAGAAACATTTTAAGATGCTGATTTCATTGATTTGGTTGTCTTGTGCATTTCCAGTAGAATAGGTAGGGGTATAATAAATCTATTAGCTGCCGAGTTTGGTTTCCTTGTAAAATATTTAAAAATTTGTAATGCGTGCCAGTTTGGAGTTGCTCATTGTTGTGATTATGGTAATTGCCAAAGAAACTTGATACTGTAAATGTTTCATTAAGTATTTTTCTTACTTTTATCTTTTCAGATAACCTATTTGTTGAGGTTAAAACACCAATGAAACTGCCAGTAAAAATTGTTAATATGTATATCTACTTGTTGTCCTTTTTCCTTAAATATCACTTTTCCTGTGCTGTAAAATGGCTATTGAGTACATGGAGAGCTGTGAAACATAAATGTATATATATGTGATTTATGTACCACATTTATGAGCAGGAATAAACCTTATTGAATCAGGACCATGGGGATCATTTAATTATAGAAACAGAAATCTGCCTGGTAAAATATTCACAATTTTATATTTTTGTAAAAGAAAAGTAGTTTAAAATTGCGTATGCCAAGTTTCTCTTCCCTTCTCCTCTTTTCTATTGTAGTTATATAATAACGTGAGAGAGTAGTTTTCTTTGTTGTTTTTTTTTTTCTTTGCGGTACACGGGCCTCTCACTGTTGTGGCCTCCCCCGTTGCGGAGCACAGGCTCTGGACGCGCAGGCTCAGCTGCCATGGCTCACGGGCTCAGCCGCTCCACGGCATGTGGGATCTTCCCGGACCGGGGCACGAACCCATGTCCCCTGCATCGGCAGGCGGACTCTCAACCACTGCGCCACCAGGAAAGCCCCGAGAGAGTAGTTTGTAAGGACAGAGAGATACCACATTTTATTGAATTTAAGATGCCTTCAATTGTAAGACATACTATTATTCTATGTATCATTAAGGAAAAGACCATAGGTTTTTAAACTATGACACAGTGCTAAGATGCCAGGATTATAAGATGCATCCTGATTTTAGTGATGTTAAAATGAAGAAAAATGTGAATTTTAGATCCATGCAAAACATTCATCACCCTGACACAGTTTTTATTTGGGGTTTAACTTAGGACCTCTAGCATTTTTAGAAGTCAGTGTGAGAATCATTTATTTGAATTGTGTTGCTTGCTTTTATGCTCAAATACTGTTGGTGACATGTTCTAAACAGTGTCTCTTATTTTAAGAAGATACCAAATTTTCATTGAAGTATTATTTCTGTAGACAAATTTGAGTGCTTTACAGGAACAGAGAATAAAAAAAAAATTCCGTTCCATATAAGTTGAGTACTTGTACCATGTGGCCTCCAAGAGCTATTTCATCGTGTTCCTTCCTTCTCTTCTGAATTTTCAATTTTTCTCTTTACCGATTACTCACTCTCTTTCTAGTTTATAGCCTAAAAATTGTTCTCAATCCTAATTCTTCCCCAAGCTACTATCATGTTTCTTTTTTCCTCCAGATTGCTACTTGTTTCTTTTTTCCCAGCACTGTCTGACTCGCACACTTCCTCACCTCCATTATTTAGTAAACAATTCTCTGCATAAGATTTATGTCTCTACCATTTTGTTAAAGCTATTTTCTCTGAGGTCCCCGGTAGCTTTCTCATTTTCTAAAGCTGGTTACCTCTTTTTAGTTCGGTTGTTAAAACCCATCTCTCTCTATGCTCTCTCTTTAGAACTATGGCTACAGTTTTTGTCCCTGTGCCACTTTTATAAAATCGTGATGCCAGATTTTCTTCCTGTTTCACCTATTCTATTATTAAAAGAATATTGAAACATTAAAAAAAATACTCCATGCATCTGCCATTCCAGTATATATATAAACATATAGATTCTAGCGTGGATGCACTATAATTTTCTATATAATGTGTCTCTTGTCCGACAGTTTACTTGTTTCCAGATTCTTTATTTTGTTTAACAAACATTGTAGCAGAGAGTATTTTCATTCATATAACCTTTTGATTCTTTTGTATTATTTACATAAGATCCATTTCTAGGAGCACCACTGATGACTTAGCCATCAATTCCAAGGGTTATGAGCATTTTGCTGAACATTAACTACGATTTTAGGTGCCATCCCAATTTACAGGGCCACAAGGAGTTTTAATTCAGGCTTATTAGTGTCAGTGTACCAAAATTGTTTTGCTCATTTAATAGTTATAAATGTATAAAATATTACCATGCTCATCTAATAGTTATAAATGTATAAAATATTACCATGCTAATTTAATAGCTATATGATGCCTATTTCATTTTTGTTTTCATGTTTATTTCTTGATAATTAATGAGGGCGAGCATTTTCACATCTGTTTTATATTGAATTTCCATTTCCTTATGAATTCTACCCTTATACTGTATCCTGTTTATCTATCTAGTAATCTAGTACAAAAGCTGTTACAGAGAAACTTGTCTTAGATTGCAGGGTTTCTGAATTACCCTCTTTTTAAACCAAATGTACAGAAATATTCCTACTTATTCACAGTCTGATGGCTTTTGCCAATGTGATGCTTTAAATATCTTTTAATGTTAAATGGACTTTTCCCTCTACTCATTACATAGAAATCTGGAGGAAAACCTGGTGACTTTTTCCATTTGTTAGCTGACCAGTTTTGTTATTAATGATAATAAAAATGATTCTCTGACAATTTGTTGTTGAACTGTGCCTAATGTATTTTTCTGCCTCTGCTCTTTATTTGAAAATGCTTTTGACATGTAAAATACAACTTAATTTAGATATCATGTGATAATTCTGGTGAATGAAAAAGGCTTTCAGAGAGAACTTGGTATAACATTTATATTGACAGAAATTAAAAGATATATCTTTCCTTATTAACCTTAACTAACTGATACGTAGTACAGTTTCATGGGTAGTTTAGATTTGGTTTGTTGTTGCTATTGCTAAATAACTCTACAGTGGACCCTCATCTCTCTCTATGGCACTGGTCTCACAACTGAATGAATTTTTGCTGTAATCTGTGCACCATCAACTTAATTCATTTTGAACTCTTGAACCTCTCACTCTTTGAACTTGCCCTTTACTTATTGTTACTGTTACCCTGTCTTTTACTGACTTGAATTATTGGCATTTCCTAAAGTTCCATCGGTAGTTGCCACCTCCTTTTATACATTCTCTTTTGTAAGCTCAGTCTTCTTCATGTTAACCTATTTCAAACCTACCTTACACCCCAGCTGTAGCCCTCTCTTCTCTTACCAGCCAGAGACCCACATTTTCAACTCCTTTCTTGACTCTGTTGTTCTACAGCAGATTCACAAGCTTAAGAGCCTGGCTAACAACGTAAGTGAGTAAAAAGCAGGCCTTTGGGTAAGAAAAAAATGTTTTTATACACTAAGGAAAACAACGGGGTAAGTGGGGTGATAAGTGGCTGTTGACATAGACTCAGGGTCAGGAAGACAGTCATGGGTGGGGAGAGTGCAGGCCCCATGCAGGCTGTTTTGCTCTGGCCTTTGTTGCTATTTGGGAATGTTGGCCCAAAGTTACCAGATCTCCCAGTTTCTCAAGAGAAGCTGTAAATCAGGATTTGCCAGTTAATTACCTTGAATTTTTGTAAAATACTGCATGGGCCAAAGAAAGCATGCCCATGGACCAAGTTCAGTACACAGGCTCTTAGTTTATAACCTTTTTTTGTTAAAGACACTTTAAATTTTCTATGTCATCATCAAGTTCTCCCCCATTTCCCACCCTTCCCTTTAGTTTTATTGTTCATCTAGTGAGAGAACCATCTGCCCAGTTATTTAAGCCAGGAACTTCCAAATCATCACTGACATCTTCTTACCGCATTAGTTCTTTATTTTGGAGGAGTGTTTGGGTCAAGGGACAAGCTTTTTATGAATTAAAGGAGATTAGAACATGTTTCTAGGCAGAAAGGAAGAGGCCAAAGTAAGAGGATAATGGACAGAGCCCAGGATGTCCACTGGAGATGGGATCCAAGGTGTAGAATCCAACTACAGACCTCCATGATCAGATGCTAATCACCCTTCGTGCTTTTATTTCCCAGTAATCTTGTTTTAACCAAAAATAATCATTTTCTCTTTTCTTTTCTTGTGGATATCGTATTTCCTTGCATTTCTTGTGGAAATTTATTTTACTTTTAAAAACATGTTCTTTGTTTTGTCATGTTACTACTCTTTTTCCTTGGGCATTCTTGAATTTGATACTTTTTTTCACATTGCTGGTTTTCTTAGAACGATGATGAGTAGGGGAGGTAACACTTTTCCTTTTCCCTCCTAGGGTCTCTTGCTGGGCCTGTGAATTAAGTTCACATAAGACAGGTTAACAGCGAAAAAGCATATAGATATTTTTTTTTAACGTGTACATGGGAGCTTTCACAGGAAAATGAAGACCCAAAGAACCAGTTAGGCCTAAGTATTGATATTATCAGGTTGAACAAAGAGCAGTGATTGTGAAAAAATAACTAAGATACAGGCAGAGGCTAAAGGAAAATAACAGGGTTATTTTAAAAAGGTTTGTTTATTCAGGTTCTTCTCAACCTTGACTCCCTGTTTCTGGTGATCAAAATGTTCTTTTCTTCCAGGTGCAGAGAGGGTATCTTTCACATGGGAGGTTTTTTTTTTTTTTTAATCTCCTGTTTTCAGGAAGAAAAGGCGAGGTTAGAGTGCCTTTCTCACTCGTGTTGTTTTTAAGTGCCTTTAGCTCAAAATAGTTAGTATGCCAAATCAGCATGTTTTAGAGTAGCATGTTCTAAACCCCTTCAGTTGTTTATCATAGATTTATTTGTAGTAAATGATAGGACCAAAAGGTTGAATTTAGCGTTGTGGAGATTCTGTCCACCTGTGCCCGTGGGCTCTCATTCATGGGAGCCATGGCGGGAGGGCCAGCCACATGGGGTAGGGTGTGCTTCCCCAGAAGATGTGTGGGTTCTTTGCCTTCTGGGTGCGGGTAAACTGTAAGTCGTCTGGAATGTTGCCCAGCTTCTCTAGTCCTCAGGACCACTGTGGGTGTTTCTCTAGTCCCAAGGATCAGTGTGCAGTAGATTTTAAGCCGTAGATGTTGATGTCATCAGACATCCAATTGAATACTCCCACTTCAGGTTCTTAGCAACAATTTTGCTTTCAGTGACAGTGGAGCATGTATGGTGAGGGTGAGGTCTGTACATGTTTATCCAACTTGTCTGAGAAGGCTGTTCTCCCCCATTTTGAGTAGCTAAATGTGACAGTTATGATTGGAGCCTGTTTCCTTCTTGCTTATTTTGAGTGAAAAGATCTGTATATTGGCTGAATTTCAAGAATTTCATAAAGAACCTGATTATTTAGAGTTCAGGCCAAATGCACAGTTGCTGCTGTAGAGAGGAAAGCAAACATTGCCTTCTGCTATCCAGTGTGCTCTGAAGGAAAGAATGGAGAATTTGTGGAGCAAAATTATGGCTTAGTCAATTTGGTGACTGTTAGACCTATACACTTAGTACATACCCTTGAGAATGAAACGAATGGTTTCCCCTGACTTATCTCTAGTGTATTCCATTACAGTTCATGTCTTTTGCTAACCTGTATTACTGCTTCTTACATAAGTAAAGATTGTCACCTCTGCTTAAAATAGAGATCTTGGGCTTCCCTGGCGGTGCAGTGGTTGAGAATCTGCCTGCCAATGCGGGGGACACGGGTTCGAGCCCTGGTCTGGGAGGATCCCACATGCTGCGGAGCAGCTGGGCCCGTGAGCCACAATTACTGAGCCTGCGCGTCTGGAGCCTGTGCTCTGCAGCAAGAGAGGCCGTGATAGTGAGAGGCCCGCGCACTGCGATGAAGAGTGGCCCCCGCTTGCCACAACTAGAGAAAGCCCTTGAACAGAAACGAAGACCCAACACAATCATAAATAATAAATAAATAAATTAAAAAAAAATAGAGATCTTTTCTATGGGCTACAGAATTGCTCTTTTTCAAATACTATCGTTAGAAAGCAAACAATGAATTAGAGCTGAATCAGCTAGAACTGTCACTTGATGTTTCTCTGGAAGTTACCATCTGTTTTAAAGATTTGTACATACACCCACCGATATAAAATAGGGACCATAATATTCTAAATTCTGAACACTATTATATAACATTTAAAATCAAGGAAAATAGATTATATCTTTGATGCCAAATTTAAATACATAGCTTATGATTTTTCCAAATTGTTACAGTTGGTTTGGTTTGAGGGTTCGTGGGACACACTTCACTCTAACCTCAGCTGGGTCAGCTTAGCACATGGTGTCATCAGAGCTCATTGCTATCAGAAGATTGCAGATACAGCTCAGAGCATTTTGCTCATATGAGTGTTTTATTTTGTTTTTAATCCTGTTGCATTGATTTAAAAACATGGTTTTTTGGGGGATGAGCGGTGGAAAGTTATACTGTTCTAATATATATTTTTAAATGAATTGCTGGTCTAGTTGGTATAAGTTCTTAGGAGCAATCTCACATGTCTCAGTAGCTGACTAGCAAAATAACATTTTTTTCAGTCTTTAAATACTTAAAGAAAAAAATTGGAAAATCACAATGTAGATGGTGCCTTCGCAAGTATATTCAATAGACCTTGGGAATTCAAGCACCCTCTTCTTTAAAAAACTAAATGAGACCTATGGTTTTGTTAGTTTAATCTAGTGTTTGCCATGGGCTCAATGTTGTGTTCAAAGCTATAGGAAGTTATGCTGTTATCTCTTGGAGGACTTAATTGTCTGTATCTTGGAAACATTCAACAGTTCTGAACACAAAACTGTGGAAAGCTTTTAATGACTATTAAGGGGTATTGACCCAGCCTTCAGTGAGCTTGGTATCTAGTTTTTAAAAATTTAGTTTATCACTAATCTTTTTCTGAAAAAGTATTCAGGGATATTGTTCCCTTGACTTTTTCCACACTGATGCATTTAGCATCAGAGTTGACTGATATTACTGCAAACAAAGGCATATTTTGTTTTCCTATTCATTCTACTGTTGGAATTTGGGTTTGCAGTTTTCTGTGGTTGTGAATAATTGTATTTGTCTCTGAGTGACAGTTCTGGAGACCATAAACTCAGGAGTGAAATTGCTGGCTGGTAGGGTATCCTCATGCTGGACAGTTTTCAAAGTGGTTGTTTCAGTGTATGACTCCCACCGGAGTCTGAATGTTTCCATTGCTCCTCATCTTTGCCACACACTTGACATTGTCTGACTTCTTACATTTAGTCAACCTGATAGGTGTGTAAAGGTGCTTTTTATTTGTAATCCCCTAATTACTAAAGAAACAAAGCATCATTTCATGTATTTAAGGAGCTTTTGTATTTCCTTTTATAATTTTTGTCCACTTTTCTGTTGGATTGTCTGTCTTTCTTACAAATTTATGAGATATATATTCTAGATAATTATATTTTGCTGGTTATGTGTTTTCTAATTTGTGGTTTATCCTTTTTTCTTTTTTTTTTTAACATATTTATTAGAGTATAATTGCTTTACAATGGTGTGTTAGTTTCTGCTTTATAACATGGTGAATCAGCTATACATATACATATATCCCCATGTCTCCTCCCTCTTGCGTCTCCCTCCCACCCTCCCTATCCCACCCCTCTAGGTGGTCACAAAGCACCCAGGTGATCTCCCTGTGTTATGCGGCTGCTTCCCACTAGCTATCGATTTTACATTTGGTGTCGTGTATATATGTCAGTGTTACTCTCTCACTTCGTCCTAGCTTACCCTTCCCCCTCCCCGTGTCCTCAAGTCCATTCTCTACATCTGCGTCTTTATTCCTGTCCCGCCCCTAGGTTCTTCAGAACGATTTTTTTTTAGATTCCATATACATGTGTTAGCATACAGTATTTGTTTTTCTCTTTCTGACTTACTTCACTCTGTATGACAGTCTCTAGGTCCATCCACCTCACTGCAGATAGCTCAATTTCATTTCTTTTTATGGCTGAGTAATATTCCATTGGATATATGTGCCACATATTCTTTATCCATTCATCTGTCATTGGCTATTTAGGTTGCTTCCTGGCTTTTGTATATAGAGCTGCAGTGAACATTGTGGTACATGACTCTTAGTGAACAGAAGTTCTTTATTTTAATACAGAACAAATTTATTATTTTTCTTTATGGTTTTTCTTTCTTATGTTGTTAATGTATTCTGAGGCCATAAAATCGACTTCTTTTGTCTACTAAAAGTTTTATAATATTGCCTTTTCCATACAAGTCTTCAGTTAAATTGGAAATGAATTTAATATAAAAAGTGGAATGGGGGCTTCCCTGGTGGCGCAGTGGTTGAGAGTCCACCTGCCGATGCAGGGGACATGGGTTCGTGCCCCGGTTCGGGAAGATCCCACATGCCACGGAGCGGCTGGGCCCGTGAGCCATGGCCGCTGGGCCTGTGTGTCCGGAGCCTGTGCTCCACAACGGGAGAGGCCACAACAGTGAGAGGCCCGCGTACCGCAAAAAAAAAAAAAAAAAAAGTGGAATAGGGATTCAATTTAATTTTTCTCCCACGTGGATAAACATGTGCAAGTACCACTATTAAATAATTCAACCTTTCTGTGTTAATCTACAGTTACAGCTATGTTGTAATTGATCGTTGGTAGGGCAAGTCCCTCACTACTGTCTTCTTATGGAGTATCTTGATTCTTCTTGGGCCTTTGACTTTTCATGTAAACTTTATATATAATCACTTTATTGAGTTCCTTGAAAAATCCTGTGGATATAGATGTAGATGTGTGTGTATGTATGTATGTATAAGCACATATATACATCTGTCACTCGGTATCTGTGGGGGATTGGTTCCAGGACCCCTACAGATATAAAATCTGAGGATGTTCAAGTCCTTTATGTAAAAATGGCATAATATTTGCATATAACCTTCGCACATCCTTCCTTATATTTTAAATAATCTCTAGATTACTTATAATACCTAATGCGATATAAATGCGATTTAAATAGTTGTAAATAACATGTAAATGCTATGTAAATATTTACCAGTGGATGGCAAATTCACATTTTGCTTTTTGGAACTTTGTGGAATTCCGTGGTCCCCCCCCCCCCCCGCCCCCGCCGCCCCCGATATTTTCCATCCATGTTTGGTTGAATCTGTGGATGTGGAACCCATGGATATGGAGGACCCACTGTATTCCCTAGCCCTTTCACTAAGAGTGCCTGAGGGTAGCCCCCAATAACCATAAACACATCTAACACCTGGATCTTGAATTCTTTCTTTCTTTTAATTGAAGTATGATTAATATAAAGTTATTATAATTGTTTCATGTGTACAACATAGTGACATTTACATACTTTATGAATGATAAAGTTCACCATGATAAGTTACCATCTGTCACCATTTAAAGCTATTACAGTATTATTGACTATATTCCCTATTCTGTACATTGCATCCCCATGACTGACTTATCTTATAAGTGGCATTTGTGCTTCTTGATCCCCTTCACTGATTTTT
Source organism: Tursiops truncatus (assembly GCF_011762595.2). NCBI lineage: Eukaryota > Metazoa > Chordata > Mammalia > Artiodactyla > Delphinidae > Tursiops > Tursiops truncatus. Next base: position 30,862,445 of record NC_047035.1, on the reverse strand, counting down.
CCCATCTTCCCACCCCCCATCCTCTCTGGCAACCACCAGTGTGTGTCTGTATCTGTGAATCTGTGTCTATTTTGTTTCGTTTGTTCATTTATTTATTTTTTTTAGATTCTACATGTAAGTGAAATAATACGGTATTTGTCTTTCTCTGGCTGACTTATTTCACTTTGCATAATACCCTCTAGGTCTATCTATGTTGTTGCAAGTGGCAAGATTTCATTCTTTATGGCTGATTAATATTCCGTTGTGTGTGTGTGTGTGTGTGTGTGTGTGTGTGTGTATACCACTTCTTCTTTATCCATTCGTCTATTGATGGACAGATGCTTTGGTTGCTTCTGTATTTTGGCTATTGTAAATAATGCTGCAGTAAACATAGGGGTGTATATATCTTTTCAAATTAGTACTTTTGTTTTCTTCAGGTAAATACCCAGAAGTGGAATTGCTGACTCATGTGATAGTTCTGTTTTTAATTTTTTGAGGACCCTCCATATTGTTTTCCATAGTGGCTGCACCAATTTACATTTCCACCAACAGTGAATGAGGGTTTCTTTTTCTCCACATTCTTGCCAACACTTGTTATTTGTTATCTTTTCAACAATAGCCATTCTGACAGGTGTGGGGTGCTATCTCATTGTAATTTCATCTTTTCATGTGTCTGTTGGCCATTTGTATGTCTTCTTTGGAAAAATGTCTGTTCAGGTCCGCTGACCATTTTTAATTGGATTGTTTGTTTTTTGATATTGGGTTATATGAATTCTCTCTATATTCTGGATATTAACCCCTTATCGGATATATGATTTGCTAATATCTTCTCTCATTCAGTTGTTGCTGATTTCATTCACTGCAAAAGCTTTTCAGTTTGATGTAGTACATTTGTTTATTTTTGCTTTTGTTGCCCTTGCCCGAGGAGACAGATCCAAAAAAAATATCGTGAACACTGATGTAAAAGGGCTGACTGCCCATGCTTTCTTATAGGAGTTTTATGGTTTCAGGTCTTACATTCAAATCTTTAATCCATTTTGAGTTTATTTTCGTATATGGTATAATAGGGTGATCCAGACTCATTCTTTTGCATGTCCAGTTTTCTCAATATCATTTATTGAAGCAAGGCTGTCTTTTCCCCATGTGTATTCTTGCCTTTTTGTCATAGATTTATTGATCATATGTGTATGGGTTTACTTCTGGGCTCTCTCTTCTGTTCCATTGATCTATGTGTCTTATTTTATGCTAATATCTTACTGTTTTGATTACTGTAGCTTTGTATTATAGTTTGAAATCAGAGAGCATGATACCTCCAGCTTTGTTCTTCTTTCTCAAGGTCACTTTGACTAATTGGGGTCTCTTATGGTTCCATACAAATTTTAGGATTATTTGTTCCAATTCTGTGAAAAATGCTATTGATATTTTGATAGGGATTGCATTGAATCTGTATGTTGCTTTTGGTAGTTTGGACATTTTTTCTAATACTGATTGTAATACATTTTTTCAGTACTAGCTCTTTCATTCTATGAGAACAGTATATCGTTCTGTTTATTTGTGACATCTTTAATTTCTTTCATCAATATCTTATAGTTTTCAGACTATAGGTCTTTCACTTCCTTGATTAAATTTATTCCAAGTTATTTTATTCTTTTTGGTGCGATTGTAAATGGGATTGTTTTCTTAATTTCTCTTTCTGATAGTTTGTTATTAGTCTATAGAAATGCAAGAGATTTCTACATATTAATTTTGTATCCTGCAATTTGCTGAATTCATTTATTCCAATAGTTTTTGGTGGAGTTTTTAGGGTTTCCTATATATAGTATCATGCCATCTGCAAATAGTGACAGTTTTACTTCTTCCTTTATGAATTGGTTGGCTTTTATTTCTTTTTCTTATCTAATTGCCGTAGCTGCGACTTCCAATACTTTGTTGAATAAAAGTGGTGAGAGTGGGCATTCTTGTCTTGTTCCTGATTTTAGAGGAAGCGTTTCAGCTTTTCACTGTTGAGTAGGATGTTAGCTGTGAGTTTGTCATATATAGCCTTTGTTATATTAAAGTGTGTTCACTCTGCACCTACTTTGTTGAGAGCTTTTATTATAAATGGGTGTTGAATTTTGTGAAAACGACTTTTTCTGCATCTACTGAGATGATCATATGATTTTTATCCTTTGTTTTGTTAATGTGGTGTATGATGTTGATTGATTTGTGGATGTTGAACCATTTTTGCATCCCTGGAATAAATACCACTTGATCATAGGGTATGATCCTTTTAATGTATTGTTGAATTTGCTTTGCTAATGTTTTGTTGAACGTTTTTACATCCTGTTCATCAAGGGTATTGTGTAATTTTTTTTTTTTTTTTTGCAGTGTCTTTGTCTGGTTTTGGTATCAGGCTAATGCTCATCTTGTAGAATGAGATTGGAAGCTTGCCTTCCTCCTCAATTTTTGGAAAAGTTTGAGAAGGACAGGTTTTAACTCTTCTTTAAATGTTTGGTAGAATTCACCTGTGAAGCCATGGGCTTCTATTTATTGGGAGTTTTTAAAATTACTGATTCAATCTCATTGCTAGTAAATTGGTCTATTCAGGTTTTCTATTTCTTCCTCGTTTTTGGAAGATTGTAGTTTTAAAAATTTTATCCATTTCCTCTCAGTTTTCTAATTTGATGGTGTATAATTGTTTATAGTAGTCTCTTATGATACTTTGTATTTTTGTGGTATTAGTTGTAACATCTTTTTCCTTTCTGATTTTATTTATTTGGGGCCTTTCTCTTTTTTTCTTGATGAGTCTGATTAAAGGCTTGGCAATTTTTTATATTTTCCAGGATTCAGCTCTTGCTTTCATTGATCTTTTCTGTTGTTTTTTGGTCTCTATTTTATTTATTTCCACTCTGATCTTTATTATTTCCTTCATTTTACAAACTTTGGGCTTTGTTATTTTTTTCCTAGGTCATTTAGGTGTAAGGTTAGATTGTTTATTTGAGACATTTTTCTTGTTTCTTTAGGTAGGCCTATATCACTGTAAACTTCCCTCTTAGAACTGCTTTTGCAGTGTCCCATAGATTTTGGAAGTTTAAACACAACCTTCCAACCTTTCATTTGTTTCAGGGTATTTTCTTATTTCTTCATTGCCCCATTGATTGTTTAGTAGCATGTTGTTTAGTCGCCATGTGTTTGTGTCTTTTCCTGTTTTTTTCTTGTAGTTTATTTCTAGTTTCCCACTGTTGTGGTTGGAAAGGATGCTTGATATGATTTCACTCTTCTTAAATTTATTGAGACTTCTTTTGTGACCTTTTTCAGATTCTTTTCCCATATAGGTTATTATAAAATGTCTTTCATATATTTTAATTTCTAGTTATGGCCTTTCTTTTTTTCTTAAATAAGTCTCTTTAACATTTCTTATAAGGCATATTAAGTGCCTTAGCTTGTGCTTATCTGAGAAACTTTTTGTCTGTCCTTGAGTTCTGAATGATAACTTTGTCAAGTAGAGTATTCTTTGTTGTACTTTCCTTTCAGGACTTTGAATATATCATGCCGCTTTGTTCTGGCTTGTAAAGTTTCTGCTGAAAAATCAGCTGATAGTCTTACAGGGATTCCCTTATATATAACTAGTTGCTTTTTTCTTGCTGCCTTTAAAATTCTCTCTTTATCTTTAACTTTTGACATTTGAATTATAATGTGTCTTGGTGTTGGTCTATTTAGGTTCATCTTTTTGAGAACTCTCTTTGCTTCTCAGACTTTGATGTCCTTTGCCAGGTTAGGGAGGTTTTCAGCCATTACTTCTTCAGATAAGTTTTTTGTACATTTCTCTCTTTCTTCTGCTTCTGGGACCTATATAATATGAAAGTTAATATGTTTGATGTTGTCCCAGAGAGCCTTTAAACTATCCTCATTTTAAAAAATTCTTTTCTCTTCTTACTCTTCCATTTGGGTGATTTCTACTACCCTCTTTTCCAGATCACTGATTCATTGTTCTGCATCATCTAATCTGCTGTTGATTTCATCTAGTGTAGTTTCATTTCAGTTACTGTATTCTTCAGCTCTGATTGGTTCTTTTTTATATTTTCTATCTCTTTGTTGAAGTTCTTAACTGTGTTCATACATTCTTCTCCCGAGTTCAGTGAGCATTTTTATGACCACTTCCTTGAACTCTTTATCAGATAGGTATCTCCGTTTCATTTAGTTCATTTTCTGAGGTTTATTTTGTTCTTTTGATTGGAACATATTCCTCTGTCTCCTCATTTTGCCTAACTGCAGCATTTTTTTTTTTTAATGTATTAGGTAGATCAGCTGTGTCTCCTCATCTTGAAGGAGTGGTCTTATGTAGAGGGTTACCTGTGGGACCCAGATGAGCAATCCCTCCTGGTCACCAGAGCCGGGTGCCCCAGAAGACTCCCTCATGTGGGGTGCACGCACCCTCCTTTTGTGGTGGTCCTCCAGTTCTTGCAGATGCGCTGTTGGCCTCCAGGCTGGCTTGTTATAGGCTTGGCTCTGACTGCTGCAATTGTGCTGGTGGGCAGGGCTGGCCTCCAGGGGTAGGAGCCACTTTGTTGGGGAGGGGTGGCGATTTGGACCAAGGCCACGCACCAGTGTAGATTGACAGGATCTGCTTTGGGGGGTTCCCATCCCGACAGAGGCCGCCTGTCGGTGTGATGGGAGAAGAGCTACTTTGGGAGGGTGCTGGCTGGAGCAGGTCCACAGGGGTAAGCTGGGGCTGGGTGAGTGGCGCTAGTAAGATACCTGGCAGATGTCACAAACAGCATCCACCAGTGCCAGGCCAGCTTGGTAGAGGGAGGATAAAATAATTTTTTTTTTTAAATGGCACCCACCAGAACTTCATTCTGGGAGGAAGTTCCAGCACATCCCTGCCCCTTTGGCACTTGCCATAACATCGGTCATTGAATCTCCTTTATGTATGGCCCAGATGCTTTTCAAACTGCTACCTCTGCACTGGGACTTAGAGTGAGTGAGTTTGTGCACAGGCCCTTTTCTCATAGCCCTCCAGCTCTCCTGGACATGACCCTGCTGGCTTTCAAACCCAGACATTGTGGGGGCTTATCTCACTGGTGCAGGGCCCCCCTGCTCTTTAGGGAGGACTTCCATATTAGTGATATCCCCTCTTGCTTGTGGGTTGTCACACTGGGGGTGTGGGTTCTGACTAGACTGTGTCTCTGCCCCTCCTGCCCATCTTGATGTGCTTTTTCTTAATTTCCTTAGTTGTAGATGAGCTATTCTGCTAGTCTTCAGGTGGTTCTCAGAGAAAGTTGTTCTGTATGTCGTTGTAGTTTTGATGTGTCCATGGGAGGAGGTGAGCTCAGGATCTTCCTACACTGCCATCTTGATGCCACCTTGGATCTTGATTTCTGAATACCACTCTCTAATAAAAGGAACCAGGGCTCCTTGGAGAAATGTTAAGAAAGTACAAAATGAGACTGAAACATCTAGTTTTAGAAAGTAAGGGAGTGCTCCCAAAATGATGAGGTCATGTCAAAATGACCTAGAAGCCATCTTGAAGGGGTTTCCACTGGCCCAGTCTGGGCTGATTGGTAATAATGGATTATAAGAAACCATAATAATAATATATTATAACCCACTGAATACTTGGATGAATAATATAAATGTAAGAATGAATGGATTGATTAATTGAAATCTTGATGAGGAACAGTATATGTACATAGCCTCAAAGTACCTCCCTAAGAAATACTTACTAACTACCAAGAGGAAAAGTGTAAGTAGCTCTACAGTGGAGAAGACTAGCAGATACCACCTTAATCAGTTCATCAATGTGAACATCATCAGTAATAATACAAATGAAAATTGTATGCCACCTGGTGGGTTGCAATGAGAAGAACACAGAGTTTTCTTCTGTAATATTCCTGCCAGTATCTTTGCTCATCATTCATTCTGCTTTTAAATAAATTTGTGCTGAACTATGACATACATACAGAAAGGTGACAAATCATATGTGGACAGATCAATAAATTTCAAAAATTGAACTTGTCTATGTAACCAGCACTCAGATCAAGAAATTGAACAGTCTGTCACTCTAAAAGCGCCTGTTCTGACTTCAAATTATAATCATTGATGATTAATTTTGCCTGGTTTTGTACTTTATATGAAAGGAATCATATAGCATGTATTTTTGTATATGGCTTCTTTCTCTCAGCATTATATATTCATGTTGTTGCAGGTATTAAATTTTTTCTAACTGCAGCGTTCCATTATATGAATTCATCGGTTATTTTTTCGTTCGGTTATGGATACACACTGGAGTTATTTTCAGTTTTGGGCTGTTATGAATTGCACTGCTGTGAACATCCTTGTTCATGTCTTTTGCCACACATGTGTCTGTTTATGTTGGCTATATACCTAGGAATTGAATTGCAGAGTTATAATGTATGCATACATTCATCTTTAGTAGATACCGCCAAACGGTTTTTCAGTTGGGCAGTTAACACTCCTACCAAAGGTATAAGGGAAGTGCTGTTTGCTCCACATCCTTGTCAACATGGCTTTTAATTTTAGCTATTCCAGTGGGTATGTAGTGGTACCACACTGGGGATTTTAACTTGTGTATCTCTGATGACTAATGAAATTGAGCATCTTTCATCTCTTTGTTGTCTTTTGTGAGGTCATCATTCATTCTTGCCTTTCAGATCTTCTATCCGGTATCATTTTACTTCTGTGCAAAGGTCATTTCCTTTATAATTTAGTGTGTCAGCTGATGGTAAACTCTCGGTTTTGTTTGGCTGAAAATGTTTATTGTTCTAGAAGGAATCGTGTTTAGTTATAGAATTCCAGGTTGATTGTTATCTCTGTTAGGTCACTGAAGATAGTAGTCCTTTTCTGGGCTCCATTGTTGCTGTTGAGAAATCAAGAGTCATCGTAATTAGTGTTCATTTGTAGGTGATTCTCTTTTCTCTTTGCTGCTCTTAAGATTGCTTTTTATTTAGTGTTCTGCAGTTTCACTCTGATGTCCCTCAGTATTGCTCTTCCCCCTGCTTGTTGTTTGTTGGCCTTTCTGGATTCAAGGAGTGGTGTCATTTACAGTATTGATTCTCTCCATTATCTTTCTCTAGTATTCCTCTTAGGTGAATGTTAGACCTATTCACTCTACCATCCGTGTCTCTTAATGTCACCTTTATGGTTGCATCTCTCTATTTGGGAAGCATTCTAGATGGTTTTTTTTAGATCTGTCTTCCAGTTCCTGTTCCATTATTCATCTGTGTCCAAATGTAATTTATTCACCTAATGAATTTTTTTTAAAAATGTAGAGATCTTTTTTTTAAATATTTATTTATTTATTTGGTTGTGCCGGGTCTTAGTTGTGGCTCGTGGGCTCCTTAGTTGTGGCATGTGAACTCTTAGTTGTGGCATGCATGTGGGATCTAGTTCCCTGACCAAGGATCGAACCTGGGCCCCCTGCTTTGGGAGCGCAGAGTCTTATCCACTGCATCACCAGGGAAGTCCCATTAATTTTTTCTAAACTTCTATTATCATATTTTTAGTTCTAAAATTCTATTCAGTTCTTTTTTCAGTTCTGTTTAGTTATTTACAATATTCTATTTGTTCATTACTTGCAAGCTTCTCATTTATACATTTATGTATATATATATATATATATATATATACATTAAAAAAGAAAAAACTATTAGCTTTAATATTTGGCGCAGAGAGAAGAGGGCCTGAAGCCAGGTTTTAGATTAAGATGATTGTAACTCACAGTCTCTCATGTCTTCCTTCTTTTCTTTTATCTCTCTTTCTTTCTTTCTTTCTTTCTTTTATTTTTTACTTTTCATTTTGAAATACTTTTAGACTTAAAAAAAAAAAGTTGCAAAAATAGGTCAATTTCTACATACCCTTCACCAACCTTCCCAAAATGCTAATGTCTTATATAACTATAGTAAACTTATCAAAATCAGGAAATTCACGTTCATACGGTAATGTTAATTGAGCTACAGACCTTATTCATATTTTATCACCTATCTCACTAATATTTATGTCTGGACCATGATCCAGTCTAGGATCCAACATTGCATTTAGTTGTTTTATTTCCTTTGTCTTCTTTAATCTGTGCTGTTTGTCAAATGGTGGTTTTTCTATTTCCATCGTTCTTCTCTACACTTATTAATTGAAATTCTCTTACAAGAAAGAGCTTGGCCTTCTTGCCCATTTATTTGTGTATTCAGTTACTTGATTTTTATCGATATGGACTCATGGGTATTTTATCCTATAAATTAAAATGTATTAATAGAATTTTTTAATTTTTTTGCTCAGATTTGGCCCCTTCAGGTTAGTTCCAGTCCTTTTGATAAATCCATATCTTTTTTGAGCACTCCTTACTTTGTTGTACCACAAAATGTTCTAGGTTCATCTGGTACTTTCCCTTTCCTAGCTTTGCAGCCAGACATTTCTCTAAGTAGTCCTGGTTCCCCTTATTGGAGGATGGTGTTTAGAAGCCAGTATTTGGGTGCTACATGTGCTCATTGCTACAGGGGTATCATTGCTCCTAGTCTTTGTCAGAGGACAGAGCTACACATACCTGCCTCTACCAATATCTATTATCTACTGAAATATATTAAAAACCATGATATCTCTGATTCCAGTCTGATACCATACAGTTCATTCTGGTCTTTCACATTCCTTTCTTTGTTTTTTCTCTAGTCTCAGAGTATATAGTCAAGATACTGGCTTCCAAAGCGGTTAGGTTAGTTCTTTTCTTCTGTACTCAGTTAAGTGTGGTTACTTGTACCTTTGTAATGCGGTTCCCTTATTACTGAATGTGTTTCATTTTGAGTTACCTTCACATACTGTTTGATTTTGATTGTTTACCTTTTTATTTTGTTTAACAGTACTATGGTTATAAATGTCAAAACTATGCAAGAAGATATATCTGGAGACCTATCACTCCCCCTCTATTCTTTGTATTCCATTCTCATTCCCCCAGTTCCCACCTGAATGGTTCCATAATGCCTGTAGGATAAAATTTGAACCTAGTATAATTGACAAGTCCCTCCATCATCTCAGTCTTAGCTTGTCCTTATACACCATGTTCTGGAAGCCTCAGATTTCCTCTTACTCCTCAAGCATGAGTGGCTCATTCATGCCTCCGTGCCTTTGCATATTCTCTCCCTCTGCCTGGAATAATGCTCTGTTCCTTTTCTTGTCTTGCCCACCTTTAATCATTCAAAACCCATTTTAGGGCTTCCCTGGTGGCGCAGTGGTTGAGAGTCCGCCTGCCGATGCAGGGGACGCGGGTTCGTGCCCCAGTCTGGGAGGATCCCACATGCCGCGGAGCGGCTGGGCCCGTGAGCCATGGCCGCTGAGCCTGTGCGTCTGGAGCCTGTGCTCCGCAACGGGAGAGGCCACAGTGGTGGGAGGCCCGCGTACAGCAAAAAAAAAAAAAAAAAAAAAACCCATTTCAACTCTTACCTACTAGGTAAAGACTTCCTTTCCTCACCCATCTCTCCTCATGTGCATTTCACTCCTCCATTTAGTAATTCTCTTCTGTTAATTCATAGCTCTGTAGCACTTGTAAATATCGTGTAACTTTTGTGACATTTGATTTAAATTATTGATGCATAGGCTTTTCATTTTCTCTATAACTGTGAGCTTCTTAAAGACAGGAACTTTGTCCTTGGATTTCTAGCATCTAGTTCAGTTTCTTGCACTTATCAGTTATACAGTGAATACAGTATAGTGAGTGGATGTCAGTTCTTTTCACTTTTTCTTTACTCTTTCTCTCTTTATTTCACTCATGATATAAGCCCATATTAATAGAATGTGATGCCCATGATCTTGTTTGGCATTTTTGTATTTTCTGCCTCTCCTCATATATTTGGGCACAACCTTGGTAATTTAATGGCTTCCTGTGATCCCTGGGAAGTCACAATATCTAATTAAATTTTCAGACACAGTATAGAGGGATGAGGTGAAACCAGGGTATAGAAATTGTTTAAAATATGCAGACCTAAAAAGTCAAGACTATATTATCGGTCCGATTTGCCTTTTCATTTGAAAAGCTGAAGCTTGCTGCCCGTTTAACCTGTTAGATTGGAAGAAGTTGTTGCACTGGAAACAAAATCCCTTCAACGGTCTTTCAGGAGCACTAGTCAGCTTTTAAAATGTCATTATCATTGTCCAAAAGACAAGTTTAGTAACCTTCCACATTGTGTTTCTAAGCTGCTTACTTTACTTTGTATTCTGTATAGATTATTCAGCAGATTATGTTAAAATGTAGGGGCTTATTTCCACCAGTCTCTTCATGCACCATCTGTTACTTCCCTCTCTCCCTCTGTATTGCATTCTCTTCCTGCCTGTGTGTTCTATTAATCATAGCTCATTCTCCAAAGTCCTACCTGCTACTCAGCACAGAGGTTTAGTTGTAATGTAGACGTCACACTAAGCAAAGGGGCGGGGGTGTTGTTTCTGGACCACGCTTAGCAAGGGTACAGAGCTGCAGCTACTGCATTGCGTGTCTGATGTCCGGGGCTAGTGAGCTTTGAGAAATCATTCACTTATCTTACTGGCCCGTATTCTTTATTTATAAAAATTGAAAATATATCACTTTTTTATTCAAGTGTTACACATATAGAGACAAATGTGTCATAAAGGAGCACTTTGATGAATTTTCCTAATTGAGTATAACCGGAAAACCACCATTCAAACCAGGGAACCCAGTATTACTAGCCTGCCAGAATTCTTCCTTCCCCCCAGGCTTTACTGCCCCCTCTAAAAGATAACTGCTATCCTGATTTAGATAGTTTTACCTACTTTTGAACTTTATAAAATAAAATCATACGGTACATTCTGTCATGTGTCTGGCTTCTTTGTCTCGACATTAAGTTTGTGAGATTCATCTGTGTTGTTGAATCATTTATGGTTCATTTATGTTCGTGACTGTGTAGTATGCAAACTGCCTGTTTTTGTGAATAAAGTTTTATTGGAGCACAGCCACACCCATTCATTTACATATTGTCTGTGGTTACTTTTGCACTCCAGAGGCAGAGTTGAGTAGTTGTAACAGGGCACAGAGACCATTTGGCCTGCAAACCCTAAAATATTTACTGTGTGGCCCTTTGCAGAAAAAATGGATTGACCCCCTGCTGTATAGTGTTTATTATATGAATATTCCACAGTTTATTTGTTACTGAGTCTTGGCTCTTGCAATTAATGCTTCGTTAGATATATGTGTCTTTAGGACCTATGTATACGCATTCCTAGAAGGTATTTCCCCAGGAGTGGAATTGCTAGGCCACAGTTTATGTTCTGCTTTATTAGATATTGCCGAGCAGTTTTCCAGTTCACACTCTCACAGCAGCACATGAGAGTTGAATTGCTCCACATCCTAAGACCTGGTATTGTCAGATATTTGCATATGAGCCATTTGGATGAGCATGTAATTTGATCTCATTTGTGGTTTGTAATTTGTATTTCCATGGTAATGAATGACGTTGAGCACCTTTTCATGTGCTTGTTGGCCATTTTTCATATCCTGTTTGGGTGACCTGTCTTTTTCTTATTTTGTCAGAGTTTGTTATATTCTAATGACTCCTTTGCTGGATTTATATATTGCAAATATATCTTCTTTTCTGAGACTTGCACTTCTATTTTAATAGTGCTTTTGTTTTTTTTATTTTTATGAACATGAAGGGGATCAGAATATGCCACCCCAAAATATGCCACTTTGGCATGAAAATTATTTTGGACTGAAGGAAGTCTAAAAACATCAGACACAGGAAGAGCTTTTTGCCCTCCCCCTTTCTTCCAGAAAGCTGGGCATAAATTTCCATTTGTAAATTTTCCATTTGTAAATTTCCATTTGTAAAGCAGGGCATAAATTTGGGGTGTAAGCAGGGCACCCCATCTGCCACACCAGGAAGAAGAGAATGACACTTGAGTCTGTGTAACAAATCTTACTCAATAATTCTTATCTCCCATACATTTCCTAGTCACCTTCCCACAATTTGTCATCCTTAGGAGCCTAACCCCCTTTTTTCCTTTGTTTAGTCACTTCTCCACTATTGCCCTTTTGTTAAAATGGTGTATGAGCCCCTGGATCTAACTGCCACTTTAGGTTCTCATTGTTCCATGGCATCTCCATGCATGTAAAAACATTAACATCAATAAAGAAACATATGCCTCTTCTCTTATTAATTTGTCTTCGTCAGTTGAATTTGCAAGTCCCCAGGAATTGAATACAAGAGGGTAGAGGAAAAGTTTTTTCTTCTTCTGAAGACCATAACTAATGCCAACAACGTGGCTGAATCTTACATACACTGAGGAAAGTGAAGTTAGACGTGGTATTTGTAGATTGATGGCCGGTAACTATCCTCAGCCTTGCCAAGGCACACCATCCCCAGGAAACACCAAGCAGCCATGGTTAGAGTTTTATGTTTTTAAACTCCTTCTGAATTAAGAGTGTGACTTGCCATATTGTTATTTGTCCTGAGGTCTGGATAGGGACAGACCTTTCTCTTTTGAATATTAAAAGACATTCCAGTGTCTTAGAGTCCCCAGTTCTTTGGCTGTGTTTCTTTAGCATTTCAAGGTATGCTGAATATTCAAAGGTTATATTAAAATGCAGTGTCAAATATTTGAATCAGATACGTGCATTTTTTTCTGAGGACTGTTTCCTCAGATCTCTGAGTTTAGGAATTTAGAAATTGAAGCTGATTTATCTAGCTTTAAGTTGCGTTGAACTCAGTAGGTTGGATGTGTGTTGTAGAGGTTAGATGACATGGGTTTTGAGGTCCGTTTAATAATTGCTTTTGTTTCCGTTTTATAAATAGCACTCCAGGGCAATTTTCCTTGCTTAAAATGTATTTTGTTTGTTTGGTAGTGGTCAGATCTACAAAAGATGCAGATAATTGTAACTTGAAGATAGTTAGAAGAATTTTTATACTGCAGATATTTTTCTCATTTTTAATTTAAGTTCAGCTGCTTACTTTAAAAAGACTGGTTTATTTCTTTCAGGGAAAAAAATAAGACTTGTCAAAGTTATGCAACTGTTTTTAATGAAATGTCTTCTGTACTTAACTATTTTTATTCTTTTTTTCAGGTTATACATTGTTAATGTGGTTGCTATTATCTGAATTTCTGTAGCTATGGCACAAGAATATAGTAAGTACTATACCATACTTCCTATGACCTACGTGCTTTATAAAGTGTTAATTTTCTGTCTTTAACTTTCTCATTGGAGCAGTAGAGGTGTAGGAACAAAGTTTTTAAAAATCTGCTTTTCTCGGGAGTTCCTGGCAGTCCAGTGGTTAGGACTCAGCATTTTCACTGCCGTGGACTTGTGTTCAATCCCTGGTTGGGAAACTAAGGTCCTGTAAGGAGCGCGGTGCAGCCAAAAAAAATCTGCTTTTCTCGAAGTAATTCATTTGGTCATCTGAGTTTTGCATATCTAGCTTTATATATGTACAAATATATCACGATTATGATTTATTTAATCTTCTGATAAACACAGAATGGCTCAGGCCTTTCCCTGTAAATGCTAGTGAGTAGACATAAGGATTGAATCCATATTATGCATCTCATCTACCCCACCACCACAAGCCCCCCGCCCCCCCATGTTATGGGGTTGAGGAGCTGACCACAGCTCCAGGGTGGGCCCTGGTGAGGGGCAGTCCCATCCCTGCTGTGTCCACGCATGATTAACTCATCGGGGAGGAGGCATCAGCCAGTGGTGGGCATTCACTGGCCAGCGGCCTGGCTTCAAGAATGGTTCTCTAATCCTGCTCTAGCCAAGGAGACTCCAAAGTAGGTTTGCCGGGAGCTGGCAGAAGTCTTCTCATACTTCAAACAGAGCTACTGGAAGAGCCTGCCTCTGCCTCTCTTCTTCTGGATGTTGTTTTGCGCTGGTGTGAGGTCTGGTGTGGCTCCAGGCCAAGCAGGAAGTCACACAGAGTGGAGGACAGAGGAACCAGCCTTGAAGGCAGTTTCTCCTCCAGAAGTCCAAGCATGTGAGCCAGTAACATTTCCTTTCTGTTTAAGCCAGTTTGAGTTGGGAGCCAAAAGACCCTAGGTGATTCACTTCATCTCCATTTGTTTTTAGTACCCCATTCGTTTCTCCCTGGGGAATGTGGGAGCAGTTGCAAAGGGAGGCAAACTCATACTGTTAAACTAACCTGACAGGATGTGTTGCTGTGGAGGGCACCCTCTTCATTCTGAACAATTCACAGGCAGTGATTTCATATTCAAAGACATGAGAATGAAATACATTGCTTTCGGATTCTGTCTTTTCTTTCCCTGGAGGTTTTGCCTTTTAATCAACCCACTTGGGCTGTGAACGCTGAAAAGGGTCTTAGACTGCTGACCTGAAAACTATCCCCTTCTATAGGTATATATTTAACAGTGTGGAGCTGTCCCTTGTGTTTTCTTAGAACAGTCTATACCAGACTTCTAATTCCTTGTTTGCTTTTGTTCTTCAAAAATTACCGTGAGTACTCCAATACAGAAACTGCATAAGGGATGATATAACAGATATTTATTATGTGTCCTGCTACAACACTCTAGACAAATAGAATGTTTACCAATCCTATGGAACAGTTAAAAACCTACGGCCATCCTCCCTCATAATAGTATCCTTTCTCCGCCTCTGAGGAACCTCTTTCCTGGTTTTGATCTCTGTTCTTCTCATGCATTTGTTTGTGCTTTTACCACGTATGAGTAGGATGGTTTTTGTATGCTTTTTCACTTCAGGTAAACGTAGATACTCTGCGTGTATTTGTTGTTTAAGATCACAAAGAATTTGAGAAGAAATTCAGGATCACAGAAGGAAGCTATGAATGTGTTCTCAGATACTTGTCCGAAGATCTGTCACTAGGCATCTTGGTGATCCATAATGAAATGGGTTAGATTTTCAGTGGCTGATGAGTTTCATCAACACGCTTATCTTCTGGAGTCTGGTGCTTGGTCTGCTGCTGAGTTCACACCCGCGCCTGCACTCCTGTGAAGGTTTGGCATGTACAGGACCTACTGTGTCATCAGTGAGCTTTTCAGAGTGTGTTGGTTACTTTTTCATATAAATAGCTCCATTCATCGTGTGGTCATAATGCATGCTTTTGGCAAACTTGGGTAAAACTGCATTCTTCTGCACTCTGACAGTTAGCCATCATACTGACAGAGTTGCCTCATGTACTTCCTAAATTTGTTTCCGCCTTGTGGCAGCAGTAATAGAGGAGGCATCCACTCCTATGAACAGATTATGAAGCACGGTACTTTGAATTGTAGTATCTCATTATTTCCTTTTGTGCCCCAGCCTGAGTCTTGGAGACGATTTTGTAGCATCCTTGTCTGAAACATTTCTTAGGTCATTTAACTTCTGCATTCAAAACACCCATTCTTTGCCGTTTGAGGAGTCGTCTCCCCCGGTTCTTGTTTGGAATGTTGCCTCCACAGACTGAATAGTCATTTCCACTCAGAGATCATTAATCCTCTCAACTTGGGAGCGTAATTACAGATAAAATGTCAGAGAAAGATTTATGACAATCAGAAGAGGATTTCCTTTTTTTTTTCAGGGTGTTATTTTTCGCTTAAATTTTTTTTTTAATTTTGTTTATTTTTGGCTGTGTTGGGTCTTCGTTGCTGCATGCGGGCTTTCTCTAGTTGCGGTGAGTGGGGGCTACTCTTCGTTGCGGTGCGCGGGTTTCTTATTGCAGTGGCTTCTCTTGTTGCGGAGCACGGGGCTCTAGGCGCATGGGCTTCAGTAGTTGTGGCGCACGGGCTTAGTTGCTCTGCGGTATGTGGGATCTTCCTGGACCAGGGCTCGAACCCGTGTCCCCTGCCTTGGCAGGTGGATTCTTAACCACTGCGCCACCAGGGAAGTCCCATCGCTTAAATGTTTAACATGTGAAAAAAACAGTAAACCCAAAAGGTTTTTTCCCCCTTAATTCATATAGATTGTATCCACACTACAGACTCAATAGCATCTTTTGTAAAAATCCAGTTTTAGGTTTTGGTGCTTTGTGCATGCATTCTTCTATTGTTAAAAAAATGAATCCTTCTTTTAATTTTATTTAAATGTAACTGTCTTTAGCTTTTTTCCTTCATTGTGGGCCCAGGATCATAAATTCAAATGTTGCCAATGCTAGAAGATTATAACCATCAAATGGAAACACCCAATCAATGAGGCCCCTATGAAAAGAGCTAGTAAATCTTTTGCATTGGGAGATGACCAGACTGCAAATGGAATGCCATTTGTACAGCAGGCCAAATATAGACAAGAAATGCAAGATATTTAAGCTATAATCCTGTAATGAATTTTATTTCCATATTCTTGTTTCAAAAACTTTAGTGTTGTTTTTTAAGGGAAAAAGACTACTGACGTTTTTCTTTGAAAGATCAATTCAGTGAACTGATATTTTTATTTCTTGTGGAAGGATGTCTTCTCATTTATTTCCTGTGTAAAGGGATCTGTAGACTTGGCTTATTTTTATGCCTCAAAATGAAGTGGTGCCCTTTGGGGGATGCTCCACTGGGCTGAGGGAACTTCTAGACAGTGACCCAGATCTGTAATTAGGTCTTGCTTTCCGCACCCTTGTTGACTTGAAATCACTAGCCATAGACCATTTAGTCTGGGGAAGCAATACATGAATCATCTAAATTGGTGCAAATTATCCAGAATGCTACTAAATGTTTTCCACTTTTTATTCTGATTGAAGGAACTGGAAAGGGAGACTTGTTCTTTGAGTTTGAAGATGGGTATGTACCCATTTGTGAAAGCAAATTTCTTCCCTAGATAGAGTGAAAAGCAGTGGAACATTTGACATTTGTAAGCAATTTGGGTTTTGCGGGTCTGTTTTAGAACATTCCTCCGGGCTTTCTAGCCTTTCCTTTGTGAAGGGGTAGTAGTGGTTGCCTGTCTTCAGCTCCAGTTTGGTCTCCCCCAGGGGCTGTCTTGCTGCCGAGAGTCTCAGCTTAACTCCTGCAGCATGGTTGACACAGGAGGGAGTCCTGGAAGTTTATATTGTGTGCGTTTTGCATCTTCTAACTTGAACCACTCATCAGTGTCTCTCATATTTAGGATGGAATTTGATATCCTTTTCTTCTCTGACTTATTGACACCTGTCAGTTACCTGGCAATGAAGTGGGTGAAAGTCTTTTTTTGGTCTTCACTGAATCATAAGTTCGCTTTGTTCCAATTTATTTTAGTACAAAACATTAAAATAATCATATTCATTCTAAAGTGGAGGACATTTGTAAGTCATTTGGGGATAAAGATAAAATGAAGACTTTTCTTAGATAGAAAGGAAGCCTTTTAATGAGGTTTTTTGTTTTTTGTTTTCCTACGGGTTTTCTCTGATGGTGCCTTAGGGAATCTTGCCCAGCACTTAACATCTTATTGTTTCTGCTCTAAAGAGAAGAAGACAAGCAGACTTAGCCAGTCAGTAGCCAAAAGACCAGATTTTCAACTTGTCATGTGAGTTGACTTTTTAATACGTGGATAAATCTTTGTTTTCACATTGGAATATCTGTGAGTGGGCCTCTCAGAGGAATGCATCTTTTGACAGGAAGTAGAAGAAAGCCATAGCTCGCTGTGTAATTTTGTGTTTTGCAGGCGTGACTACTGTTTTGCGTCTGTGGGTGTATGTGCACGAGCACGTGAGTTGGGTTGTCTTTGCTGGTCTGGGTCATTGCTATTTGTTATACACTGTCATGTTCATTTTGGAAAATCAGGTGTTCAAATTATAAAATTATGGTTAGCACATCTGCTGAATTAAGTTGAAAGATTTTAGAATGAGTTTCTAAGAAACTGATTGATAAAGTATTTCATGTCAGTGAACACCCTTGATAAAATTCCTTATTACACGGTTAGTTAAGCTCTTTTCCCTGATATAAATCTTAGAGACCTTCATATTAGCAATTTAGGCTGTGTTTAAAAAGGGTGCCTGTTTACGAAGCACTTTGGTCCTGTTTGTCGTAAGGACTTGTTTAATACCTCTCACTTAATCTCTTTTTGCAATTAGGAGCCAAGAGACCATGCTTCAGTACCAAATACAAATCACGAAAACTTATGGCCCTCAGTTTGCATATTGTGTAAATAATTGGGTCATTAGCCAACACCTAAACAGACTGGGCGTGAAAAGTTTAAGTCTAGTGGGAATTTAGCATCACTTTATGGCTTCTAGATTACATTGTGTGAATTATTTCTTCCATGGCAGTCAGTATCTCTCGTCAGTGGGTGCAGTGACAGGCCAGGTCAAGAATTGCAAAGTTCTTAAGGAGTGTAGCAATAGCTGGAGTTTTATGCTTGATGATGTCTTATCCCCTCAGTAGCAGATGCCTTCTAACTTTGTGGAAATGAAATCTCAATTTTCTAAATGAATGCTAATCCCTGGCGAAAGCTTCCCACCCTCTTTGTTTTTTGTTATTTTTCTTAAATTTTCTTCTCAAATCAATTAAATAGAATTAGTCTGATCTGTACCAGTAGGTACCCGCTCTGTACTCTGGAAAACTGCTAAACAGTGTGTGAAGACAGACCAGCTGTCTCTACTTCTGTCTGAATATTTGGCCCCATCTTGAAAATTTGATGGTATTCCCATTTTATTACTGCATGGTGGCCTCATTTATAAAAATAATAAATTTATTTTATTTATGTATTTTTGGTTGCATTGGGTCTTCGTTGCTGTGCGTGGGCTTTCTCTAGTTGCGGCGAGTGGGGGCTACTCTTCGTTGCAGTGCGCGGGCTTCTCATTGCTGTGGCTTCTCTTGTTGCGGAGCATGGGTGCTAGGCGCATGGGCTTCAGTACCCGTGGTGCACAGCCTCAGTAGTTGTGGTGCACGGGCTTAGTTGCTCCGCGGCATGTGGGATCTTCCCGGACCAGGGCTCGAACCTGTGTCCCCTGCCTTGGCAGGCGGATTCTTAACCACTGTGCCACCAGGGAAGCCCAGTGTCCTCATTTTAAAGATGGAGACATCAGTGGACATCTATTCACTCTGCAAATGCGTGGAGCTTGTTGGTTATAAAGATCCAAGCCAAGGCCCAGCATTCATTGTGGCTAAAATTCTGTTCTTTTATTGTATTTTGCTAATCATTTGGAGTAATATCCATTTGGTTGTATTTGTTTGAAGTATCCAGAAAACCTCCGGAAAACACTCCGTTCCTCCCAAATTTAAAAAATAACTTTTCCAAAAACAATACATACCTACGAAAATGTGGAAAGTACAGCCAAACATAAAATGAAGATGAAAATGAAAAGCATCTGTGATTTTACCACCCAGAAGTAGCTGTGGTTAACATGAGCTAATAATGTGTTCTCACAGAACACAGAGCGCACCATTAAAAGGGTGGTGCAGGGGGACCCACACCAGTTATTAAGGAAGGACTAACCTGGGTGGTGGCACCCAGAAATTCTTAAATACCTGTATATGGAATGTGTTAAACATAATATCATCTGAACTTCAAGTATTTATATCAAGAGGTTGTTGACATTTCATCATAGGATAAAGAGGGAGCCTTTTTAAAGGGAAGCTGGGCTCTGGCCTATTCTGGTTAGCTTTTGTTTTTAACCATTTTAGGGAGAGATTTTTGGTGTAGGGTATATTTCTCTATGTAGACCCGTGGTTTTGTTTTGTTTGTTTTTAAGTGAGGGAGTCTTATAAAGTAAGCCATTATATAGGAAGAGGAATACTATATCTTTAAAAGAAATGTCTCCGTTCCCCTGATAGAAAGATAGGAGAAAAAAGGCAAGTGACCGAAGGCTGCATTTGGTAATTCTCCAAGGGTAGTTGAATTCAGGGTCCCTCCTGGACTTGTTTTTGATATGGTGTATCTGTCCCCTGCCTCATTCTGTCTGATGTACCCTTCCTCTCTGCTCCCTCCCCTGTCCCGTAACTTAAACAATGCAACATTGCAAAGCACAGGGAACTCTGCTCTGACTCACATCTCCATTATCCCACTTCATGCTTCAGTTTACAGTAAGTCCGGTTATTGTCTGGTTTTCAAATCATCACACCACAAGGAAGCAACAGACATCTCCCTGGATCTGAAACTATTTGCCCTTTGTGGTGTTTTGATTGTTTCTGAGGATTTGTTTGCTGGCTTCTTTCTCTGAGGCTCAAAATAACTTGGTATGTATGCCACAGCCCTCTTAGCTTCCAGAGGGCTTCTTTTAAGTGTCTGTCCATAACAGAAACATTCTCTGTGAGCAGGGATGCACTTCAACCAGTTGGCCAGTAATCAGCCCCAGAGTTTATTGTCCTGAAGCCTTTGTGGTGTAAACAGAGCAAATGATGAGAGCTTTGTCCTTTGTCCTCTCTTCCAAGGAAAGAGTGTAAAAGTTGTTTTAAATGAAGTCTGAATTTTGTGTTATCACTCAGTTTTGGCCCTGTGTCCATTTAGATTTTAGCCTGGGATTCTTTGGCAAACTGCACCCCTGGAAGAAAATGAGGGTTTCTAAAAGAATTGTTGTTTCAGCAGCTGTTAATGTTAGTAAGAACACAGCACTGTCTTTGAAGATTCTTTAGACAGCAACAGCATGCGGGATTCCACTTTTGCGACGTTATTCTCTTCCACTGAGAGACTGATTTGAATTATATTAGTCAAATAGCGTCCAGTTTTAAATTATTTTATAATTTTGTATTGTTGGAGAACACTCAAACTTTGATTCCTGGGTGTTATAGTGTGTTTTTAGTTTTAGGCATCAAATTAAGATCTTTGCATTTAAATGGTTGAAGAAAGCAAATTTTAATTTGTTTTCAAAATATTATCATTAATAGTGATCCTATCTTTTCTGCCTGTTTTACTTATGAGTGGCTTCATGGGACTTTTAGACTTTGCATGATCGTGTTTAACATTCTGAACTGTGGTCTTTGTATTCACAATGCTGGGGGTGTGTATCAGTTGATTTTCTTGCATAGCACTCATTAGATTTACTTCAGATTTATTTCAAATTTATTTATTTTATTCTCAGACCCAATGCTAAAGTTATAAATAAAGAAACCTCCCTATTTTTTAATTTGCTACTTTGACTCTTAACACGTTATAACACTGTCTCTTTATCAGTGGGTTCCTGATTCTGTTAAGTTCACTACTTCTTCACAAAGATAGCTTGATAGGGTTTTGTTTGTTTGTTTGTTTCAGATAAGATTCCAATGTAATCTCTTCTCCAAAAGGATTTGGATAAGTCATTTACAGTTGGTCTCCCAATCCTCATTCTCATTCCTTCAAAATGGGTTATCTTTTTACCTCTCCTTCCCCATTTCCTTCCTTTTTTTTTTTTTTTTTTGATATGAAAGACATGGGGGGCAGCTGGTAGGAAGAGGGGGGAGGAGTTTGACTTTGCTCTAAGTGGAGGATGGGAATAAAGTCAAGTTCAGGTAAAGAATGAAGGGGTCAACCTGATGTGGGAAGAAAATTAGAGAGAAAAGAGTTCAGGTGAGGAATTTGTAGTCTTAAAAAGTAACCCACCACAGAGGAATTGCTAACTCTGCCATTGCTTCTTTTTTGACCTGAAATAACACCAGGTAGCTACCATTTTCTAAGCAAGGTCTGAGGGCATCTTTAAGCAGTAGCTAATTTGTCCATGTTTTGTTTTGCTTTTCATAGTAGATGCTCAGTTAATAGAAAGCTTGATTGACTTGCTGACGTGTTAACTGCAGGGAAAAAAATAGGCTCACTCTTTTTTCAAAACAGCCATTCTAATTTCTGACCAGATGGATTCCTCCTTCATTAATTCTGTGAGGAGGCTGTGACATCAGTTGAATACCCTTTTTTTAAAATCAAATCTTCTTCCCTAATGTTATATAGTAGGATCTCTTTTTCTCTAGGGGAGTGAGAAATGTGAGAAGTTACTTTCTCTTCATGTTTCAAAGTAAAAGGCTGTACTGTTGCCTAGTTCCCAGAGAGGTGATTTCCAACCATTCCTACACTCAGTCTTTGGGGTACATTAGTCCTCCATAAATTGGTGGGATTAAAATTATGTTCTGAAATTTTGCCATATTCTTTGAGATTTTTGGAGTCCCCTAGTGGTTGTCTGAAACCACAGTTGGGAATCGCTGCGTGAGGGATAATCCTTTCACCTGTTAGGTAGGGATATCGTCCTTGGCAGGGAAGTCATCTGGCAGAATGGGATCTGGACTTGAGCGTTTCTTTTCTGCCTTCTCTTGTTGCTACTTCAGATCTCTCTGTCTTCATTACTAGGGCTCTAAATTTCATTGTCAAGTTCATTTTCTTCCAAATGTTATAAAATAGAGCCAGGGTCATGATGCTTTTTGGAGTTTTTGTCTGTTTTTGATATTTCTGGATACAAAAGGACAAAGTAGGCCCCTTCCTTTACGTTTCAGTGCTTGAAGAACAATCAAAAAATAAAGAAAAAAAAAAGTCTGGTTTCTTAGTAAGTAGTTACTGTCTTTCTTTTCCAGACACCCCTTTTTTTGGTCGTGTTTATTGCATGTAGCTCACCACTAACTGCGGTCATGGGATGTTGCTTTCAAATTGGGTATGCAAGATAGTTTTTTAGTTACTGTTTTTCAGCACAAGAGAAGATGCAGTTATTTTGATTTTGTGAGTATTTTCCCTCTGAGGGCAGAGGGCCACATGCTCTTTGGTGCTGGGATACTTCCTACAGTTCTGAGTGGACTTGGCCTATTTTTCCAAATGAGATAATGAATACAAAAATGCTCTCTAGTAAACTGTAAAGTGTCATAAATGGGCGAGGACGTTGTTGTTACAGTTATTCTCTGCTTGAGTGGCCGGCTCTAAATATTCTCTGTTCAGTTCTTGACCTCCATCTGAGAACCGGCTGCTTTTGACATTCCTGTTTCCAGGGAATAGCTATTTCTTGATTAGGCCGGCTTTTACCTACTTGGACCTTTTGCAGAAGAAAAAGCTTCACACATTGAACAAATGTAGTTTATATTACATTCAAGCTAGTGGTTGGTATTTCATAATATTTACAAAGAGAGGAGTCACTGCCCTTTATATATGGCAATAAGTTTCTATTGGCAATGACCATGAAGTTCCCGGCCCCATGAAAAATAACTGGCTCTTGGAATTACTCTTTCAGGTCTCCATCTCACTTCCTGTTCAGCGAGAGGACGCTTTCTCTGACAGATGGACTTGTAGTTTTTGTTGAGCTTTTCATACAGAATACAACTTGTGTGTGTGTGTGTGTGTGTGTGTGTGTGTGTGTGTGAGTGTGATTTAACTCTTCACCCTCAGGCTTTTCAATTTGTGTACACTGATGTTCTTGTAGAGAGCTATATGACCTGGACTACAGAAAGAGAACTTGCGAGGAGAATTAAAGGTGGAGAGAGACATTTCCTTCCCCTGTCTTCCAGAGTAGCTGGAAAGCGGAACTGTTGTGAAGTCCCCAACCCCCTGTGGGTGAAGAGATGCTGCTTCTGCCGCAGATATCATCTGAGCGGGTGCCTCATCCCTGGGGCGATGCCAGGTGGCATTTGGAAGCTGGCCTAAAACTGCTTCTTCACTGGCAGCGGCTCCTCATGAGAAATGCTTTCCTGCATCTCATAGTAAACCAGTGCTGATTCTAATGGTGAACTCTAAAAAGACCGCATCATGGAGATTTGACATTCCTTGTAGCTGGCCAGTAGTTTACCTTCACAAGCCTCTTGGAATTGTTTCTAAACACCAATTGCTCACTGCCAGCGGCTTGCTCCACTGAGGGGAAGAGATGAGCTGATTATTGCATGTACTCTAAGACCGCTTGATCGGAGGCACATTTCTCAGCTCACCCTGTCTGTTCTTTCCTTTCCAATGTATATGGAACTTAAATTCTGTGAAAGGCTGTAATAAAGTTGATTCCTAGAATTTGCTTTCCAGAATTTTGGATGTTTGTAAAGTACAGTGTTAGCTAGGGAAGACAAAAAAGTTGTGTCAGTTATCTTGGAAGTATTGTTGAATAAGAAAAAGAAGGATATACTAGCAGTGGAAACACTTGATTTGCCCCGAGGAAAACATTTTAGCTCTTGTTAGGTTAGAATTCTCCTCCTTCAAAAGAGAGATGATATTAAACTTATCAGTTATTTAGACATTTTAAATTGTTTGAAATTAGGGTAAAATCATGTAGTGTTCAAAAAGGGGACTCAGTGTACAGAGAAAAGGAAGTCTAAGTTGTAGCTTCTACAGAAGCCAGAACTTGTTCATGTTACGTGTAATTTTTTATCTCCACCTCTAGTGAGAATAATTCATACTCCATATGAGGTCAATTAGCTTCTTTTTTTTTTTTTTTTTTTTTTTTTGCGGTACGCGGGCCTCTCACTGTTGTGGCCTCTCCCGTTGTGGACCACAGGCTCCGGACGCGCAGGCTTAGCAGCCCTGGCTCACGGGCCTAGCCGCTCCGCGGCATGTGGGATCTTCCCGGACCGGGGCACGAACCCATGTCCCCTGCATCGACAGGCGGACTCTCAACCACTGCGCCACCAGGGAAGCCCAGAGAGATTTATATTCTTAATGATGTCTCTTGATAAGGATAAGATTTAATTTTAAGTCCAATTTATAATTTTTCATGGTTAGTGCTTAACTATGTGTTATCCAAGAAATCCTTGCCTATCTAATATTGGGAAGATGTTTTTCTATATTTACTTGAAGATGCTTTAGGGTTTTATCTTTTACATTTAGATTGATAACCTATCTTTAATTTTTTGTGTATGAAATAAGGTAATTGTCGAGGTGGTTTTTTTCCCCCCATCTGTATATCCATCCATTACCGTTTGTTAGCTTAAAAAGATTTTTTTCTGCTTGAACTGAGTTGGTGTCTTGGTTGAAAATCAACTGACCATACATGTGTAAGTCTGTTCCTGGACTGTTTTCTACTTCTCTTTGTTTTCTGTCTCATTTCCCAAGGAGTTACTCTTTTCTTCATTTTGGTTCTCCTGCTTCCATGAAAATAGCTTCTTCTCTTTTACTGTTTTTTCTTCTCATTCATTTATTTTTATATCGAACATTTAATGAGCAGGTACTTTGTGACTGTGCTGGTATCTGGGACTGTACAGGTTGATGAGAGCTGATCTCTGCCCCAAAAGAACTCAGTGTAAAGTGTGGAAAGTGCTTTGAAAGAATGGGATCCTTGGATTCCCTGGGAAGGATGGAAAGAGCTGATCTCTGCCCCCAAATAACTCACTGTAAAGTGTGGAAAGTGCTTTGAAAGAATGGGATCCTTGGATTCCCTGAAAGGATGGACATCTCACCTGGTCTGGTGGTCAGAGAGAAGACCTGCTGGGGGAGATGACGGTGCTGCCTCCTGTTCCCCTTCATGGGCAAAGGCCCAGGATTAGGGATTGGTTCTCTTTTATTCCTCCTCTGCATGTGCTCACACCTGTTCTCAGTTGTTTCTGTGTCATCTCTCTGGGCACAATTTCCAAATCCAGCCAGAGGAATAGTTGTCAGAATTATACTGCGGTGCTTATTGCTTTGTTCCTTATGTGGTTTTATGTAAAGAGCTCCCCTAATAGCTCGTTAGCACTGGACAGTAGTAATTTGTCTTAATCTTTAGAGACTCTGTAGAATGTTATATGCATCAGAAACTTAAAGATATTTTTGCAAAAAGGAGCTCACTGAAAACTTTTTTGTGAGTTCATTTGTATCTTACATTTCATTACTGGATAGGTTTTTTAAAATTAACTTAATTATGAAAATACTTTAAGAGTATGTTACTTTTCCAGCATAATTCTTTTTATTGAAATATTCCTGCAGAGGTCTCCTTTCCCTCCAGCTGCTGGGCAGTAGGATGGCTCTCTGGCTTGTGACTCTGGGCACAGCAGACTCTTTCTTTGGAGAACACGTGTCCTTGAGCGCCCTGTCTTCAAGACTCCTACCTGGAGTTTTTCATTTCATTTTTTCACTTAAACGGTGTCTGCTTTTCTCTGTTTGTCAGAATGCCTCTCAGTAAAAAGCTCTGCATATCCTTATAAAGCCATAATGACATCACAGAACACATTTTTTAGAAGGATTAATGTATTTTCAGATCATTAAATTCTAAAGCTATAAATAGCATCTTAATGCTAATGGAATAGATATGTGAAGCATCGTTTAGTGATTTCACTGGAATGAAGGTGAAGCAATTAAGTGCATTTAAAAATATGTAAATTAAAATATGTATTTCTTGCTTCAGGCAATTATATGCAACTTAGTATCCATTAAATGTGTCTGTATAGCTTTACTGTGGGTAAGCATAATGTCAGAAGTCTGTAAACCCAATTATGTTATGAAGTTTGCTATCAGCGTTTTTTTCATTGAATTTCTATCATTTACAAAATTTAAATTACTTTGAAAGATAAAGGAATGATCTTTTATTACCAATGGATTTTAAAATGTACATCCTTACAGAGAGGAATGTGGTGATTATAGAAGGTATTTATGTAGTAGATAAAATTATTGTATATGAGTATTTTTTACATACATAAAAATATGATGATATTTTTTGAGTGCCCTGAAAATGTAGTTATCAGCAGTCAATCAACAGGAGAATCAATGTTTTAAGGGTGATTTACATTAGGATGTTTAAATTTCTAATATTGTTAGTGAAAAATCAAACAAATTTGGTATTCAGTATAAAAGTAAAATGAAAAGGCATAATGATATAATAAGATATTGCTTAAGCTGTTTGATCAGAAACCTTTGACCCTTACTCTTCTGAGGTTTTTAGTATTGTTTTTATTTTTAAACTCAAGTCTGCCTTTTCTGTTTCGTTTTCTTTACATATGATTAAAAATGCTTCACGTTTATTAAACTTAGTAAGAGTTCAGAGTGATCCAGCATGTGAGTGTTTTTAAGTGCTAGAGAAGAATTTGGGAAGTCCTTTTGAAGAGTGACTGTGCCCCTACAAGAGGGCCCCTACAGAGGGACCCACAATGGGGGTGGTCCATTTATCAGTAGAGTAGGGTTTGCTAGGTAAAATTTATTCTCATCAATTGCTTCTCCCTGAAATTCTACCGTTTCAATTATCTTATCTTTTAGACAGTCTTTTTTTTTTTTAATTTTTTAATGTATTTTTTTAAATGCCCAAGTCTTCTTGTTCTCTCTAGCCAGGATGCTTACCCTCATAGGGATGAAGATGTCCCACAGGGGAGCCAGGTAATTCTGCTATGGCCATTCCAAGCCCTAGACCTCTGTCGATTATTTCTCGTGTTTCATTCTCTTTCTCTGCCCACATTGGCCAGATAGAGTTAGATTTTACAAGGTCTGCTGCAAACATTTGAT
Source organism: Tursiops truncatus (assembly GCF_011762595.2). Lineage (NCBI taxonomy): Eukaryota > Metazoa > Chordata > Mammalia > Artiodactyla > Delphinidae > Tursiops > Tursiops truncatus. The sequence goes on along the minus strand of NC_047035.1, from coordinate 30,835,303 downwards.
ATTTTCAATCACAAGTTGGCCAATTGGGAGGCTTCTATTTAGTTACTTGAACTAGGTCACCAGACACATTGTATTAATCCCATAGTTTAAATGGGCCATCTGTTGAGTCACTCTGGTAATTGTTCCTTTTTTGAATACCAGTGTACCCAAGTTAAGTTGCAGCCAAGGGTGTTAGCAGTTTTTTCAGAGACTAATGCGCTGAACTGTGGGCCTCTCTCAAGTGAAACTTGCCTTTGGAGAGCTTTTATGGTCAACTTATTTCTTTCTGTGTTCCTTTTCCTCATTGTGACTTTTTGATTGTGGTAGTTGAGGGTCATGCTTCTTTGTTTTTTTTTTTTTTTTTTTTTTTTTGCGGTACACGGGCCTCTCACTGTTGTGGCCTCTCCCGTTGCGGAGCACAGGCTCCGGACGCGCAGCCTCAGCAGCCATGGCTCACGGGCCCAGCCGCTCGGCAGCTTGTGGGATCTTCCCGGACCGGGGCACGAACCCGTGTCCCTTGCATCAGCAGGCGGTCTCTCAATCACTGCGCCACCAGGGAAGCCCGAAGGTCATGCTTCTTAAAGATACTTAGAAAAGGAGGGAAGTGGGATTGGAAGTAGGGAAAAGAGGCCAAACATTTGTCAGTAGTAGTCGTGGGATTTCTTTGCAGTGAAGCTTTGGGAAAGAGAAGGGAAAGGATGGACAATAAACAAACCTATTCTGTATATTTGGGCTCGTCTGTGACTGTTGGGAAGGATCTGACATGGGGCCCTCAAAGCTGAGGCTTTAAGCAAACCATCAGTAGCTTAAATAAGTCACCCAAAGCATCTGAGATGTGCATTTTACTTTGTGTTTCTATAATAATTTTCTGGCAAGATCTGGAAAGTAAGAGTCAAAAACATGGAGTCTTAAGTCTGAAAGGCTGTGTAGATGGGGAACTGTACTGATGCAGACATCTTTATATTATCTGTGAAAAAGAGAAATGCCAACTCTGTTCTAGGACCCCTTCTCTTCTCTCCCGAGGTGATGTCATCTAGTTTTGGGACTTTAAATGCCACCTGTATGCCTCTGTGATTCCCAGTTCTGTGTCTCCAGCTCAGAGTTGGTTTCACACCTGTATTTCAAACTGTGAGTCTGATAGCTCCACATAGATGTCCAATAGACACCCTCAGCAGAGAACTCTTGATTTATATCTGGGGTGATCAAGTCATCCTACTTTCCCAGGACTTCCTTGGTTTCAACACTGAAAGTCCCACATTCTAGGAAACCTCTCAGTCCAGGACAAACCAGGATAGTTGGTCATCCTGTTTATAAACCTGCTTCTCGCCCGCTCTGAATTCCCCAGGAGAATCATCCAACCAGTTGCTCAAGCTAGACATTCAAGAGTTATCCTCGATTCATCTCTTTCTAGATCCATCAGCATGTCAAGTTTCTAAACCATATGTGATCCATCAGCATGCCTTGTTGTTTCTACCTCCAAAAGTACCCAACTCTGTCCATTTCTCTCCATCTCTGCTGATCCCACCTTAGAGCAAGCCATTTGCATCTTCTGCTGGGTCACGCACAAGACAAGCCCGTGGAGCCCTGCAGCTGCTTCACATTGCTTTTACTGAGGCCTCCGAGCTTCATTACAGTCTGAAGCTGTCTGTCTCTCTTAACCCTGTGTCATCTCCCTGCCCTCCAGCCACGCCTGCTCTCTTTACTTTGGACGTGCTAAGTTTGTTCAGGTTTTAGGGTCTTTCTACTTGCTCTTCCTTCTGCCTAGAACGTCCTTCCTTTGTGTAACCGGTTCCTTCTGGACATTTAGGTCTTCTTATCTCAAATCACTTCTTCACAGAGAGGCCTTCCTTGACTGACCAGTTGATGAGAGTATCCAATCAGCCATCTTAGCCATATTACTTTTTTTGTTTTTAAGTTTAATAATGTTTCTAAGATTCATTATTTAATGTTATTCATTATGTTATTTCTCGTTGCTTTAATTCATTTATTTTCACTGCTGCTTAATATTCTATCGTGTGAATATACAGTTTATCCATTATTTCCTCAATGCAGATTTAGGTGGGTTCCAGGTATTGCTGTTATAAACAATGTTACTATGAACATTTTTGTACCTGTTTCCTCTTATGTGTAGGATTGCCAGATAAAATAAATGAGACCAAATTAAATTTGAATTTCAGACTGTTTCTGGGGTTACTATTTACTTCCAAAGTTCAATTTAGATTTTGATACACTAATATACACAACAGCTTTTTTTTTTCTTTTCCAAAATCTTAGCTAGGAAGGAAAGTCCTTTCATCTTATTCTTCTTTAGGAGTATCTTTTTTTTTTTTTGGTCTTCTTTTTTTTTAACATCTTTATTGGAGTATAATTGCTTTACAATGTTGTGTTAGTTTCTGCTGTATAACAAAGTGAATCAGCTATACATATACATATATCCCCGTATCTCCTCCCTCTTGTTTCTCCCTCCCACCCTCCCTATCCCACCTCTCTAGGTGGTCACAAAGCACCGAGCTGATCTCCCTGTGCTATGCGGCTGCTTCCCACTAGCTATCTGTTTTACATTTGGTAGTGTACATATGTCCATTCCACTCTCTCACTTCGTCCCAGCTTACCCTTACCACTCCTCGTGTCCTCAAGTCCATTTTCTACGTCTTTGTCTTTATTCCTGTCCTGCCCTCAGGTTCTTCAGAACCATTTCTTTTTTTTTTTCGATTCCATATATATGTGTTAGCATACGATATTTGTCTTTCTCTTTCTGACTTACTTCACTCTGTATGAAAGACTCTAGATCCATCCACCTCACTACAAATAACTCAATTTTGTTTCTTTTTATGGCTGAGTAATATTCCATTGTATATATGTGCCACATCTTCTTTATCCATTCATCTGTCAGTGGGCACTTAGGTTGCTTCCATGTCCTGTTAGCCATATCACTTTTTAATTTTATTTTTCCACAGGGCACTTTTCACTTCTGATCTTTACATTATTTATTGATATCCTTGTTCTTGCATTCCCCTACTAGAATGTAAGCTCTTTAAGAGTGAGGGTTTTTCTGCTCTGTTCACCATCCTAGCCCCAGGGTTTAGAACAGTTCACAGAGTAGGTGTTCAGGAAATATTAATTGAAGTAAAGAATAAATTTAAGCCATGTAATTAAAGCTCTGAGGGAAGGAAGATTGTGAAAGATTTTTAGCAAGCAAGGATCAGTCAGTGGAAATGAACATTATTGACATTGTTACTACCAAAAGTATAGTATCATTGATGTTTTCTTCATTTAATGAGTTGTCATCATTATTTTACATTGGTTAACATTTTTAAAGTACCTTTTCATGTTTATTTGTAAATGTATTTTACCGTACTCTGCATTTCTTATAAGTTCATAAGTTATTCAACAGTGAAATCTCTTCCTATAGCAGTTTTCAGCACTGTATCCCATGTGAAAGTAGAACCATTGCAAACATCAGCCTGTAGGTAGTACAGAGAGCCTGGGAGACTTCCCTACTTGCTTTGACCTAAGTTTTGGAACTGGGATGATTATAAATCTTTGCATTTCACTGTTAAAGTTACTTCTAAACCAGAATCTCAGCCTTAGAACTGTGCCATCTGAGGCCAGAGAATTCTTTGTTATGGAGGTTGTGTGATTGTAGGATGTTTAGCAGTGTCCCTGGCCTCAACTCACTAGATGCAAGTAGCACTCTTAACCAAGTTGTGACCACCAGATACTGCCAAGTGTCCCCTTGGGGGGCAAAGTGGAAACCCTTTTTTCTAAACAATGATTATGGTTTCTTCTATATTCTTTACATTGGGAAATTACTAATGTGAAAAAGTCAAGTAGAAGGCTGGGGTTTTTTGGGGGTGGGGAGGAACGTATCAGCTTTTTTTAAAGCTATTATAAAGACTGTTCATCTTACATCATTACTAAGTTATAAGAATCTATTTTCAACTTGAATGCCTCTGTAATTCCATGTTAAGCTTTGTGTTGCAAACCCTAAAATATTCTGAGGGAATTTGTTCTTTCAGTGTTTCTGTGTTTTTCTCTTGCTCTCATCACCATGGAGCTAAACACTTTGAGAGACATGTTAGGTTAAAAACAGTAATGACAGAAGAGGAAAAAATGTTTCTCTTCTGCTTTTTTCTTTTTTTCTCTTCAGTTCTTCTTTACCCCTCAGTCAACCAAGTGGGATGTTCAATTTGAATGTTTTTAAATTGGGTATCAGGGGAGGAAAGGCATGCTTTTCAGAACATTTTCTTTTCCCCTGGAAAATGTCAACATAATTTGACCTGTGAATTGATATTCTAAGATAATGGCAAGTATACCAGAACTGGGTAGGGAGCAAGCCTTTTTCCTTGGCCTGCACCCATTTTATAGACTTATGTACTTAGACCTCCTCTACATCATACAGAAATTTTTTCTCATATAGAAAGCAAGTATCAAAATGTGTATGTACTAGTTTTTAGTGTAGAATTAATTGATTCTATGAATAAATACAATTCTTATCAGCTTTTTAAAAAATTTTAAATTTTATTTTATTAATCTTTTTATACAGCAGGTTCTTATTAGTCATCAGTTTTATACACATCAGTGTATACATGTCAATCCCAATCGCCCAGTTCATCACACCACCATCCCCACCCCACCACGGCTTTCCCCCCTTGGTGTCCATACATTTGCTCTCTACATCTGTGTCTCAACTTCTGCCTTGCAAACCAGTTCATCTGTACCATTTTTCTAGTTTCCACATATATGCATTAATATATGATATTTGTTTTTCTCTTTCTGACTTACTTCACTCTGTATGACAGTCTCTAGATCCATCCATGTCTCAACAAATGACTCAATTTCGTTCCTCTTTATGGCTGAGTAATATTCCATTGTATATATGTACCACAACTTCTTTATCCATTCATCTGTCAATGGGCATTTAGGTTGCTTCTATGACCTGGCTATTGTAAATAGTGCTGCAGTGAACATTGGGGTACATGTGTCTTTTTGAATTATGGTTTTCTCTGAGTATATGCCCAGTAGTGGGATTGCTGGATCATATGGTAATTCTATTTTTAGTTTTTTAAGGAACCTCCATACTGTTCTCCACAGTAGCTGTATCAATTTACATTCCCACCAACAGCGCAAGAGGGTTAACTTTTCTCCACACCCTCTCCAGCATTTGTTGTTTGTAGATTTTTTGATGATGCCCATTCTAACTGGTATGAGGTGATAGATACCTCATTGTGGTTTTGATTTGCATTTCTCTAATAATTAGTGATGTTGAGCATCTTTTCATGTGCTTCTTGGCCATCTGTATGTCTACTTTGGAAAAATGTCTATTTAGGTCTTCTGCCCATTTTTGGATTGGGTTGTTTGCTTCTTCAATATTGAGCTGCATGAGCTGTTTATATATTTTGGAGATTAATCCTTTGTCCGTTGATTTGTTTGCAAATATTTTCTCCCATTCTGAGGGTTGTCTTTTCGTTTGTTTATGGTTACCTTTGCTGTGCAAAAGCTTTGAAGTTTCATTAGGTCCCATTTGTTTATTTTTGTTTTTATTTCCATTACTCTAGGAGGTGGATCAAAAAAGATCTTGCTGTGATTTATGTCATAGAGTGTTCTTCCTATGTTTTCCTCTAAGAGTTTTATAGTGTCTGGTCTTACATTTAGGCCTCTAATCCATTTTGAGTTTATTTTTGTGTATGGTGTTAGGGAGTTATTCTAATTTCATTCTTTTACATGTAGCTGTCCAGTTTTCCCAGCACCACTTATTGAAGAGACTGTCTTTTTTCCTTTGTATATCCTTGCCTCCTTTGTCGTAGATTAGTTGAACATAGATGCATGGGTTTATCGCTGGGATTTCTATCTTGTTCCATTGATCTATGTTTCTCTTATTCTGCCAGTACCATAATGTCTTGATTACTGTAGCTTTGTATTATAGTCTGAAGTGAGGGAGCCTGATTCCTCCAGCTCCGTTTTTTTCCCTCAAGACTGCTTTGGCTATCGGGGTCTTTTGTGTCTCCATACAAATTTTAAGATTTTTTGTTCTAGTTCTGTAAAAAATGCCATTGGTAATTTGATAGGGATTACATTGAATCTGTAGATTGCTTTGGGTAGTATAGTCATTTTCACAATATTGATTCTTCCGATCCAAGAACATGGTATATCTCTCCATCTGTTGGTATCACCTTTAATTTCTTTCATCAGTGTCTTATAGTTTTCTGCATACAGGTCTTTTGTCTCCCTAGGTAGGTTTATTCCTAGGTATTTGATTCTTTTTGTCACAATGGTAAATGGGAGTGTTTCCTTAATTTCTCTTTCAGATTTTTCATCGTTAGTGTATAGGAATGCAAGAGATTTCTGTGCATTAATATTGTATCCTGCAACTTTACCAAATTCATTGATTAGCTCTATTAGTTTTCTGGTGGCATCTTTAGGATTCTCTATGTATAGTATCATGTAATCTGCAAAAAGTGACAGTTTTGCTTCTTCTTTTCCAATTTGTATTCATTTTATTTCTTTTTCTTCTCTGATTGCCATGGCTATGACTTCCAAAACTATGTTGAATAATAGTGGTGAGAGTGGACATCATTGTCTTGTTCCTGATCTTAGACGAAATGCTTTCAGTTTTTCACCATTGAGAATGATGTTTGCTGTGCGTTTGTCGTATATGGCCTTTATTATGTTGAGGTAGGTTCCCTCTATAACCACTTTCTTTTTTTTTTTTTTTTTTTTTTTGGTACGCGGGCCTCTCACTGTTGAGGCCTCTGCTGTTGCAGAGCACAGGCTCCAGACGCACAGGCTCAGTGGCCATGGCTCACGGGCCTAGCCGCTTCACAGCATGTGGGATCTTCCCGGACCAGGGCACAAACCCGTGTCCCCTGCATCAGCAGGCGGACTCTCAACCACTGCGCCACCAGGGAAGCCCTATGCCCCCTTTCTTGAGAGTTTTTATCATAAATGGGTGTTGAATTTTGTCAAAAGCTTTTTCTGCATCTATTGAGATGATCATATGGTTTTTATTCTTCAGTTTGTTAATATGGTGTATCACATTGATTGATTTGCGTATATTGAAGAACGCTTGCATCCCTGGGATAAATCCCACTTGATCATGGTGCATGATCCTTTTAAAGTGTTGTTGGATTTTATTTGCTAGTATTTTGTTAAGGATTTTTGCATCTATATTCATCAGTGATATTGGTCTGTAATTTTCTTCTTTTGTAGTATCTTTGTCTGGTTTTGGTATCAGGGTGATGGTGGCCTCATAGAATGAGTTTGGGAGTGTTCCTTCCTCTGCAATTTTTCGAAGAGTTTGAGAAGGATGGGTGTTAGGTCTTCTCTAAATGTTTGATAGAATTCATCTGTGAAGCCATCTGGTCCTGGACTTTTGTTTGTTGGAAGATTTTTAATCACAGTTTCAATTTCATTACTTGTGACTGGTCTGTTCATATTTTCTGTTTCTTCCTGGTTCAGTCTTGGAAGGTCATACCGTTCTAAGAATTTGTCCATTTCTTCCAGGTTGTCCATTTTACTGGCATAGAGTTGCTTGTAGTAGTCTCTTAGGATGCTTTGTATTTCTGCGGTGTCTGTTTTAAGTTCTCCTTTTTCATGTCTAATTTTATTGATGGGAGTCCTCTCCCTCTTTTTCTTGATGAGTCTGCCTAATGGTTGATCAATTTTGTTTATCTTCTCAAAGAACCAGCTTTTAGTTTTATTGATATTTGCTATTGTTTTCTTTGTTTTTATTTCCTTTATTTCTGCTCTGATCTTTATGATTTCTTTCCTTCTGCTAACTTTGGGTTTTGTTTGTTCTTCTTTCTCTAGTTCCTTTATGTGTAAGGTTCGATTGTTTACATGACATTTTTCTTTTTTCTTGAGGTAGGCTTGTATAGCTATAAACTTCCCTCTTAGAACTGCTTTTGCTGCATCCCATAGATTTTGGATTGTCGTGTTTTCATTGTCATTTGTGTCTAGGTATTTTTTGACTTCCTCTTTGCTTTCTTCAGTGATCTCTTGGTTGTTTAGTAACGTATTGTTTGCCCTCCATGTGTTTGTGTTTTTTTCCGTTTTTTTCCGTGTAATTCATTTCTAATCTCATAGTATTGTGATCAGAAAAGGTGCTTGATATGATTTCAATTTTCTTAAGTTTACTGAAGCTTGATTTGTGACCCAAGATGTGATCTGTCCTGGAGAATGTTCCATGCACACTTGAGAAGAAAGTGTAATCTGCTGTTTTTGGATTGAATGTCCTATAAATATCAATTAAATCTATCTGGTCTATTGTGTCAGTTAAATCCTCTGTTTCCTTATTTATTTTCATTTTGGATGATCTGACCATTGGTGTAAGTGAGGTGTTAAAGTCCCCCACTATTATTGTGTTACTGTCGATTTCCTCTTTTATAGCTGTTAGCAGTTGCCTTATGTATTGAGGTGCTCCTATGTTGGATGCATATATATTTATAATTGTTATATCTTCTTCTTGGATTGATCCCTTGATCATTTTGTAGTGTCCTTCCTTGTCTCTTGTAACATTCTTTATTTTAAAGTCTATTTTATCTGATATGAGTATTGCTACTCCAGCTTTCTTTTGATTTCCATTTGCATGGAATATCTTTTTCAATCCCCTCACTTTCAGTCTGTATGTGTCCCTAGGTCTGAAGTGGGTCTCTTGTAGACAGCATATATATGGGTCTTATCTTTGTATCCATTCAGCAAGCCTGTGTCTTTTGGTTGGAGCATTTAATCCATTCACATTTAAGGTAATTATTGATATGTATGTTCCTATGACCATTTTCTTAATTGTTTTGGGTTTGTTTTCGTAGGTCCTTTTCTTCTTTTGTGTTTCCCACTTAGATAAGTTCCTTTAGCATGTGTTGTAGAGCTGGTTTGGTGGTGCTGAATTCTCTTAGCTTTTGCTTGTCTGTAAAGCTTTTGATTTCTCCATCGAATCTGAATGAGATCCTTGCTGGGTAGAGTAATCTTGGTTGTAGGTTTTTCCCTTTCATCACTTTAAGTATATCATGCCACTCCCTTCTGGCTTGTAGAGTTTCTGCTGAGAAATCAGCTGTTAACCTTATGGAAGTTCCCTTGTATGTTATTTGTCTTTTTTCCCTTGCAGCTTTCAATAATTTTTCTTTGTCTTTAATTTTTGCCAGTTGGATTACTAGGTGTCTCGGCGTGTTTCTCCTTGGGTTTATCCTGTATGGGACTTGCTGGGCTTCCTGGACTTGGGTGGCTGTTTCCTTTCCCATGTTAGGGAAGTTTTCGATTATAATCTCTTCAAATATTTTCTCTGGTCCTTTCTCTCTCTTTTCTCCTTCTGGGACCCCTATAATGCGAATGTTGTTGCATTTAATGTTGTCCCAGAGGTCTCTTAGGTTGTCTTCATTTCTTTTCATTCTTTTTTCTTTATTTTGTTCCGCAGCAGTGAATTCCACCATTTTGTCTTCCAGGTCACTTATCCGTTCTTCTGCCTCAGTTATTCTGCTGTTGATTCCTTCTAGTGTAGTTTTCATTTCAGTTATTGTATTGTTCATCTCTGTTTGTTTGTTCTTTAATTCTTCTAGGTCTTTGTTAAACATTTCTTGCCTCTTCCCGATCTTTGCCTCCATTCTTTTTCTGAGGTCCTGGATCATCTTCACTATCATTATTCTTAATTCTTTTTCTGAAAAGTTGCCTATCTCCACTTCATTTAGTTGTTTTTCTGGGGTTGAATCTTGTTCCTTCATCTGGTACCTAGCCCTCTGCCTTTTCATCTTGTCTCTCTCTCTGTGAATGTGGTTTTTGTTCCACAGGCTGCAGGCTTGTAGTTCTTCTTGCTTCTGCTGTCTGCCCTCTGGTTGATGAGGCTATCTAAGAGGCTTGTGTACTTATCAGCTTTCTTAAAATGTGAACTTAGCACAGGATTGTGAATGAAATATTAAGTAATCAGTCTGTTAATTGAAGGATTTGAGTTTCTAATCTCCTTAGTGGAGATGTTGGAGATTGACAGATGTAGCCTGCTTGAACCAGTCATTTAATATTCATAGGAGATGCACAAGATTCCTCTGGTTGCCCTTTATATTTTTCATGTTGGGTTTTTTATTTGAAATTCATAGCCTCACCCAGTTATAGACTTTGAGCCATGGCCTGTCTCAGTGGAACATTCTATTCAGTACTTTCACACGTACCAAGGATTAATATCAAATTGGTGACAAAAGTTTTTCACCCTCATATTTATGAATGGTAGCATCTTCTGTTAGTTTGTAGCAATATGCACTACTATGTTATTTCTTTTTTTTTTTAAAGATTTTTAGAAATTTCATGTAATTAGTATGTTATTTCTGTTCAGCAAGCGTGGTTTGGAGTGTTCTTCTATTTAAAATGCTGCATTGTTCTAAACAAATTAATATCTTTTGATATTAATTATCAATCCAATTGTGGTTGCACTGTGCTGAAACCTTCAAACAATTTCAGAAAGTTTACATGCGTCATTTCTTTTTAAACAATATTACTGTTTCTTTTTGCATGAATGAGAATATGGTACTGAATTTTAAAGTGGATGACCTTAAAGTAAACTATGGAATTTAAACATCAGAGACTTAAAAATCATTGCAAAGATTAAAAACAACGTTTAAAAACACAAATGCTTTTGTGATATGGGCTAATGAGAAAAGATGGTCTTTTTCTGTTGCATTAATTCTTTAGCTCCTTGTCAGTTACCCCCAGTTTATAACATAAGGAGACAGTCTTTGCATTCTTGAGTAAAACTCTCCACAGGTGACCTTCAGTATAAAGAGCTACAGAGTTCATTAACAAAGATAACAGTTCAAAATTACAACATCCTCTGATTTTATTCTTATAAAAACTTTTCAAGCAACTTTTTGGATGTTTTCTTTCTTGTTCCCCTTACCTGCTGTACCCAGATTACCCTGCTTTTTTTTTTTTTTTTTTTTTGCGGTAAGCAGACCTCTCTCACTGTTGTGGCCTCTCCCGTTGTGGACCACAGGCTCCGGACGCGCAGGCTCAGCTGCCATGGCTAACGGGCCCAGCCGCTCCGCGGCATGTGGGATCTTCCCGGACCGGGGCACGAACCCATGTCCCCTGCATCGGCAGGCAGACTCTCAACCACTGCGCCACCAGGGAAGCCCTACCCTGCTTTTTACAATATTAAGAATATAAACATAGATGCTGAAAAGTTACCCCCTCCCTCTCTAAGTTTTGATATTGGTACTCTGGATGTATATATATATGTGTACACATCCACGCACATACATGTATATTTACGTGTGTGTATATATGTATGTGTTTGTTAATTTTTCTATAAAATATTTTTTTTTTCCCTTTGGCTTTAAATTTAGTCAACAGATATTTCTAAGTACCTACTGTGTGAAAGGCACAATGCTGGGAGCACAGTGATGATTGGGCAGAGACCCCATCTTCTTAGAATGTGGAGAAAGCCTGGCATTTACAGTAGAGTGGAAAGAGAAAGGTAACCAACACTATCAACATTACCAACCCTAAAATACTACTTGCTGGTGGTATTCTCCCCATCTGTGTATGTGCTATTGTTATTAGCTCTTTTCCCTCTTTATGTTGTTGAGGTCACATTGCACACATAGTTTTTTAAATTTAAACTTAATATTATATTGTGTTCTCTCATAATTAAAAGCACTAATTTTTGTGAGTATATAATATTTTTGGACATTCCATAATTTATATAGTTTGGGGGCATTGAGGTAGTTTACAGTTCTTTTTTATTGTAAATAATGCCATGATGAACATCTTCTACATAAAATTTTGTCTTTTGGAATATCTCCTTAAGACATTTTCAGGAATAAAATGACTGGGTAAAAGTTTGTAAACCTTATAGAGGCTCTTGATACATATTCCTAAAAGTTCTTTTTTTAAAACTAGTTTTCACTCCTCCCAGTAGCCAATGATCGCATTATATGAAAAACAAAAACAACCCCTCCCAAAAAAACCTCTTTTCATTTGTATTTATTTATTGAATAGAAACATTTTTCAAATGTTTAGCTAGTTATCTATTGTTTTCTTTTGTGAATTGCCTATTAATGTTTCTTTTCCCATCTTTCTTTTGGAGTCTTAATATTTTATCTTGACTTACAGTTACAGTGACTCTGTGAATTCAGCATTTTATAGAGTATTATGTATATAATTATGTATAGTCAGTACATTAAACCTATGTTGTAGTGTAGTTTTCTTACTAGTTTTTGGTTTGCCTTTTAATATATAGATGTTTTAAAGTTTCATGTAACCAAATCTATTAACTTTTTCTTTTGTAATTTCTTTCATTACTTTTACACATGGAAAAACTTCATTTATATATCATATTTTCCTCTGACATTTTATTAAATTTTTAACTAAGTCCTTTTCACTCATTAATTCCATAAGAAAGGAAGTCTGCTGTTGGCAAACCAGGAGGACTTTGCTGCTAAAGATGGCTACTACAGGTTGTGTTTTTGTACTTCTCTGCACAAAGGGGCTACTTAACGCTGTTTGTTCTTCTGACTTCGCTCTGGCACTCAGTACTGGAGTGCCTATGTAACTCATATGACTATGGTTCTGTTAAACTTGGGTCCTTGTGAAAGTACTTCATTAAATATAAAGGATGGAAGTGAGCAAAGTAAAATTAAATTAAACCAGTCATGATTGACTCCTACTTGAGTTCATACTGTGTTTAAGAGGCCCAGAAATGAAAGTTGACTCTTTCCAGGTTGTAACTAATATAAAGAAAGCTACCTCACTTTTCCATGGTAGGAATATTATGGGTTGTAATACTAGGCTAGAGTTGACTGCCAAAAAAGAATGTATAATATTTTTAGCTTATTTTATTATGATAACTACTAATTTTCTAATTTGTACAAGTTCACTTTTTAAAACATATGCAATTCAGTTGAAATGAAAATACTTCCAACTTGCTGGAAAATGAATACTGCTAAACTGTTGTAGGTAATTCTTAAAAGTATTGGTTTGTGATATGTAAATAAGTTGTCTTTTAGGATTTTTAAACCAAAATCCCACTTTTAGAATTAATATTCTTGATGGCATTCCAGGTGGAATAGGTTAAAAAATATTTTGTTGAATTCAAAGCCTGAGTACTGTATGTTGCTCTTAAATCATGTTTATTTGTTCATTTTCTCTCCCACTAAATGTAAACATTTTTAGGGCAGTAACTTCAGCATGTAGAACAGCGCCTCAAATATTTGTTGAGTAATAGATATTTGTTGAGCGAATATCAGGGTATAGACTGAAAAATAGAGGAAAAAGTAGTGCTTTTGCTTGAGTGCCCAGAATGTACCAGGCATTATACTAGATACTGTTCTTATGACCATATAGAGAGCCTTGCTTTTCTAAAGATGAACCTTTAAAGATTTACCTTTTCTGTTAATTTTCTGGAGACATTATGGGCAATAGATTATAAGGAGACTGCAGAGAACTCCCCACCCAGACATGTGGGGAGCTCCAACATGTTTGAAGGTAGATTTCTGTTCTGAGAGAAGGTACGTCAGGAGCCTCAGTGAACCAGTCATTCCCTATGCTTTCATTTAACCAAGTAATCAGAAGTGTCGTGGATGCTGGTGAAAGCTGCGGATGAGGTCATGTAGGGATTTCCTTGTGAAGGTTTAGTTTGTGAATTCAGATGATCTAAGTCACCTCTCTGTTGAATTTTCTGAAGCATTTTGAATGCATGCAAACTAGCAGCAGCCATAAATATTTCATTTTCTATTCAATCTTAACTGCAACTTTACTTTTTGTAGAGAAAGGCATAGTAAGACAAAAAAGTTTTTATCGTTTTTTTAAATAATATACACCATTTATAGTTTATTTTTCCCCATGGCAATGGACTCCCCCATGAAAAATTTTATACCAACATTTAAAACATTATAAAAGATTCAAGGTTTTATCAGATAGGGCAGTAATGATCTTATAGAAATATCTGTGTGAAATACTGTGACCTTTTAATTTACGTGATGGGTAAACATAGAGTAATAAAGAGATTTTTTTTTTTTTAAACCAAAGGATTTGGACTTAGTTGCTGATTCATCTCTAGGACACTTTGAATCTGATTCATCTTTACAAACAGAATAAAGAGTTTTCTGCACTTTTTCCTACCAAATGTAAAAGTAATTTTGAATTTCCAAAAGCAAGTTTTCCAACTGTTGAAAAAACAAGTAGCCAACTCCCATTTAAAGTGGGAAAACTATGTAAATTTATTTTTTGTGTGAAGATTCACTTCATTTTCCTGAGCCAGATTTGATGTGGAGAACTTTTTCTTGAATAGTCATTAAAATATGAGCTGAGAGAATGAGACTTCTTCATTAAAATCCAAAATTTATACTTCATATGTACGATTTAAAAATATTTTTTAGTGGACTCATTTCTATAGGAACTAAATTTAAAGATGCATCTTAAACATCCTCTTGTCATCTCCTATTTATTAATTTGTTTCTTCATCCCTTATTCTACTTACAACCTCTTATTTAAATGTCTTTGATCAAAATATTGTCTACTTTTGGTAAAAATTAAATAACAAGTATTCGTGAATAAAAATCACATTTACCTATTCAGATTTATTTGCTGTATATGTTAGGAATGTGATCAGCTTCAGACATTAGAAACCCAGTCTAGTGACTTAAGCAAATGGAAAGAAGCAGCCCCAGAAGCCAACACTCCAGGGCTGGTGCATGTGCTGCTTAGGAATGCCACGAGGGACCCTGGATTTTGCCCTTCATTACCTTGGTATCTTCCCTCAGGCTGGCCTTGGCAGTGCAAGGTACCATTGCTCTTCCAAGCTTCCTGTACTCCCAAGAGGAAGAAGGGGGAGGCAGAAGGTGGTAGGCCAAGGGCTTGCTAGCCCAGTCTGTTGCTTTTTGTCAAGAGAGCTTAAGTTACCCAGCAAGTTGCATGCTGCAGACACCTGCTTCCTTCTCATTGGTCAGAACTACATTAGGTAGTTACCCCTAGACCAGTCACTGGCCAAGGCCGAGGGGCATGAGAGTCCATGACTGCTGTGGAGAATTCCTGATTTCTCCCCTGGGGTAGGGGAAAGAGTACCTGCCAAGGTGCTCCATGACTACCCGAACAAATTGAGAATCTCCTGTTTGGGAAGAATTGGGAGGGAGAAATATGGGGTAGGTAATGGATAGTGTCTGCCTGCCACACCTGCTGGAATGAGTACAGTATGTACCACATGAGTTTAGAAGCCCTGTGCATCCTCAGTTCCCTCAGCTCCTCAGATTTCCTGGAATAAATTACAGATTTTTTTTTCAAAAATTTATTTCAATTATTCTTATTTAGTCATAGCCCATCATTTTCATGAATGACTTAGATGTTAGACCAGCAAATGCTATGTTTTAGAGTCTTCCTTAATATTATGTTGAGAAAAATGGGAATTTAGTCATAATACTCTAAAATTGGATTTTGGAATTAATTTGAAGAATTTGTACTTTTTGAAGTTCTTCTCAGTAGCCATCTAGAAGATTAATTTTGTTTTATTTATGAGTAAAATACCTTGAAGGTGATTCATTTTTAAAATGCACGGATAGTGATCATTTATATGTATATGTGTTTTCTTCCTTTTAAGCTTAACATTGCATTATAAAATGTTTCCCATGTAGTGTATGCCGTTTAAAAAAATTGGTGTCTTAATTTACTTAACCATTTTCCAGTTACACATTTGGTTTACTTCCATTTTGTGCTGCTGTTAAAAATGCTGAAATTTATGTCTTTATTTATATGGATTAATTTTTAATGTTATAGATTATTTTTTTAGAACCCTCACATTTTAATGGCTTTTAGAAGCATTTAGCTAATTGCATCCCAGTAGCATTGTACTAGAGAATTAGTGTGACCTTTTTTTAAGGTAGTAAGGTGAAACATTTTCTTCTGTATTTCTTTCCCTTGTGAGCCAGCTCTTCCTGTTCTTTTCCAGTTACTTTTCTAAATAACAAAATATATTTTTTACATTGTAAAATGATACATTCTCACTGTACAACATTTGTTAGCCATAGTTGTCACTTCACAAAGAACAAGTTTATTGATTTGTGTAAGCTCTTTATGTAAGTAATTATATATTTTATTCCTAATATATATACTATTGATTTTTCTCAATCTATGTGCCTGATAATATACCAGACCCTGGGAATACTATTGTCAGTATAACAGCTATCATGTCCATGATATCAGAAAAAATAATTGTACTTTGTCTCATTTTTTTCTAATATTTCTGTCATTTCATTTTAGGTCATAGAAATTTTTTAGGTCATTATCATTATCATTATCATTATCATTTTAGGTCATTATCTAATCTTTAATAATAATCGGTTGTTTTCCTTTTTGGTTGTTTGAAATATGTACCAAAAATAGAAACCATTCTTATAGAAATTTGTATAGAACTTTAAATGCCTACCTTGTATCTATTAAGTGATCTTATGCTTTTGTTCTCATTTAAGTTATTTATGCGGAATACTAATTGTATTGCCTAAAATTTCATTTGTATCTGCTGATAACATATGTAAAGTTATTATTATAGTGCTTGGCAAATAATAATCTCTCAGTATGTAAAATACAATAGTTTAGTTTTCTTAAATATCTTGAGTGTTGAGACTGAAACCCTATTTAACTTAGGTTTAATTGGATTGGATAACCTGCTGGTTTTTCCTTCATGTTTTGTTTATTGTGTGTGTTTCTTCATATACATGCAGAACACACTGTAATTTCTTAGTTTAATTAAGAAATTAAAATTTCTTCAAGTTGGAAAGAATTACCAGCAATCTCTGTATCTCCTATATTTGGGATGTATTTTATTGATAATTTTTCATTTCTTCTTTAGTTTTATCGGTCTTTTCTAGTATTCTACTTAGGCTATTGTGTTTTTAATAGGAAATCATTTATGTCCTTGTTTATCTTTCATTTTCAGATTTTTAAAAATATTCTCTGGTTTATATATCTAATCTCCAATTTTTTTTCTCATTTCTAAGATAGTGTGATTTCTGGGGATATGAAGATTTTATTGTTTTTATCAAAGAATTATGTTTGAGATACATTTATTTATTCTATTAGTATGTTTATTAAATTTTACTTTTTTCTTTATTTCATTAACATTTTTCTGTACTTTTCTGATGTTTTGAGTTGAATTCTCAGTTTATAGTTTATATTAAAAGCCACATATTTACCTCAGTGTATGATTTTGGCTTAATCCACTAGGTGAGAAAGTTTGCTGTTCTATTTTTCAGGATTGTAAATGACTTCTTCTTGTGTTTCAATATGCTCATACTCGTAGTTGTTTTGTTTTTATTGAACGCTCCTAAAAATTAAACTTTGATCCAAGAATATAGACTGTGTATTAAAAAAAAATAACATTTTAGGGCTTCCCTGGTGGCGCAGTGGTTGAGAGTCCACCTGCCAATGCAGGGGACGTGGGTTCGTGCCCTGGAAAGATCCCACATGCCGCGGAGCGGCTGGGCCCGTGAGCCATGGCCGCTGAGCCTGCACTTCCGGAGCCTGTGCTCCGCCACGGGAGAGGCCACAACAGTGAGAGGCCCACGTACCGCAAAAAATATATATATATATATACATTTTAGGTTTTTAAAATACTTTATGTTTGCTCAGTTTTTATATACATACCATGGACAATTTACTAGAAAGTTGATCCCATTTTTAGGGTAGGTATAGAGGTCAGTATAACTTTTATTGGTTTCATTAATTTCATTCTTTGTTTTCTTTTGTCATTACTGTGTTTGTGCACTGGGTCTGTATGACACTGTGATTGCCTTGCTCCCTTTCTTCCTTCTGCTGAGGCAGGAATGTCCACTTCTCAATTCATGTGTCCCCTGACTGTTTTTTAGAACTGAGACTCCCAGCATTTTTCCCTTTCCTGCTTTATTATCCTTTGTAGCATTTCGCAGCATGTCAAAAATAAATTTTATTTGTTTGTTTACTTATTTATTTATAGTCAGTCTTTCTCCCTAGAATGTAACTTCAAGAAAGGCAGAGAATTTTGTCACTTTTATTCAGTGCCTGGGTGCCAAGAATAATACCTGGTGTACTGTAGACACACTGTTAATAATTTGTCTCATTAATAACTAAATGTGATTGTTTTCAGCTGATTTCTCCTTCTATGTCTCAGTTTTTGCCTTGATTTCATTTGTTAGTACTTGACATAAAATGTCGTATTTTATTACAAATGTTTCTTTTCTTTTCTTTTTTTTTGGCCGTGCTGTACGGTTTGTGGAATCTTAGTTCCCTGACCAGGGAAACCTGCACCCTCAGCAGTGAAAGCTCGCAATCCTAACCATTGGACCACCACGGAATTACCTACAAATATTTCTTTTACCATAACATCTAGCTTGATATTTTTCTTTGAATCTTTTTTTTTTTTTTTTTTTTTTTTTTTTTGCTGTACGCGGCCTCTCACTGTTGTGGCCTCTCCTGTTGCGGAGCACAGGCTCCAGACACGCAGGCTCAGCGGCCATGGCTCACGGGCCCAGCCGCTCCGCGCCATGTGGGATCTTCCCGGACCGGGGCACGAACCTGTATCCCCTGCATCGGCAGGCGGACTCTCAACCACTGCGCCACCAGGGAAGCCCTCTTTTAATCTTGATACCCAATAATATTGCTTCCTCTGTTTTTTTAAAAATACAGTTTTATTACTATCTCCTTAAAAATTTTTTCTGTCTTTTGGTTTATACATCTTTAGAGTAAGACGTTGGATTTTGTTTTTTTTTTGTATTAACAACTGAGGTTCTTTCAGTAAGTTGAGGTAATTAGCTTTTGCTTTCATACGTATATTACTAAGTTTTCTTTTCTTTTCAAATCTGAGAACCTGTGTGATGGTTTTAAAGCTGTGAATCCTTAAGCATTATAATCAGTTCTTTCTGACGTGTTGATCATGATTTGTTTTCTTTTGTATCTTTATAAGGTTTGGAGTGTAATCCCTGGACAAAACTATTTCTTGTGACCTGTTTATATATTACATCCACATTCTTAATCCCATTGTTACTATTCTTTATGCTTCCATAGTGTGTTTTGATTCATTTCTCTCTGCAATAGCACTTGTTCCTTTTTTACTCAACTACTCTCTCTAAGCTCTGCATCCAGTTCCATCCTATTTTACCCTCCAGATTCAGCTCAACTGTTTTCTCTGTGAAGCCTTCCCTAACTCCCCAGCAAATCTTAGGTATTTGTCTTGTATTCTCTTACTGCACTCCGTGTACATTTCTAGTCACTTTTTTCTTGTAATTGTGATTTTCAGTGTCTTGACATAGTCAGTGCTCAATAAATATTGCTATCTATATTCTTTTCTTCCCTTCTTCTTCCTTAATGCTATTTTCTTTTATAACTTATAATGTAGTTGCACATTTTTCTTCTCTATACTGCAGACCCAGTTTTCTTTGGTTTCACATGAATACATGATTTAATTTTTTGAGTTTTTAAAAAAATACACAGAGGCCTGCTTTGTTTTAGCATGTAATCCACACAGAAATATCAGCAGTATTTCTTCACCTTTCTTATTGTCATCAATTCTTGTCCTTAGTTTTTCTGTCCTCTTCCTCACCCCTTTCTCCACTCAATGTAGCTGTTTACTTTAACTCTAAAATAAGTACTAGTTACTTTTACAGGTTTTTATCAGTACTTTAACATGCTTTAATTCCTCAGTTAAAGGTACCTTTTTTGTTTCCTTTCATCCCCTGAATCATGCCCTCCATTTCTCACTGTAGAAAGAGTACTTGGATTTCACATCAGCAAATTGGCAAAAGTGAAAAGTTCTTGGATGGAATGTGGAGAAATGGACCCTCTCATGGAGAACATTGATTCTTTTCTACTTGTTGATAGTTTCTCTTTTGGAGTTTCTATTTGGAAATTTTCATATTTATTCTGTTGTCTTTCACTTTCACAGTAACCCTAATGTCTTTCATTTTTATTTTTCTGACAGCTTTCCTTTCATTTTATTTCTCAGTTTTAGTTTCACTTGTACCACACAACTTTCTCAGTTGGGTCAGGATGTTATTTTTGTCTGTTTTCTTATTAACTCGCTAGGCATCAGGGATCTAGTCTTACAGGAGACTTTTTGAAGTCATTTCCTATATGTGCTCTTAATTATAGAGATACTGAATTTGGTTTTGGGAAGGTGGTGGGTAGGCCTGCCTTATGGTTTTACTGAAGGTTCCATCATTCATTCATTTTGTAACCAAGTCCAAATTAACAGCATTTTTAAAAAGCTCTTGAAAGTATAATCCATCTCTTTTTCCTCCTAAAATCATGCCATAGGGAATACAAGAACACACTCCAAAGTGGACTTCTCCCCATTTGCTTTAGTGAATATGGGGGACTGCAGGGAGTAGAGCCATTTGGGTGGCTAGCTGGCAAGGCCTTTATCGTATCCCAAATAAATTCCCACATGTGGTTAAGACTTATTCCTCCTTTAAATATTCTGGCATATTTTCATGACTTTCTAACTGATCTGTCAGTTACAAAGTCATGTTTACTTTTAATAAAAATTAAAATACCGTCAGTTTACTTTTAATAAAAATTATATAGAGTGTATTTTCTTGCATAGTACTTCTAAAATCGTATGTGTTTTTTTGAAAACTACTATGTAACAAATATTTATAAAGAAGAAAATCCTTCCTCCTAAAAAATCAACCATTTTCATTTTCTCAAAGTCCCTGTGCTTCTGCAGGTATATAAATATGTTTACAAAGTAGAATGTAGCCTTTTTTTTTAACTTAACATTACATTTTAAAATTAAGCCATGCTAACTACTAGCCAACTTGATAAGGCAACAAAAGGAAAAAGTTGTTTTGCAAATAATATGATTGTCTAACTAAAACAATTAAAAAGAACCATCAAACTGATATTAATGCTAATAAGGGTTCAGTAAGATTACTGGATATGAAATATACCAAAAAATCAGTGATTTTTTTAGTACACTAGCAACAGTTTATTAGAAAATGTGATTACATAAATGATCCTAGTCAGAATAAGAAAATATTAAAATGTACCTCATAATAAGGATAACAGAAGGTATGCAACGACCAAGTTCTCATTAATTTATGAATTTGATGCAATTCAAAAATAGAATAAAGCAACAAAGGCAAGAGAGTTTGCCATGAAACATGGCAGAATACTAAAATTAATTGAAGAAGTAGAATTAATGTGGTCAGTAGGATTTATTATAATGCTGTGATATTTGAATTGGTGCTGCACTGGCATACGGATAGAGAATAGACCATTCAAACAGAAGAGAGACTATAAAAAGAGACCTTCTTGGTATGGGAACTTGTTTTTGACCTGTATTACAAATTCGTATGGAAAAAGCAGGCTATTCAAAAAGCAATGGTGGGACAGTGTGGTAAAAATTAAAATTATATTCCTGTAAATAAATTCTGAATGAATTAAAGACATGCATTTTAAAGAGAGACATTTAAACCCTTAAAATATAGGAAAACGTCTGTATAATATTAGAGATTGGGAGGATTTTTTTTTGAACAAGATACAAAAAGCCCAAACTATAAAGGAGAGGAGAGATAAATTTGACTATGTTAAAAATTTTAAATGCGTGTATAAGAAATTATACCTTAAACAAAGGTAAAAGACAACCTATAGAATATTCAGACACATGTCTAATGGAAGATTAATATCCATAGTATATAATGAAATCCTACAAATCAGTAACAAAGAAAACAGGGACCTGGTAGAAAAATGGACAAAACAGAAGTAGATAAGACCAATAAATGAATTAAAATTCTCACTGATTATCAGGTAAATGCCAGTAGAAGCAACAAGGTAACATTTTATGCGATCCTGATAATTTAAAGTAAAAAATATGGCAGCAAATGTTTTATATGTGACTGTTGGATTGTAAAATTGTTACAACCGCTTTGGAGTGTAGTTTGATAGTATCCAATAATGTTGAAGAACGCTCCAACTCAAGGTTTCAGCACTTCCCATTATAGAGTCCTCTAGAGAGACTGACCCATGTTCACAAAGAAGGTGTGAAAGGAATGGCTATTCTGTCTTTGTAATAGCAAAGAACTGGAAATAACCTAGATTTCAAGCAACAAACCCAAGTATATACACGGAATGTAAAGCGTACAGAGGTTATCGTAAAGGATCTGTATCTTTCTGTATCACCATGAGTAAATCTAGAAGACAGTTTTGTGTGAAAAAAACAAAGTTGGGAAAGGATGTGTTCCCAATGATACTGTTTAGATTTCATAAATATACAAATACTTGTGGGAAGGGTGCCTAGCATCTTCAGGAGAGAAGTTTCTCTGGAGAGGCTGAGAGAAGAATGGGGTTAGAAGTTGATATTTTCTCTGTATTTATAACATTTTATTTCTTTGTGATCTGAAGCAAATCTGGCAGAACACTGGCATTTATTAAATCCAGATGAGTGGTACTACATATCTCTAAGTTTTTGCATGTTTCAAATATTTCATAATTGAAAGTTTTCAGTTCAGACTAATAACATTGCAGTCCCCAGTTAAACACGCCAGATTGAACACATGCTGCAGTTTTTTTCTTCCCCTCCCAAACCCTACGCCAGTGTTACTAAAGGAATCGAAAAAGATGCAAATATGCAAGGTCGAATATGAGGAAAAGAAATAGAAGCAGATTAGCATTATCAACACTGTTTTGGTCAGCAAAGAGAGATGGATGTATTGTAACTAATTTAGTGATGAGGAGAGAGCTGCATGTGAAGGCCTTTACAGAGAAATTCTAGAAAATTTTGACCCTATACAGTCCAAGAGTTGGAGGCCCCAAGTAGCTGGGAAGATCGCACTGAGAGGTTGGTCGTAGGTACATAGTCGGGTCCCTTCCCCAACCGGTGTAGTTGTAAAGGCTCTGGAAGCAGGGACGGATTATTTGAAACATTTTTGGCTGAGTTTGGTTCCCAGAATGCTGGAAGCCAGGCAGGAAATGGAACCATTCTTCTCTAGAGAAAGTGAAGTGTATTCTAAAAATGACCTCTGAGTACTAGCATTTTTGGGTCCCCAGTATAGGGGGAAAACTGTCAGTCTGATTTCAGCAGGAAAGGAATTTATGGAAATAGTGTTTAGTGACTTGCTGAATCACTGGAAAGCCTGTAGAACTAGGTTTGAAAAATAGGCAAGAACAAGGGAGGCCAGCTGGCCAAGACAGCACTCACATCACTCAAGAAGGCCGGCATGGTGCTGCCCCTGAGCACGGGTTGCCCAGTTTTGCATTGTCACCACCAGCACTTTTTTTTTTTATAAATTTATTTTTATTTATTTTTGGCTGCATTGGGTCTTCATTGTTGCGTGTGGGCTTTCTCTAGTTGCGGCGAGCGGGGGCTACCCTTCGTTGAGGTGCATGGGCTTTTCATTGCAGTGGCTTCTCTTGTTGTGGAGCACAGGCTCTCGGCACGCGGGCCCAGTAGTTGTGGCTTGCGGGCTCTATGGCGCAGGCTCAGTTGTGGCTCATGGGCTTAGTTGCTCTACGGCATGTGGGATCTTCCCGGACCAGGGCTTGAACCCGTGTCCCCTGCATTGGCAGGCAGAGTCTTAACCACTGTGCCACCAGGGAAGTCCCACCAGCAGCATTTAAATGAGGGAGCTACTGCACCGTCGCTACTGCTGATGCCACCAGCTTCCATGTAAATGTATTTGCTTCATCCTTGCTCTTTCCAGATGCTGCCTTTCAGTTCAGAGTCCAGGATGTGCACATCTCATTGGCTGAGGAGCAGGTAATGTCTGTGCCCTATCTGTAAGAATAGCTGGTTAACTGACAGTGTGGCACTTTTAGGCTTCTATTGTAGAAGGCAGGTTCTGTATAAGGCAAAGAATTTCCCCAGATATATGAAGGGACTACACAGATGCTAGGCAGTAATGATTATATTTTCCCCTATGTCCAGTTTCCCCAGGTAAACCAATGGGTCCCCACCCAGTCCCCTTCAGGAAAGTCTACTTAGTAGTCACCAGGCCCTGCCCCCACCCAGGTACTAAATGTAAAAGGATGGCCAGTGATAGCAGACATATGAGAAAAAGCCTTCCATGTGAGAAGGACAGTGCACACAAGAAATGGAAGAAAAGTAAATTGAGAAATTTACTTTTTCATTTCATTTCATTCATTTTCATTGAATAGGAAAATAACACTTTTAGGACTTCCCTGGTGGTCCAGAGGTTAAGACTCCACGCTCCCAGTGCAGGGGGCCCAGGTTCGAACCCTGGTCAGGGAACCAGATCCTGCATGCCACAACTAAGAGCCTGCATGCTGCAGCTAAAGAGCCTACATGCCACAACTAAAGATTCTGCATGTGGCAACAAAGATCCCGCGTGCTGCAACTAAGACCCAGCACAGCCAAATAATTTTTTTTAAAAAATGAAAGTAGTATTAAAAAAAAGAACACTTTCAAATTAGTTTAATAATAGCAGGGATAAGACAAAAATATCATAGTCATGAAACAAGAACAGATTTTTTTTTTTTAATGGAAGAAACAATGAGAGGACACAAATATTTTTCAAAATTGAGTTCAAGAATAAATAGGGGGCTTCCCTGGTGGCACAGTGGTTGAGAGTCCACCTGCCAATGCAGGGGACACGGGTTCGTGCCCCGGTCTGGGAGGATCCCAGATGCCACGGAGCGGCTGGGCCTATGAGCCATGGCTGCTGAGCCTGAGTGTCCGGAGCCTGTGCTCTGCAACAGGAGAGGCTACAACAGTGAGAGGCCCGTGTACTGCAAAAAAAAAAAAAAAAAAAAAAAAAAAAAAGAATAAATAGGAAAAATTAAATAGTCTGGTTTGAAAATAAAGGTCAAAGATTTTCCCAAGTACCTAAATGAAAAAGAAATGGGGGGTGTGAGAGAAGAGATAAGAAACTATTGAGGGAGTACAGTATCCAATAAATAAAACATTTACAAAATGAAAGAAAAAAGGAAGAAAAGGAAATATCAAAACAAATAATGAAATAACATTTCACTTAACTGAAAGAGGTATGTTTTTATGTTGAAAAGGCCTATTGGGTGTCCAATACAAGGACTATAAAAAGACTCGCACAGAGGCCACTCCAGTACTGAAAAGATGATCCTAAAATATTACTGGAAAAGAACTTGTATAAAAGATCAGGAATCAGAATATCATTGGACCTTTCAATTCCAACAGTAGAAGCTAGAAGATAATGAAATAATACCTTAAAAATTCTAGTGGTAAATGTCTTACTACCTAGAATTTTATACCCAGCCAAACCATCAGTCAGATTAAGGCTAGATGTGCCAAGACTCAAAACTTTAACACTTAGGTACTTTTCTTAGGCAGTTGCTGAATGAGGATAGTGGTCCATTAAAATGAGGGAATAAACTAAGAAAGAGAAAGATAATGAGATCTGGGAAGCATGGCATTCATCCCAGGAGAGGAGGGAAGGAAATGTCAGGATGATGATGGTGATGATGTCTTTCTGGAGGTGCCTGTGCAGTAGACCTGGAGATCAGCAGGGCTGGATTGGAGCATGAAGATGGAGAGAAGTCTCCAGGAGAGAGAAATGGAATGGGCACCTGTTACTTTTGACCATGTGAGAAACAGGAATGAGAAAAGTGTTTTTGTTTGTTTGTTTGTTTGCTTCTCTTGTTGAATTTAGAAGGAATTAAGGGTAGGTATATAGAAACTAAGCAATCGAAAAGAAGCAGTTATTAACTCCAGGAAAAATAAAAGTAAGCAACTGAGCAAATACAGCCGTAGTAATGTAAATCCTGATGTATATATGTGATATAACTGTGACATACACTTATACATCTATCCATGCATAGTTACATAAAATAGGGCAAGGGAAGTGGGGAGACACTTACTGGAAGCATGCTTACTTCTCATCTTCCAAAACAGAACTTCAACAGAGAATATCTAAGATTGATAAATCAAGAAATAGCGCATAAGCATGTTATTTAGGAACATGGAAATACTGGAGGAAACAGTGCTATGAATTGAAAGTGATTGCTCCTGGGAATGGAGAAGATGAAATAAAGCACTACTGTTTGGTTTTGTTTTTTCCTTAAATGCCTGAAGGTACTATTTGCTTTAACGAGTGTATGCATTACTTTGGTAAAAAAAAACATAAGTGAAAAGCTAAATAAAGAGCAGAGTAATGAGTATCTTTGTACCACAGGTTTTCCTTCTCACAGATGGTAAAAATCACTTCTCAATGTTTCTTGTACCACTTGTTTTCCTGTTCAGATGTAGTTGACATTCTCTATTAAAGGCTAAGGATCATAAAGTTAAATAAGGTGCAGTCCCTGGCCTGAAACACTTGTGTCTTAGTGGGTGGTGTATCAGGAGACTTTAAAAAATCAAGATGTTCTTTATGATTGCCTTTTGGGGACTAAGAATGTGGGGGGAGTGTTGGGGACTGTAAGAGAAAGAGTGGATGCCCATAGCTCACAGGAATGGGAAATTCACAGGGCTTGCTGAAGGAACAATGATTAGAGAGGGCTGGTGGAAGTGTGAGGAGACCTGGGGCTCAGCAGAGGAAAATCCCTTCTGCTGCTGGACAGCCATCCATTTGCAAATGTTGAAAGAGAGAATACGGAGCCCAACAGTATGAATATTTTCTGGTTTACCCACCTTTTTTTAATTCCTGAAACGGTTCTACCAGTTTCCATTGCTTCTACCAACACAAGGATGTCTGTTTTAACTGTAGCACCATTAACAGTGGGAGGACTGACATCCCTAGAATTTTTCCTAATAGGTATAAAATGATGCAGTGTTGTTTTGATTTGTATGTTTTTTGTTGCTTATTACACCCACGATTGTTGTAACACTAGTTAGGCTTTTTCTTGCATTTGTGCTCTGTTGAAACTTTTTTTTTTTACTCCAATATATCCATTCTTTTAAACCTATTTTAACAAAAGTTTCATCAAAAAATTTTCAAAATCAGTTACTTTGTCAGAAAACTTCAAACTGACCGTCCCTCGCTTTTTATTCCCAGCACAGCTGGTGTTAGAAGGTAATAATGCAAAGTGAAATCAATTTCTTGAAAGTGGAGAATCCCTCTCTTGTTTTTTAATCACCATAAATTACCTGCAGTCCTCTCAAGGGATGCTGTAAAAAGGTAACGTGTCAGGGGATGGGACGGAGTGTGGACAAACTTCCTGGAAGAGGCAATACCCAAATGCAGTCTTGAAGGAAAAGAAAGAGTTCAGCAGTAGAAAGAGGGATGGGTAGGACTAAGCACAGAGAAGGAGGGAAGAGAATTGTGTGAGGTTTTCAGCAGAAGTTGCCACCTGGTTTCTCCTGAGGCTCCAGAGTGCATTCAAGGTGCGTTAAAGTACTCGCAGCTGGTTCCCCTTTTTTCCCTTTTACTGGAGCTTCAGGTTCAGAGAGTGCAGAGAGGCTGTGCTGTTAACCAGGGAGATGCATCATGCATTTGGGAAATTCTCTTGCCTTGAGAGCAGAGGGAAGTTATTGTGAGGTTTCGAGCAAGAGAGTGTAAGTGTTGTGCTTGCCTGCGTGCACTTTATAGAAACACCTGCATAGGCAAAGTGATCACATTTTAAAGCGAGTGATAATGCAAACAGGACTACATTTTAAGATCAAACTTACTATGTCCAGTTAGGGGATTTATTTCACTTTGCCACAAAAATGAAAAGGGTGACCAAGAAACAAAAGAAGACTTCCTGCCGCAAGGTTTTATCTTTGAACACTTGGTCAGTTTGCATTTTACTTAACTTTTTTCCCCCTAGTTTGTAAATGAACATTTAAGTGATAATAGGTTTGTAAGATCTCATTTAAAAATCAGAGGTTTGGGGCTTCCCTGGTGGCGCAGTGGTTGAGAGTCCGCCTGCCAATGCAGGGGACGCGGGTTCGTGCCCCGGTCTGGGAAGATCCCACGTGCCGCGGAGCGGCTGCGCCTGTGAGCCATGGCCGCTGAGCCTGCGCGTCCGGAGCCTGTGCTCCGCGACGGGAGAGGCCACAGCGGTGAGAGGCCTGCGTACCGCAAAAAAAAAATCAGAGGTTTGTTTTTTGTTTTTTTTAAGCAGAAGTCTTCTTAGAAGCCCATATGATTTAAATTTATTTATTTATTTATGGCTGTGTTGGGTCTTCGTTTCTGTGCAAGGGTTTTCTCTAGTTGTGGCAAGCAGGGGCCACTCTTCATCGCAGTGTGCAGTCGTCTCTTGTTGCGGAGCACAGGCTCCAGGCACCCAGGCTCAGTAATTGTGGCTCACGGGCCCAGTTGCTCCGCGGCATGTGGGATCTTCCCAGACCAGGGCTCGAACCCGTGTCCCCTGCATTGGCAGGCAGATTCTCAACCACTGCGCCACCAGGGAAGCCCGAAATCAGAGGGTTTTAAGTTTGGAGGCATAGATAAAAATAACTTCATTTGAAGGTTATAATGTTTATGTATATTTGTATATGTACATAATTAGTAAAAGAAAACTAAAATTTTTATATATAGTAAAAAATTTACATAGTAAAAAAAAAAACCTTGGAGGGTTGTGGTGTGCATTGACTTAAAGTTCTTTCATTTGCTTTTGTCTTAATTTTTGTTGACAAGTTGCCAGAAACATTTGTACAGGCCTCCTGCTTTCAGAACCAGGATAAGTATATAAAAGATTCAAAATGTGTCAGTTGTGAAGTGTTTCATCGAGTGCTTTATGTCAGGTTGGCACGGGAGGTCCCCTGCCTCTCCTGAACATAAGTAGATTGTTTCACGCTTCATCACCCACCCTCCACCTTTCTTTTCTTTTTTTTCTGGTTCTGTAAGCACTGAAGTCAAATCTCTTCAGATGTGAGCTGTTCCCTGCACTGCATCCTTTCCCTCCCTCCTTCTTATTCAGTGCCTGTCTTATTGTGTTTGTGCTCCCGACCCCCCCGCAGAGTCGGGAAGAATTCATGAACCAGTGGGGGGGGCTACCGTTGGGGTTGGGATATCTTGAAGGAAAGACGTATTTTTCACTTTTTTAGCACTATTTCAGTTTTGTGTTTTTTTAAACAAAGCGTATTCATTTTTTGAAAACAACTGAAAAGGGGGCAGCAAAGTGGAAACTTCGTATGGGAGAAAAATTATTTGACGGTAAAAGATAACAATTATTTTGACCATTATTAATTTGATGGCAGTGATCTTTGATTTCTGTTTTCTGTTGTCTGCCGCCTGTGCTGTACTAACCTCCCCTCCTTCCCTTTTCCTGTGAATGTGTTTATTTATTTTGCTAGGATTCTTATAGCAGATTCTATTGTGCATTAGTTATCTCATGTGGTGGTGCCTTATCCAGTTCTGATTCACTTCTTGTTGCTCTTTTAAGAGATTTTCTCATTATTATGGCTATTTTTCAGGTACTTTGATGATGAGTGGACTGAAGAGAGGAGGGTCAAACCGCTCTTATTTTTCACTCACGACTGTTGTGAAGACTCCTTAAGAGAGAACCATGAAGCTGAAATCTATATTAAATTTCAGTGATGGTGACTTCTTTTGACATGTCTCCCTCAACACAGTTTTTATGAGATAACCATAATTACTTTTTAGATTACAGTATAAATTCTATTAATGTATCAGTTAATTTCTAGTTCATCTTCGCTGGAACCGCATGGCTTTTGTTGCAAAGGATTCCATTTCAAGGATACTGAGCTTATGTGCTTTGAGGGTAAGGATTGGATGGATCTCTGTCCTCCAGAACCTAAAATCTAATTGAGGAGGAAAGGCCCCAACCATGTGTAGAGTTAATTTCAGAAAGTAGGAGAAGGAGAGGCATTTTATGGGGGGTGGGTCCTCCGGTGCCAGGAACAGGGCTTAGGGATCAGACCCGGCAGTGACCCGGTCTTTTCTGAGTGGCAGGGTCTTAATACAAACTGCGGGGGACGATACCTGCCTGCAGGTTGATGTGGGGAGTAAAGGAGGTAGTTAGTGCACAGTAGGTGGTACAAGATGGATGCTCAGACTGTAGTTACAACTGGTGACAGCAGATTGTTGAAAAAGCATGTTCTTGAAGGACAGCCTGGTGAAGCAGACAGGGTAGGAGTCAGGGAATGAGGAAGTCTGGCTTCACATGTGGGCTCAGCCCCGGCCGTTTAACCTTGGTGGACTTAACGGTGGCCCTGAGACACACCCCATGTGGAAAATGAAGGGATCAGACAAGGTATTCATTCTGATAACTCACAGTTTTAAAATTCTGAATGTAAGGTCAAGAGGGACACCCTCCATTCCGGTTCAGTCACTGTGGAGCCTTAGGAAAAGGTGCTGGTTTGTGGAGGGCAGACTATTCCCTGCTGTTACAGGAAGAAGGAAGGCTTTTAGGGGTGGGTGCCACTTAATTCTGAGCTCCAGGCCTGAGTCACACAATAATGGGGCTGCAATTGAGGGACCTCTGAAGTTTCACGAAAGACAAGTGACATGACCACTGCAGCATTTTCAGGAAGTTAATTATCAATATTTTTCCCCAGTGGGTGTAGAGATTCATGTCTGGATTGGGCTTCAGAAGTGATACTCAGGCTACAAATGGAGGCCTTTTTTCTTTTATAATGTATTTTCAAAATAGCTCTTCTGCCATAAATCCTCTAACTGCTATCCCAGTATTTATTGAGAGCCCTCCACACAGCGAGCTCTTTGTCAGACACAGTGTGCTTACCTCTCCAAAGGGGAGATACTCACCTCCCAGGGTGCTTGTGAGGGCTGAGAGGATGCACAGGGTCAGAGAGTGGAAAGCATGGCGGAGTCCCACGTTCTCCGAGCTCTGTGGGGAGAGAGTTTACCCTCAGAAATAAGAGTACAGTGAAACAGACAAATAACCCATCTGCAATCTGTATTTAAGGAAACACTAAGGCAATGTGGAATGATTTTATGTTTCAATTTTTTCCTTTTAAGCTCTTGGTTCTTGGGTGGTATTTTAAAAGCTGCTATGTGAAATATGGTTACTGTTGATATCAATCGTGATTAATATCGTTTAGGATATTAGCGTGTCGTGTGGAAGGAACTTTCTGTTCACCTGTTGTTCTTATGGATGTGGCTTTCTACTCTTCCTAAGCCAACGTTAAGTATGCCTCAAGGTGCCCTTTCTTAAATTCTTTTTGGAATATAAATACTCAAATGAGAAAACCATGATGTCTTTGACAAAGCCAGTTGTTCTGTCTTACTGAAGCCTCTGGTTTCCTACACTCCTCTTTTCCTCTTCCAGTTAGATTGTAGGAACCTGAGAGTGGAAATGTTCCTTCTTTGCCTCCCCCTCTGATAGTGTAGCTCAGGGTAAAGCATTGAACAGTGCTCGAATAGCCCACGCTGGCAGCCTGAAAAGCTGTCCTTAGTGATGCAGATTCTCAGCTGTGGTTCATCATGTGTGGATCAAAGGCAATTTTTCATGGCTTGTATAGTTTAAATCTGACTTAATACAGTTCAGACCATCTCTTTCCTTCCTGCCCTCAGAGAAAGTCAATACTGCTAGATTCTTCCTTTCTGGGTTAAATATACAGTTTCAGTTCCTTGAGCCATCGATAGCTCATAGCACTGTTATAATGCTCTCCAGAGTGTTGGTCTGCAGTCCAAATGGTGACCTTCTTCCACTTTAGCCCGAATCTCTGCAGAAGGAGGGTTGTGAGGACAAAAGGTGAGAAGTACGTGTACATTGGAAAGAGATGTGTTCCAGGAAAGGGCAACGAGTGATGATGACTCAGTCTGTGCTTTGTTTAGGCAGCCTCACCTGACTGCCCACATCACTGCAACCTTGTGAAAGGGTGAAATGGAGACTCTTGGGTATGTCAGTATTAAATATTAAAAAAGCAATATTAAATACGAAGAAATGAGGCAATATAAGCCATTGTGTTAATCATCTGTATTGAGTAATTATTCAAATCCTGTAAATACTGCTAACCTTACAATCTTTAGTAATCTATACTTTATGTAGCCCTCTTTGATTCCATTTTAATCAGGGGATTTAGCATAAGGTCATCTTATTGGAAGGACCTGATATCTGTTGAATTTTGACTTGTTTGGTGATTTGAATGACTGGAGGTTTAACATGGTGCAGTCTTTAATAATTAGTAGTCAAAATCATACATACCCAGATCATATTTTATTTTATTTTTTAGTAACAGGATGATGTTTCTTTTTTCTCCTAAGTTTTTTCTTCTGATTATAAAAGTTATAGTACTCATTTTAGAAAATAAATAATATAGACAAATACCAAAAAGAAAGAAAAAAAGAAATTATTCATAATCTTAACTATGTAACAACAAGCATTATAAATCCTTTGGTGAGCTTCCTTTGGCTTGTTTATATATCTTTACATAACTTTAAAAAGCATAGCTAAATTTATAACGTATATACCATTTTGTTTGTATCCTGAATTCTTCTGAAACTGGGCTTGTTTGTGCCCAGTTACATTCAATAGGATGCACTGTATAAAAAAAATTTTTTTTTAAGTTAGTCCATGGTCAAATCAGTTAAGAAATATCTTAGTTTAATAGTAAGTGTTGGGTTTTTGTTTTTCTTGTTTTTTTTTTTAACTGTAGATTTCATGGAGCCTTAATATACTAACATATATTATCATGTCGTAACAGAGGTGATAGTGTGTCCCTGCCTTATTTACTTATGGAACCCTTTCTTATGAATTAATAACTTGGATTTGAAGCACAATTCAGGGAAAGTTGATAAGCCTTTCCCCCTGTATAGTAGACATTTATCGGTTGTCTCCCCTGACATCCATTTCTCACATGCCCTTCCCCAGATCCTGTTTGGTAATAGGATGATCAGTACTAGATCACAGTTTGCAGGGTTGATGAATGACTTTTTAATGGATTTTAAACAAAGATTAATGTACAAATTAGTATTTTCAAAACGCTCACTACCTTCGTGGATCTAGTCTGCTCTCTTGATATCCTGGGTGCCGGCCGTGGAAACTCCATGCCCCTGATGAGTTGGTGAGCTCTGATTTCTTTTCCTTGAAAGTGTTCATTTGCTGCACCTCAAACACTATTTTTCCCCTAATAATCCTGGTCCACTGTTACCTTCTACTTATTACCTTTTACCCTGCTTTTTACCTTTTACCTCCCTACTTCAAGCTCCTCACACCTAGCTCTTTGGCATTATATTAATTGCTTATTGCGTAAATTTTGTCATATGTAAATATAAGTGTTCGAATTTATTCTATTCTCCTTTACTTTGCCAGCTATGGAATCGTTTCCGTACCCATCAGTAATTCTACAATGTATCTTGCTCCATACGTTTTTAATTTTATCACCCCACTTCTGCCATCAAGCTCACTGCCAAATTTTCATGTTGTTTCCTTCACCCGCAACTATGCAAAGTATCTTCAAGCCTTACTAGGCCTTTGAAATGGAACTTTCTTCGTTGAACTTTTTTAGTTTGGAGGGTGGGTGGGAGGCAAATGTTATTATCTCTTTTGGTCCTCACTCTGTCCAAACAAGCACTTGTTTAAAAAATATTTATTTATTTAATTTATTTATTTTCCTTATTTATTTATTTATTTTGGCTGCGTTGGGTCTTAGTTGCGGCACATGGGATCTTCGTTGAGGCAGGCAGGATCTTTTCGTTATGGTGCGCGTTCTCTTTGTTGTGGCGCTCGGGTTTCTCTACTTGCGGCACTTGGGCTTCTCTGTAGTTGTAGTGTGCAGGTTTTCTCTCTCTGGCTGTGGCACGCAGGCTCCAGAGTGCGTGGGCTCTCTCATTGAGGTGTACAAGCTCAGTAGTTGTGGCGAGTGGGCTTAGTTGCCCTGCGGCATATTGGATGTTAGTTCTCCCACCAGGGATCGAACCCGCATCCCCTGCGTTGGAAGGCGGATTCTTTACCGCTGGACCACCAGGGAGGTCTCCAAACAAGCACATTTTAAATTGCTTTCTTATCTCTAAACTCAAATGTAACTTTATCCTGTTATGTATGTTTTGTATCCATAACTTCTTTTTTCACTTTGGTAATTCCAGGGCAAGTTATCTGCATCTACTTTGTCTCCATCAGTGCTGTCTTTTTTAGGTAGTGAACATTTGGAGAGCAGGAACTAGATTTATCAACTCCTCTCTTCTCAGTCCTTCCTGCTTTTTGTTGAAGGGATAGAACGGAAATGAAAGAAGGGGGATAGTCCAGTCTGAAAAGTTATGTGCTGATTCATAAAGCTTAAATTATCTGGGACATTGTACGGAGTCGTTTGTATGTGTTTCAGGCTAACTTGAAAGAGTGAGGCGTCCTTCTATCTGAGATGTTACTTTTATGTAATGTGAGTGAAATTCAGGAAAGCCAAGAAGGGATGTAAAGAGAATTGTTGGCCTTCTTTGGTTATCTTAGCTAATCTAATGTTCAAGCACTGTGGTGTGATATTTCTGTTTAAAAATAAAGTTTCCTGTTACAATCCAAAGCAAGAATATTTATGGGTATTTTAAATCTGTGTATACAACTTCATAAACTATTTACATTGACATTTTCATAAATACTGATGTTGTACATCTGTGGAATCTCGGGGTATTTGTATAGTTATTCATCATCAAAATTCCTTCTATTGCCTGGAAGCATTGAGAGTTGGCCCTGTATTTGAGGCTGTACCAGTTAAGGAATCTAACAACATCCCATTTTGGAATATGGAAGTAATTGATGGCGAATGCTACATCTTTTTAGTGAATGTAACATCGTATTGCAGATTATTTCAGGGCAGGAACTGTAAGTTGTTGTTGGTTTTTTCTTTCCTTCCCACGTCTTCTTGTGTAACCTTTAAACTATTCTTTATGCCCTTGGCATAAAGAAAGTTTCCCATGTTGTTCCTTTCGTTTGGTTCCTTCAATTATTTATTGTTCTCACTTCCTTATCACCCAGTTATTTCTTGGAAAAATTTTATTTTCCCATTTTTTTACTTGTTAGTTAATTCATTGTTGAAAATAGATAAAAAGGGAAGATATCAAATGAGCACGTGCATATATTTTATTTGGAGTTTAGGGGAGAGGGTCATGAGAAGAAATTTGGAGGTAACTGCATAGAGATAATAATATTTAAAGCTGTGGGTACCTATGACATCACCAGACAGTAGTGGCTACCATGCAGATATCTCCCGAAGTAATTTCATTATTCTGCTTCATTCAGTTGCACAGGCAGCTGATCCAATGAAGTCAACACCCTGCTCTCCAGAGTTAATATCTTTACTCCAGTGTACCCAGGCCTGCAATCTCATCCTAATGCACTCGGTGCTCAAATGCATCCTAATGCTGATACCCTTTACAGCCCCTTCCAAAACTCTGAAGACTGGTAAGAGAAGTAAGCCAAGCATACCCCCCTGGAATCACTAGCTTTTGAATGGAGCCCACCAGTGATCCTGAGGAATGAGCCAAAAGAAAGAGGCACCAGAAGTTAAGGAGACCGTGTTCATCATGGAGGCCTAGAGAAGACAGAGTTTCGGGAAGGAGGGGGAGAGGTCAAGAATGTAAATGTCTCAGTGAGCCAGGATGACAGGGACTGTTTTTATACCTGTAGCTTCCCTTGGAGGGAGGGACTGTTTCCCCAAATATCCCTAGCACCAAGTGTGTGGTCTATGTTCAGAAGAGAATGCAGAAAGGCTTAGGGTGATTTATAGGAGAGGGGGAGGTACTTCTTCTGGAAGAATGGTATTATCAGAAAAAGCTGATAGGTTACCTGGTGATAGACCTTGAGTGATGGAAAGACTTTCATCTACTAGACGTTGAACACATCTTCGCCTTTTCTTATAGTTTCCAGGACCTCATGGAACTAGACTGGTATTGGTATTCTAGGTAAATGGATCTACCATGGACTCAAATAGTACCTAGAGCTGTAAAATTAAATATATAACAAGGATATTTCTTAAATAGTTTACTCTTTCAACAGATGGAGGTGACATGCTGTAAATTAGTATTGCCCTTCTACTCTGTCGTTTTTTACCATATTTAATGATGCTTAGGCAGGTTTGCTGATAATTAGGAGAATTGCTAATAACTGTCAGCATATGTTTGCTCTTTCCATCAACCCCGAGGAGTAGGTTTTAGGTGTTATTGATGTGTCATCATATTACACACATGGATGGCATCTTTATTTTCAACTAGTACTTGAATAAATGCAAAGCATATATGTTTGTATAGATGCTACTCTGTGTCTGAAGTTTCATATTGTGCCTAAAGGGGTTTGTTGCTATAAATAAGGATGGGAAAGAGGAAGGGGAAGAGAAAAGGAAAAAAGGTCCTCATGACAAGAAAAGAAAATCTGTTATTAACTTAGTTGTCCATCTTGAACCTCCTTGGTTTTTACAGGTCATTAAACTGTGGGTACTCTCTCCCCTATGTGCCCGTCTATATTTTGAAATTAAAAGATAACATTGAATTATTATTATAATCAAGATGTAATAGGAGTCTTGGCATTTCTTTAAAATTACAAAGAAATATAGTTATATCTGTATAAGGTTTTTTAAACCCCATTAAAAAACACAGGAAGCATATGAGATGGTTCTGAAAAGGTGTCCTGTAGTAGTGACGGCGAAGAGTGGAGATTTTTCAAGTCAGTGCTATTTACTATATTTTGGTGCTGGCCTTCAGTTTCCCTCTACAATGGATATAACTTCACATATCCTAAAAAAAAGACAGTCCTGCAGTGAACTCTATTCTAAGGGAAAGGAAATGTGGAAAGAGAGTTTTTACCCCAGTGGGATTGGTGCATTGGCCTTTTAGAGAATGTCCGTTCTGGGAATGGTAGGTGATTTATTTGCATTTCTGTGAGCTTGTGAGAAGCATTGCAAACATCTGATTTTCATAAGAATCTATTGAGAATTATTTTGTATGTCAGTGTATTCTTTCTTTGAAAGCCATTTCACTGAAATAAACAGCTTCTTTTCCCCTAGTTCATTACAAAATAGCTCATAAATTGTGGTTTGGGGTTGTCAATTTTTTTTTTTTTTTTTGAAATAGGCTAGTGTTTATTTTGCATCTTGCTTCAGTTGCCCAGTTTCCTTCCATTTTATAAGGAACACTTCTTGAACCTTGGCTGTGGCCACATGGGCTGCCTTCAGATTCAGCAGTTAGCACATTATTCCACTTGAAGGTTTACAGTTCAAAAGGAGCCTGGACAGTTCCCAGATATAAAGTCAAATCATAGCAATCTGACGATAGAAGTATCTAGAAAGCTCAAAAGCCAGGTTTAATGGGTAGCTGTGCAAAACCATTATCCCTTTCACAAAAGATGGTGAAGAGGAGAGAGAGGGAAAACAATTGGCGTTTCTGTGCCAGGCTGGTCTGAGCAGCCCGTGCGAGCCCGGCTGGAGTTCAGCTGGCCCTGCATTCTGCAGGCGGCCGTACGTTTTGAAACACCCCTAAATGTTCCAGCCTTTAAATAGCAGCGAGTCTTCTAAAATGATGCTGCATAGCGCAGGAGAAATTAAAGCGGCTGCCTGGGAGGCAGGAAGCCGACTAGCGAGATGCTTAATTACCGTGGAAGTAAGTGCTTGTTGCCGGGGAGCGGAGCGCAGCGAGCGCGGGTCGGCCTGGGTGTCAGCCGTGATTTGTAGACAATGCGGCCCCGGCAGCGCAGTGCTGGTTCAGCAGCATCTTTCCAAACATGCATTTGGCAGGAATTTAAAGGCCACCTCTTGTGTAATTTGTGGAACCTTGGAAAAGGGTGTGCTGCCTTTATTTTCACGACGAACGCAACCATGCAGGATTTTGTGCTCAGAATTTGTGCCTCTCTCCTCCTGCTTGATGTGCTCCCGAGGAAGTTGGGTTTCTTCACCTGTCACCTGGAAGGATGTTAGCAGTTCTCTGTCGTCGGCTGGGGGATATGGAAAGGTCTGTCCACAGCAGCATTTGGTTTCTGCTGTCTTCATAAATTAGTGCCAAAGGGTGGGGTGGGTTGCAGTGTGTAAGGAAATGAAGGCATTTTGCTAATGAGCAAAATGTTTCTAGCTTTAAGGGTAGATGGATCTCAGAGCTTGGGAAGAGGTGGTGGAAAATGCTGGATGCATTCTGAAATACTCCTTTGGCATAGTAATAGAGGGAAATATAGAAGCGTGCTAATGGGTAGAATGGCTCCGGGAAAACCCTTTTTATTTTCTCTCTATTGTATTTGCTCTTGCCAACTCTGTTAAGCCTTTGTAAAGAAACAAAAAAACAAGTTTGGGTTTTGAAATACAGAAGAGGTTAAAAAGTGAGTGTTGTGACATATTCAGTAACAGAATTTTTCAATTTTTAGTCTTGTTAAAAAACTGTACGTTGCTCTAATTATCGAACTCTGTTGGTTATGCCTTGAACTTCTGGTCAGCACAGTGGTTCATGATATTCTACATTATTAGAGGTCATTGGAGTCTGTACGTGGTCTTTACTTGGGCTAGGAGCCTTGATATCCTGGAACGAGATCCCTCACCCCCCTTCATAGTGATATGAAACAGTTCAATTGATCTGAAGTGTTAATAGTCTTTTAAAATATATATAGTTTAAATGATGGATATTATTAAATGCTTTCACTTTCTTCCTTCCCTTCAAGCCTGCTTTACTAAAAAGATGGGTTGTGAACTGTGAGTCACAATCCATTAGTGAGTCTTTTATTTGCATGTGTCTGGTTTTGGCAATCGCATGTTTATTTTTAGATGTATTTATCAAATGCTAATTCCAATTGTCCTTGTCTCTTTTAGAGAAAGCATGGGATTATGGCAATCACAGAGTCCCAGAGATACAAGTTCCATTCAGTTTTTTTCTGAAAGAAAGCCGTCTATCAAAGTGAAGCAGAGGAACTCTTGTGGATTATAATGTTTTGAAGGGGTCTGGATTTTCAGAGGTGTGAAAATAAGGCATTGTTTAACCTTTTAATTGGAAAAGATTAAGATCTCATGCAACTGATGTATTTTCTGGGAGCCATTCTCCAAAAGGGAAGTGCACATTTAAAACTTAGGTATGATGGTCCTTTCTGCAGGGGTTTAAGTCTGATTGCTTTTACATCATGACCAGCTTGAAACGGTCTCAGACAGAAAGGCCGGTTGCCACTGAAAGGGCGTCTGTTGTGGGCACAGATGGCACCCCCAAAGTCCACACGGACGACTTCTACATGCGACGCTTCAGGTCCCAAAACGGCAGCTTAGGGTCATCAGTCATGGCTCCTGTAGGCCCCCCTCGAAGTGAAGGTTCTCATCATATAACCTCGACCCCTGGAGTCCCAAAGATGGGGGTTCGGGCAAGGATTGCGGATTGGCCCCCAAGAAAGGAAAATGTAAAAGAATCTAGCCGTTCAAGCCAGGAAATAGAAACCTCAAGTTGCCTTGAGAGCATGTCCTCCAAAAGCAGTCCTGTGAGTCAGGGAAGTTCTGTAAGCCTCAATTCCAGTGACTCAGCCATGTTAAAAAGCATACAGAACACACTGAAAAACAAGACGAGGCCGTCGGAGAGCATGGACTCCAGATTTCTCATGCCTGAAGCCTACCCCAGCTCCCCCAGGAAAGCTCTGCGCCGGATACGGCAGCGCAGCAACAGCGACATCACCATAAGTGAACTTGACGTGGATAGCTTTGATGAATGTATCTCGCCCACCTACAAGACGGGGCCGTCACTGCACAGGGAATACGGTAGCACATCTTCAATCGATAAGCAGGGAACGTCCGGAGACAGCTTCTTTGACTTGTTAAAGGGCTACAAAGACGACAAGTCTGATCGAGGTCCCACTCCGACCAAGCTCAGTGACTTTCTCATCGCCAGTGGGGGCAAGGGCTCTGGTTTCTCCTTGGATGTCATAGACGGGCCCATCTCACAGAGAGAGAACCTCAGGCTCTTTAAGGAAAGGGAAAAACCACTCAAGCGGCGTTCCAAGTCTGAAACCGGAGACTCGTCCATTTTTCGTAAATTACGCAATACCAAAGGTGAAGAACTTGGGAAATCGTCGGATCTTGAAGATAATCGATCGGAAGACTCCGTCAGG
Source organism: Tursiops truncatus (assembly GCF_011762595.2). Taxonomy (NCBI): domain Eukaryota; kingdom Metazoa; phylum Chordata; class Mammalia; order Artiodactyla; family Delphinidae; genus Tursiops; species Tursiops truncatus. The sequence continues at coordinate 30,795,502 of NC_047035.1, read as the reverse complement.
CCCTGGACGTGCCCAAAGTGCTTTGCCCACTACGACGTCCAGAGTATATTATTTGACTTGAACGAGGCGGTTATGAACAGGCACAGTGTAATTAAGAGGAGAAACACCACCACGGGGGCTTCGGCAGCTGCGGTGGCATCCTTGGTCTCGGGGCCTTTGTCCCACTCGGCCAGTTTTAGCTCCCCGATGGGCAGCACGGAGGACCTGAACTCCAAAGGAAGCCTCAGCATGGACCAGGGAGACGATAAAAGCAATGAACTTGTAATGAGCTGTCCGTATTTTCGGAATGAGATCGGTGGAGAAGGGGAAAGGAAAATCAGCCTGTCCAAATCAAATTCTGGTTCCTTTAGTGGATGTGAAAGTGCCTCCTTTGAGTCTACCCTCAGCTCCCATTGTACAAATGCAGGAGTGGCAGTACTTGAAGTGCCCAAGGAAAACTTGGTGTTGCACCTGGATCGAGTGAAAAGATACATCGTGGAACACGTGGATCTCGGCGCATACTATTACAGGAAGTTTTTCTATCAGAAGGGTGAGTAGAGATCTTTTATTCTTTTCATTTTCTTTTGCCATACTTTCTGAAAAAGAGTACTGTCTATTAGGATTTTTAAGCAGCGTGATGTAAGATTTGCATGAATGCCTTCTCCTGATGGTGAAAGAGTTAAATAGTTATTTGCTGCCGTGTATTTCCTTTTGCATTTTTGAGTTACTTCCTCCTTTTAGATACATTAAATATCTTGTATTGACTAGCTTATGAAATATTAATTTTTTTAAAACCTTTGATTTAATGGATGAAATTGTAATCTTTGTGTAGAAGACTTGCTGTGTCACCTTTAGGGATAAATGTCATATAAAGTTAAAAATATTATAAATACAGCTTTTTTTTTTTAAGGGTTACTAAAGCAATCTTAATGCTATTTTTCATTTATTTAGCACTTTTACAGTTAGTGCGGGACCATTTCTTTTCTGCCTCAATGTTCTCATCAGTGAATGGGAATTATAATACATTCCTATTCATTTCACAGGAATTTTAGTGAGAATTAATTTTGTTATTTGACAAAAGTGTCAGAGCCAGGAATCAAACCTAGGTCTTCTAGATTTGAGTATAAAAGTCACTGGAGTGAGAAGTACTGTTAACATGTTGGTGACTTCCTTTTCCGTTTTGTATGGGGGAAAATATATACCTATATTGTTGGATTGTACTGTATGTGAACTGTATTTGTATACAGTTTTATCTCATGCTTGTAAGAAAACTCTGTGATTCATTGAAAAGTAGTTTAAATGAACTCTTAAGAGCTTTCTAATAGTGTTTTTGAGCAGCATTATTAATTGAAGAATGAGTTTGTCACGCAGGCACCCAAGCTAGGAAACAGGATGCTTGCTGAGCAAGGACATACACCTGTGGTCCACTAGCTAGCTCAGTAATTTCTGCATTGAGCCCAAGTGAGAGGCCCCCTGTATGCAAGCTACTAGAGCAGTTTTTGTTTTCCCACCTACTGTTTGGGGGTTTTGAGTCCTGCTTAAGTCCTTTTGAGATTTATTCTTCCGAATGAAGTTTCATTTCTAGTACTTCATTCTGGTACTCTAGCTTTATGACAGTGCTCCCTTTAAAATAAAATTTATTGTGAGGTTATTACATGGTCATCCCCATTCACGAGAGTTTATTGACCAAAAGAATCTTGTCTTGGTGTTCAGTATCCATGTCTCTTAAACATCTATGGCATAGGTCCTGAAACCAATATGATAATGAAAATCCCAAACTCATTTGTAAGCCATCTTTTTTTTTTTTTTTTTTTTTTTTTTTTTGCGGTACGCGGGCCTCTCACTGTTGTGGCCTCTCCCGTTGCGGAGCACAGGCTCCGGACGCGCAGGCTCAGCGGCCATGGCTCACGGGCCCAGCCGCTCCGCGGCATGTGGGATCTTCCCAGACCGGGGCACGAACCCGTGTCTCCTGCATCGGCAGGCGGACTCTCAACCACTGCGCCACCAGGGAAGCCCTGTAAGCCATCTTTATTTTCTCAGCATAACCTTCTGGAGTTCAGATTTTAGAAATCACTTCTTTCTCATTCTGTCCCTTGGGCTACAGGGTTTCTCGACCTTGCCATCTTGGCATTTGGGGCCAGATAATTCTTTGTTTGGGGGGATGTGTCATATGCGTTGTAGGATATAAGATGTTTAGCAGCATCCCTGCCCTCTGCACCCCAGATGCCAATAGGTGCCCCCAACTGTGATGACCTAAAAAGTCTCCAGTCATTGCCATATGTCCTCTAGGAAGTAAAATTGCCCCTAGCTGAAAAGCCCTGTTTTGTGGAACCTGGGGAAGTTTTCCACAGGTGTTTGTGAGTTGTCTATAGGTGAGGCCATCTTGCTAAAGAACTGACACTCCAACAGGAGAAAGAACACGTTACTTACAGTCTTTGTTTATGTAGTAGTTGCTCTTTTCCCATTAGGCAATGTGATCACATTAATGATGAACATTTTGAGGACTTACTGTGTACCAGGAACTTAGCATTTGGTATGACATGCATTTTCTCATTTCACCCTCTCCATGCCCACTGGGGTGTAGGTATCGTTATAGATGGCATTTTCCAGATGAGAAAACTGGGGTTTAAGTGGCTGGTTTTAAGCTGTTAAGCTGTCACGAAGCTAGTAATATTGGAGCCAGGATTTCACCTTTGGGGAGACTGACTAGAGTCATGTTCTTGGCTGCTTTGCCTTGATCTCTATTATATTAGACTAAAGGGAAGGAGTATATTTTTATCTTTAAACCTGGTAAAATTTTGTTCAACGTATTTTATCTTTCAAAAGTAAGGAATAAAAATTTGAACACCTATATTCCAGAGTTCATCCAGCTTAGGTCATAACACTTCATAAATTTAAGAGCAGATCATTGAAAGTAGTTTCTAATTTAAGCTACCCTCTTAGCTTATAGCTAAGAGAAAGGTAGCTTAAGGTAGCTTAAGCTACCCTCTTAGCTTATAGCTTAGAGAAAATACCCTCTTAGCTAACATAATTGGAACAAGTTAACTGAAAGAAATCATTAAGACAGGGAATCAAAAACAAACAACCCAATCCAAAAATGGGCAGAAGACCTAAATAGACATTTCTCCAAAGAAGATATACAGACTGCCAACAAACACATGAAAGAATGCTCAACATCATTAATCATTAGAGAAATGCAAATCAAAACTACAATGAGATATCATCTGACACCAGTCAGAATGGCCATCATCAAAAAATCTATAAACAATAAATGCTGGAGAGGGTGTGGAGAAAAGGGAACACTCTTGCACTGCTGGTGGGAATGTGAATTGGTTCAGCCACTATGGAGAACAGTATGGAGGTTCCTTTAAAAACTACAAATAGAACTACCATATGACCCAGCAATCCCACTACTCGGCATATACCCTGAGAAAACCAGAATTCAAAGAGTCATGTACCAAAATGTTCATTGCAGCTCTATTTACAATAGCCCGGAGATGGAAACAATCTAAGTGTCCATCATCGGATGAATGGATAAAGAAGATGTGGCACGTATATACAATGGAATATTACTCAGCCATAAAAAGAAACGAAATTGAGCTATTTGTAATGAGGTGGATAGACCTAGAGTCTGTCATACAGAGTGAAGTAAGTCAGAAAGAAAAAGACAAATACCGTGTGCTAACACATATATATGGAATTTAAGAAAAAGAAATGTCATGAAGAACCTAGGGGTAAGACAGGAATAAAGACACAGACCTACTGGAGAACGGACATGAGGATATGGGGAGGGGGAAGGGTGAGCTGTGACAAAGCAAGAGAGAGGCATGGACATATATACACTACCAAACGTAAGGTAGATAGCTAGTGGGAAGCAGCCGCATGGCACAGGGATATCGGCTTGGTGCTTTGTGACCGCCTGGAGGGGTGGGAGGGAGGGAGATGCAAGAGGGAAGAGATATAGGAACATATGTATATGTATAACTGATTCACTTTGTTATAAAGCAGAAAGTAACACACCATTGTAAAGCAATTATACCCCAATAAAGATGTTAAAAAAAAAAGACAGGGAATCTTTCAGAAGTATATGTACTCAAAGTATTTTATTTTCATTAAAATTTATAATAATAGCTATATATTTGCTAAACTCTTGTGAGAGGCCGAGGGCGTTTCTTTCACAGTGATTCTACTATTTTGAATTCTACATTGTGTGAATAGTATAAACCATAAGAGCAAAAATATAGACACTAGCAAAGCAATCTGAATCTTACAGAATCTGAGGTTTCAGAATTTTTTCTCATTTTTTATAGATCTCGCCCACATCTAATCCAACAGCTTTCCTTTAGTGATTGCTTTTATGAAGTCTTTCCAAAGCCTTCAGTTTAGTTTTTAATAGAAACAAGATTTATCTCTTGTACTCATATTCCATCAGCTTTCATAATATTTAATTAAATTTCATAATTACAATAACAAGTCAACTGGCATAAACAGGTTTGGGAAGACACAGCCGATTCTTTGTCAGCACGGAGTCCCAACTGGTGGGAGCAGAAAGTGTGTGTGGCACTAGAGATTGCCTGCTGGTGCCATTGGGCATTTATCATTGTGGTTTACAGAGGGGACACAGAGCAGTAGTTAATACATGAAGCTGGCCCAGTGGAACGCAATATCAGAGAGCACCTGCTGTGTTTTCTTAGGCTATACGACTTAGAATTTTCAAATTAGGCAGGTCATTTGTCACAATATGGTAAGATACAACAAATTATGGCTCTGAATGACATCACTTGAAGCTGAAATTAACACCCTTAAAGTATAACTGTGTATTAAAAAATTTATATAGTATCTAAACTTTTCTTAAATTTTATTTTCTTGAAGGATAGTTTATTTACAATGTTGTATTTTCTGCTGTACAACAAAGTGATTCAGTTATACATATATATGCATTCTTTTTCATATTCTTTTCCATTATGGTTTATCACAGGATATTGAATATAGTTCCCTGTGCCATACAGTAGGACCCTGTTGTTTGTCCATGCTACATATAGTAGTTTGTGTCTGCTAATCCCAAACTCCCACTCCATTCCTCCCCCATTCCCCTTCCCTCTTGGCAACCACAAGTCTGTTCTCTATGTCTCTGAGTCTGTTTCTGTTTCATAGATAAGTTCATTTGTGTCATATTTTAGATTCCATATATAAATGGTATCTGTACTTTTCATCACAGTATAAAATAGAGTTAGACAAGTAATTCTGTCTTATTTTTAATATACAACTTGATTCAGTGAAATTAGTGCACTAACTCATTTTTCCTAATCAGAACCTGAAAGTGAGTCATCTTGTTGAAGGAGTACGACAACGTCAGTTGTAATTTATCTTCCAGCAACATAGAGTAGCACTACTGACCTGGTTGTACTACAACCTCTTCATCACCAGATATTTTCCATTCTGCCATTTAATGAATTCCTGACTTCACTGTGGCTAAGTCTCTGGAGGGAAAATATTCACTTTACTGAAGTGTATATTGTTGACATTATATGTAAAATTTAATTGTATTAGGCTGATGAAGCTGCCATCACTTTTTAATATTAAATTGTTTTTATGAACATCATTATTTTGCAAATTTAGACTTGAGAGGATATTTGGCTCTATCACATAAGTCAAGTCCATTGCTGGAAAGATGCTGGCCCAGTAGAGGAATCCCACTGTTTGCATTTATTAAAATAAGCAACACACCATCAGTGTTCTTTCTGGTCCTTCCTCCTGCCCACTTCTCTTTGCTGTTTTGCCAATGTGTGTGGTGTTTTTATTGAGACTCACCTAGGATTAAATGACAGTAATAATGTAGCTAACATGTATTGTGTTATTACTTTGTGCTTTATGCAAACCTCCTCACATAATGCTCATAAGACCCCAAGGCAAAGTTGTCATTGTGATACGTCCAAGTGATACAACAACATCCTTCTTAGGCACAAACTAGGCAGTAGGATAGCATCAAAATTAATCTGGTCATCTCCCTTTGAGTACATATATTTTGTGTTTAGTTTTTACTTAGATAGTCACCATGATTAAAGTAGCAGTATGGGGCTTTTTCGGTTTTGCACTGAGCGTACAAGTGCCTGAGGCACATCCTCGCTGAATCCCATTCAGAAAGATGCACTAATGGAAAAGAGAGGAGCCCATGGGTTGCCTTGGCAGTGGTGTTTGTTGCTCCATTGATCAAAAGTGTTGATAGGCTTATCTGATGCCAGACAGGGTGTCACTCTCAAAGTCAAGTTATTGAAGATGCTGTGATAGGAAAGGGCCTCTTCCCCCTGCCCAGCGGCCAGGAGCAGCTGCCATTATCTGGTCTGAAGCTCATCTGCGAACATTTTCCCATTAGAAACACTAATGCTCTGCACGTGATTATTCTTCTGATAACTTTGAACCACCAGATTTGATTGTTCTTTTCTGGTTTACCTTCCTCCTCCTACACCTCCACCCCACCCTACCCCACCATACGTGAGTGTTCGCACACCCACGCCCACACACCCACACCCACACAAGTCAGGTTCAGCAGTCCGCTGGGCTCCAGGATTATCAGTTTGAGGACACAAACACGTTGGATTTCAGTTGGTCTCGCAATGTCCAATTTTCTGTATTTACCTCTCACCCTCTTCTTATCAGCTGTCTTTCACATTTCTTTAGAATATATGCACTGAACTTCACTTGTACTTGGAGTGACAGCTTTAGTGCTCTGATATATTCTCCAGTTGTGTTATCAGGAGCTGTTCATCTGGTTCAGTTTGTTAAATGAGCATCGTTAAGTACCTGTTGTAAGTTTTAGTGGATTATCGTAGGGTACATATAGAACATCAGAGAACATCGTACAGCTAAACTTATTTGTAAAGCCCTAGCTTATTTTGTTTGTTTAATTCTTCTGTAAGTATAGCAACATTAAGCTTGAGGAAAGTACTATGGGATGCCTTATAGCTCAGAGTTCTTTAAGGATAGCTATTCTGTGGTTAGTTTTTTGTGGACAGTTGTATTTCAAGGAAGTGGTAAACTCCAGAGTCAGCACGTCTGCTCTCCTGAGCCATGTTCTGCTCTTGCACTGAACAGTTTATTTCTGCCAAAACTAATAGGGAAAGATTTCATACATGTATAATAACTTATTGTCTTAATGCCCTTGTCTTTTATTTTTTCTTGAGAGCATATCAACTGTATTTAATTTGTTCAAAGGTAGCTCTCTAGTTATTTAACCCTTTTCACAGAGATCTGGGGCACTAAATAACTTCTTGAGAAACTCACCTAGGAGTGTTTTGCTGTTGTCTCTTCACCTGTTCAGGGTTTCTGGTAGCAAGAAGGCCATTCAGTAGGAAGGTTTGCACGTCTGCTCTTTGGAAAACAAGCATCCTCTCCTTTCTTGGCCGTGATCTCTCGAGTCCCATCACTGATCATCTGGACTCTGATGTGTGAGGCGTTTGGGATTTCATATTACCTGAGCCATCTCCGTGCAGAGGTTTTTGAAACCTGATTAAAAGGGCATGTGCCTCAACTGCTCCTCTCTGTTTTGTTTTTGAAATCAAGCTAGACTGGCCCAAGGCCACATTTGCTCAAACACTTGACTTTACTCAAAGTCATCTTGTAAAGATCCAATCATATAGAAACAGAATGTGCTTTTGCAGTAAAACTGATGAGGGAGACATTGGCCATTTGGTCATCCTTCAGCCCTTTAGGAAGTTCCACGTGAGATACTTACTTTAGAATCTGATGCCAGGAATTGTTTTCTGGTAGCTACCAAATGCCTGCCTTTCTAATGACAGGTGTGTTTTATTTGTTTGCTTGTTTTATTTATTTATTTTTACTGTATCTCCTGTTTTACCTCAACTCCCAGAAGCAAATTTGATGCTCCAGTTTTATAACCTTCATTAATAACACATTTGTTTCCACTTTTGTCTTTTATTTTCCAATTTCTGTTTCATTAGCACAACTTACATATTTCCTTTATAATGAATGACCTCAAAAAATTCTTTTTAGAAAAGGTAATTAGTATACATCTATATCCAAATAAAAGACCTCTGTTCCCAGGCTATGTCTTCAGTTCTAGCTACGTTTCTCACTCTCCATTACCTGCTTCCACCTGGTTGGTTATCTAGTTGGCAACTCGAACCCTGGGACACAAATTTTTTGACTTCATTTTTCTCCCTGAACAAGCGTCCCATCCCACATCCTTGCCCTCATGCTGTAAATGCCACCATTATTATCAGTCACTTGGATTTGAAACACCAAAGCCTCTTTGTTGCCTCTCTTCATTGTTCTCAACCTCCAGTCAGTTGGGAAGGCCTCTTGAGTCTACCTTCGAATTGCTGCTGACTTCTGTTCTCTGTGTCCCAATCCCAGTTCTGTCACTTCAAGCCGGCGTTACCTCTTGCCCCAATTCTTGGCCATTGTCTTAGTCTCTCCATCTCTAGTCCGTCCTACTCAAAATGCAACTTCTTGTCTTTGCCAAATACAGTCTGATCACATAGCAGTTTACATTTTACATGATTGCATTTATGATTTAATCATGTAACAAATACATTATCGGTCAAGTCCTCTGAGAAGCAGGTGTTGAAACAGTATAGGCGTGCAAGTGGTTTGTTAGGGACCTGGGGGTAACGCCTGTGAAAGAAGAGGGCAGAGGAAGCAGAAGTTAGCAGGGAAGGCCTTCAGTCCACAATGCAGGTCTGACACCATGAAAGTAAAAGGGAAAAGAAGCAAAAGTGGGCAGGGGGAGCCTCAGCCCACCGTGCACATCTGGCAAAGTCTCAGCCAATGCCATGGAACGAAAAAGAGCATTAGAGAAGTCATTTGTTGGGCAGTAACAGCCAGGCCCCCTCACCCCTGGCATGCTCAGTCCTGGGCTGCCCAAGAAGAGTGTGGCTGGGCTGGAAAACTGTGGAAGATCCAGAGATGCTACAGCCAGAGACTTTCAGCTAATTGCATTTCTTGTGGCTGAATGGGTTGTGAGCCCTTTCTGGAAGGAGAGGTGTTAAGTGTTGCGCCTCTGTGGCTGCCACAGGTGCATGAGCGCCTTCATCATGCTCGGCACGATTTTGGACACTTGGAGTGAGACGTAAAACGAAGCACCTTGCTTTGTGACTGCCTGGAGGGGTGGGATAGGGAGGGTGGGAGGGAGGGAGACGCAAGAGGGAAGAGATAATGGGAACATATGTATATGTATAACGGATTCACTTTGTTATAAAGCAGAAACTAACACACCATTGTAAAGCAATTATACTCCAATAAAGGTGAAAAAAAAAGAAAAGAAAAATCTAAAAAAAATAGAGCACCTTCATGAGCTTACATTCTGGTGGAGGGAAGCAGACAGTAAACAAATCAAACAAAAGTATATACATGCTTACTGTGAAAATTAATAATGCAGAGTTGGAGAAAGTAATCCCTCTCCTAATTCTAATAGTTTGATTTGTAATCTTCTCTATCTTTTCTTTTTTTTTTAGTTAAAGTACAGTTAATTTACAATGTTGTGTTAGTTTCAGGTGTACAGCAAAATGATTCAGTTATACATACATATAGAAAGATTGATACTTTTTCAGATTCTTTTCCATTATATGTTATTACAAGATATTGAGCATAGTTCCCTGTGCTCTACAGTAGGTACTTCTTGTTTACCTATTTATATATAGCAGTTTTTATACGTTTCTGAATCTTTTCTTACTCAAAAATTTATTATCCAATTTACTATTAATGAGTGCCCTTCATATTTTTTAAGTAGTTTTAAGAATTAACAACTGCACATTCATACATTTATTTATTTGTTCATGACATAATGTTTATTAAGCATCTACTCCATGCCAGCTACAGTGCTCAGAGGCAGAACAAAAGCAAATGATTTTTTTTCTAGTTTCTTTCCCTTAAGTGATCTGTATCTTCTGAGTTGTATTTTCTGTTTGTCTTTCATGCTGTCGGTTTTCCTTAGTTGTCCAGTAATCTTTGCCACGTTTATGAACAAAGGCCAAGGAGAATTGGTATAGGTGGCAAGCTTCCCCTGCAGCGCTGTGGGTCTGTTTCCCTAGCTGGCCTCACATTACATGGGGGAAGTGAGGGCTAGCACTGGAAAAGTAGTGAGACCCCCTAACAGGGGGGAGTGTGTAGACTGAGAGGGTAGTGAACCCGGTGCAGATAGAAACCCACATGGGCGCCGGAGTCGGGAGGGCTTTATTGCGCTCCCCTCCTGCCTTTCCTCCCGCCCGTGCATCAGAGTGGGTTGTTCTCCCTGTGTCTCCTGGGATTCTGAATAACCTGCTCCTTCTCAAAGATGCAAGTGCTTTCCCACCACTGTTCCAAGTCACCCTATGCCCTGGTCTCTGCCCAGGGCTTTCTATGGCGTCCTGGTTCATAACCAGTCTAAGCATTCCTTGAAGGCAAGGACCACAGGTTAGGCAGGCTCAGCAAACGTTTCCCAACTGAATGAATGTTTGGTCCTGATGCAAATTATAAAATTTATTGCGTTGAGGAGCCAGTGTATCTTATATTTATATATAGCATCAGGTAGAGGCAGGGAGGGCCCACTGTGTACATGACCTTGTGTTATACTCTGGACGCCAAATAGTATGTTACAGTTCCTTTTCCTCTCTTTTCAGGAAATGAGACCACAGATAAGTCTGTGTGTGGTCATGGTGGTTTTGTGGAAATTAACCAAGACCACCAGTCGATCCCCATAGACCCAAAACACAATTATGGAGACTGATTTTTACTGTTGTAAACCTTCTTAGACACAAATGATGGATGCTAAAGTCAGTGGATGACAGTTTGAGGAGAAACAGGACAAGAAGCAGGATTTACATAATCTCAAAGTATCTCCCCAAAGATACTTGTAAACCACGAGGAGAAAAATAGTAACTTTTCAGGGAAGAAACCTGTCACGTGCCACCTTAATGGAATGAATCAGGTTTCTTTCATGAACTCCATGAAATGATGCACTGAGGTTACATCATTTCTGTGGTTCTCTTGCGCAAAATGCATACGTTAGTCCAATCATGTGAAACCACCGGACAAACCCAAATTGAGTGATAAATACTGTTCAGAGGTGTCACGGTCATGAAAGACTGTTACAGACTGAGGAACTGTAACAGACTGCAGGAGACTAAGGAGAAATAATAACAATTAAGTACAACATGGGATAATGAATGAGATTTCAGAGTGAAAAAGGACATAGTGGAAAAACTAGTGAAATTTGAGTAAGATCTTTAGTAGATGTTAATTTACTGATTCTGATTAATGACGACTGTACTATATGTAGTTACATAAGATGTTAACATTGGGGAAGACTGGGTTAAGGATATATGTATTGAAATGCTTTGTACTATATTTGCAACTTCTCTGTAAGTCCAAAAGCGGTCAAGATAAAATGTAAAAAACAAAAACCTTCAGGTACAGTCGATAACAGCAGCTGACATGAACCATCCACATGAAAATGGGAACGCTTCCTCAACTTTGTGTGTTAACATGCCTCAAGGCGAATGCCATGCTTACTAATTCCTATACCCAAAGAATTTCTATGCTCTTTGTTTTGCAGTTTCGAGGACATAAGGGCCCTTTAGATCTGTTATTTCAGTACAAGTTAACATACAATAAATCCTGCCACCTATTTTTCAAATGCACACCTCATTATTAACTTCAGACACCAGTGAGCCACCAAAATTAGATGCTCAAAACATACTTGCTTTATTGTACCACTTGCTTTGCTTCTCTTCTCTTGGAGTTCCCTGCTGTGTACGGGGAGGTCATGCATCTGAACTTCAGGGCAGCAAGATGAGAGACCTCCCTAACTGCATTCGAGTCAAGTAGAAGCATTCAGTGATGGAGAAGCATCAGCAGAAGCAACCTCAGCAACCCCTATCGACACAAGTGTGTGGGCTGTGCCGAGTTTTTGAGACACATTGCATGGGCTTCACCCTCATGAGTGGCAGTGACTTTGGCCTTGACTGAATTTCTGACTGTTTCTGAGGGACTTCCTTTCAAACCCTTCAGAAGCATTTTACACAGACATCTTGCTGCAATATCCCTAGTAAGGAGATACAGAAGATTTTTTTAAATATAAAGACATTGAGTTAGAGACAGGTGTTTCATTATAATCTCTTTCATTTGGATGTTAATTTTTTTTTTTTCCTGAGCTGGCATTTGTAACTAACATTAAACTTAAAGAGTTACATTAATATGCAACCTTGTAAACTATGCTTTATATACTCTTTGACCATTTGCAAACCAAATACATTTTTTATACTTATAAAAATCTTCCTATTGTAAAAGTCACATATTCATTACAGAAAAATTAGCAACTATAGCCAATTAATCATGTGATTACTACTGATTTTATTTCTCATCTTTTTTTAATACATATTCATTTCTTAAGTAAAATAAGGATCATTAAATATAGTTTTATGTATTTTTTCATGGTTCCATAATTGGCTATGCCATCATTTATTTAAAGTTTTCCAGCTGTTCTATATTCAGGCGTTCCAGTTTCTTATTATAAATCATTCTTACATTAGATCTTCCTAAGTGTCTTTTGATTGTTTGTTTGTTTGTTTTTCCCCCATTGACCCCTTTGGCAGTTTGGTGAAATCTATGGCCTCTCCTTAGAATAATGTTTTTAAGTGCATAAAATAAACGTACAAAGCAAACCAAGCATATTAAAATACAACTGCAAGAGTGTTAAAATTTTTGTGACATACTATATAGATGCTTCTTATTGCATTAACAAAAAGATGTAGCATCAGATCTGATAACTACCATAATTTCAAAGTTGTGATGAGCATAACTGATATTTTGATATGTCTGCAGCAACTGTAATGTGATATGAAAATGTATGATTTCTATTGGCATCAAAGTCACATGTACAGCTAATATTACTGTAGTTGGCTGGCTCATTTACAACTAACAAATGCTACGTTTCATTTAGAAGTTAGTGAAAATAAAGGTATAATTTTTTCATTCAAGTTCATGGACCCCCTAATTTCTATCCATAGACAAGTTTAAAAACCTTGACCTTACATAAATGATCTTGTTATGTAACTTTTTTTCCACATGTCCAATTATTTACGTAAGGTAAAGCCCTGGTGTGAACTTTATAGGAACCTTGAATTTTATTGCCAAATTTTTCTTAAGAAAGCTTAAACCAGGAAGGTCCAATTGATATTTTAAGACTGTATAGTGTTTAATATTTTCTTGACTACTTTAAATATTTACAGTTTTTATTTTAGACCATTTATTATAGGTCCAAAACATTTTCATTTCTTCGATCACTCATGAGATTGAATTTTTTAAAATATAATTATTGGCTATTTGTCATAGACAATGGCCAATTAAAAATCTCCTGTTTTGACACTGATACTTTTTATTTTCCCTTTGTTTCAATTAGCGCTTTCTTTGTACTGTTTTTCTTTAACCATTTGTATGCAATTTATTAATGTCGGTCTTAGTCTACTTTTTATTGGCAAGTTAGGGGGCTACTGGGGGCTGCTTAGTCACGTGAGACTTTAAGCCTAACAACTTCATGTAATTTTGGCAAATAGACCAACTTACCTTTTAAGAGTTACCTATGGAAGGATGAATTGGAACTTCAGAGTACTGTGCACTTTGTAAATGTGGCAATTACTCTTATGCAACCATAATTATAAGCTTAGTGGAGTGCTTTGGGACAGAATTCTGGCCTGTGGCCAGTCCTGTGTAAATGTCCCCATCCATTACTCTGACCTGCTTTTGATTATGATGCGAAGTCCTAGGCTATTTCGTTCTCACGGAACCTCCACCCTTATAATTAGGATGGGCCCTTTGGGGACCAGAGACAGAACCTCTGAGTAGTGCTCTTCTTGGAAAGAGCCATTCATTCATTCATTCATTTAAATTTTTAAAAACTTTTAAAATTTAATTTATTTTTGGCTGCCTTGGGTCTTTGTTGCTGCACGCGGGCTTTCTCTAGTTGTGCCCAGCGGGGGCTACTCTTCGTTGCGATGCACGGGCTTCTCATTGCGGTGGCTTCTCTTGTTGCGGAGCACGGGCTCTAGGCGCGCAGGCTTCAGTAGTTGTGGCACGCGGGCCCAGTAGCTGTGGCGCGCAGGCTCAGTAGTTGTGAAACACGGGCTTACTTGCTCTGCAGCATGTGAGATCTTCCCGGACCAGGGCTCGAACCCATGTCCCCTGCATTGGCAGGCAGATTTGTAACCCCTGCCGCCAGGGAAGTCCTCGGAAAGAGCCATTTAAACAGTTGGATCCTTATTACCTCCACTTTGGTAAACCTGTGTTTTCATTTTTAAAGCAGAATATGCTGTTGCCGCTTTTTTGTGATTTTATTTTCCTTTCCTTACAATTAAAATGCCAGGCTTTTAACTTTTTTTTGCCTTTTTGCACACATGCTTATCCGCAGCTTGAAACTGGGTGATGTGACTGTACTTGATCTAATTACTTGGGGCTTTGAACTATTTACTATGTCCCCTCTGTAAAAATGTGAAAATTTTATTATTTATTATTGTGACTATGTCAGCCAGAAATATGGCTATTTGTGTGGAATGTTCTAGTGATAGCAGAACTAGGCATTGGTGCTCTTCGTACCATCCTTGTTAAAACTCAAGAACTAGAACTAATAAGAAAACTTCAGGCTGAAAATTTGTTTAGGTGCTAAAAATGAGAAATGAAGGCAGCGGAGAATCAGGCATGTAAGGATAAAACATGAATATTGGTCCCTTTAAACCCGGTGACAAGGGCTTCCCTGGTGGCGCAGTGGTTAAGAATCCACCTGCCAATGCAGGGGACACGGGTTCGAGCCCTGGTCCGGGGAGATCCCACATTACATTGCTGTGGAGCAGCTAAGCCCGTGCGCCACAACTACCGAGCCTGCACTCTAGAGCCCACGAGCCACAACTACTGAAGCCCATGTGCCTAGAGCCCGTGCTCCACAACAAGAGAAGCCACTGCAATGAGAAGCCTGTGCACCTCAACGAAGAGTAGCCCCCGCTCGCCGCAACTAGAGAAAGCCTGCGTGCAGCAATGAAGACCCAATGCAGCCAAAATAAATAAATAAATTTATTAAAAAACAAACAAACAGAAAAAACCCCACAGTGACCCCTTGGCAATATAGCACATCAAGGAGTAAAGCTTTATGTGTCATCTGGCTAGTTAATCCCTTTAGGCATCACATTTTATTTAACTAGTTTTTATTCACAATACAGTTTTAGAAACGTTTGGGAAGATAATGTTAGATGTAATGGCTAAGAAAATGAGCTTTGGAATTGGTACTTAAAATAATATGTTTGAGTTCTGGTGTTGCTGTTTACTAGTTGTGGCTGGGAAGTGACTTATTCTGTCTAAATCATATTTGCCACATCTGTGAAAAAGAAGGCAAAGCCTGTATTTTCATGGTTGATGTGCGTATTAGAGTGCTTGGCAGAGTTCCTCACTTTGCTGCATTATATCATTCTAATGGGGTGATTGCAATACTGGTTTTTGGCATTCCAGTAGGCTGGCACAAAAATATCATTATTTTTGGTGGTGTAATCCCTGTATTTCAGTTCATCCATCAGCAGATTTAACCACCCTGCTTGAGTCTCCAACTCCTCTTTCCTTTCCCTTTCCTCCCTCTGACTTTCATCATCAAAGGCTTCCTGGCCTTTCTTTAACACTTATCATCTGCATCTCCCCTGTCCTTGTACCCCTTCTGTCCCGCCACCCCCAAAAAGACAAAGCGGATTGTGGGTATGGCTGGAAGAGCTCTCTGCAGTTGATGGATAGCACCGCCAGCAAAAGGCGGAGGTATATGGCTGGTAGGAAGAAATAAAACATGCTGCAGAGGGGAGCAAGTACAGAAGTGCTGCCCTAAGCCTGTGGTCCCAAGAGGAAAGTACCGCAGTCCAGTGAACTTGAAGGACAGGCAGCGGCAAGAGTGGTCAGAAGGACTGGACACAGGATATCCCTAAAAGGCTGGGTTTTAAGTTTAAAAAAAAAAAAAGTCATGTGTCTTGAGATCAAAGTTTAAAGACTCAAAAATTCTATTTAAGGTAATTTGCTGAACCAGACTCCTCTATTGGCGAATTATACATTGCATTCGGATTTTGAACTGAGAAAGTTGTGTTCGTGTAGAAAGGATTTTTGTCTATACTTCTGTAATCCTCAGAAGCAGAAAAATGGATGGTGGACCAAAAAGCAAGGCTTTTATTGTAAGAATAATTCTTACTCAAGTTGAAAGACTTTTTGAACAAGTAGAGTCTGAACATGATATTAGTGAATTTAACACAGGAAGCCAGACCAGAATCTCCATCTCTACTGACGAAACTGAAATAAAGATCAAATGGAAATGCTTTCTTGGAAATAATAGCTAGAGCTCTTTTTCAGTAAAAAAAGATTGATGTTTCTGCACAAACACACGCATAAGTTTTTAAAAGATCTTCCTGGAGTTATCAAATCAGAGATGGGTTTGTATGAACATAGAGTCTGAAGAAGGTGTTAGAAGTTAGTTTATAATGATCTCATCAGCATTCCCCCAACTCAGAAATGTACTTCTTCAGTAGCTTTGAAAAAATCGCACAGAAATATAGCCAGGTGTTGAGGACGACACACACAAAAAAGTTTAAATGATCTTTAATTTTTTTTTCATTTTTAAATCAATATTCTTCATTTTTATGTAGGATTTAGTTTCTTTTTAAAATACGCTATTATTTTATCTGCCAATTTATACTCAAATGATTGTGTTTAATATTTGTATTTTTATAAATTTACATTTTTCTTTTGTAACATTTCTAAATTTTTGTAGTTGAAATATATTAAATATTTGGTTTCCCTAATCTGTATTTTTATGAATTCTTTTTTTTAAATTAATTAATTTATTTATTTTTGGCTGCGTTGGGTCTTCATTGCTGTGTGCGGGCTTTCTCTAGTTGTGGCGAGCAGGGGCTATACTCTTCATTGCTGTGTGCGGGCTTCTCATTGTGGTGGCTTCTCTTGTTGTGGAGCACGGGCTGTAGGCACACCGGCTCAGTAGTTGTGGCTCGTGGGCTCTAGAGCTCAGGCTCAGTAGTTGTGGCACGCAGGCTCAGTAATTGTGGCTCACGGGATTAGTTGCTCCGCGGCATGTGGGATCTTCCCAGACCAGGGCTCGAACCCGTGTCCCCTGCATTGGCAGGTGGATTCTTAACCACTGTGCCACCAGGGAAGCCCATGAATTCTTAAAGTATTATTGTTACTATACAAAGTACACACTTTCATTTTGCTCCAGTGTTCAATCACTCTTTGAGAGGATGTCTAAATAATATTTCAGATGCGACCTGAAGGATGAGAGGACTTAGTCAAATAAAGAGGAGTTGTGGGAAGAATGTTCAGGTAGGGTGTCTCAGGTGAGAAGGGGCACAGTGAGTTGAGAAGTTCAGTATGATTGGTTCTCAGAGTTCAGAAGGATGATGGAAATGTCCAAGTTGAAACTGGAGTGATAGGCTGGTGACAGGCTGTGAGAGCCTTTGGGAAGCCACGAGAAGTATCCAAGGACAGGTGGGAAACCAGAGGAGGGTTTTAAACTTAATAGTGATGGTCAAGTTTGCATCTTAGAAGCCAATCAGGAAAAGCCAATCAATCAGAAGACTCACAAACATCCAGGCAAATGATGATGAGGGTAAATCAGTGGCAGTGAGACGGAGGAAAAGGAGATGGATTTGAGAACTATTTAGGAACTAGAATTCACGAGGTATGACATTGGGTCTGGCATGAGCAACTCGAGGAATGTGGTAGCAGTTGCCGAAATTGGGGTTGCAGGGAGAGCTGTATAGGTTTGTATGGAAGGTGATGGGTTCACTTTTCCTGATGCCATGGGACAAAGAAACAGTGAGTTCCGTTAGGTAGATGTAAAGATCCAGGGCTCACAGACATCTAGAGCGGGCAGGTGGACTCTTGAGAGTCATCAGCATTGAGATGGCAGTGGAAGTTCTGAGAGTGGATGGAAGATTCCAGATGGGAAGAGGAAGGGAAACTGAGTAAGAAGAGCCAGAGTGGTGGAAGGAAAATCAGGAGAGGGTGGTGTCTGAGAAGCCAGGATGAGTGTTTCTAGAAAACAAATGAAATGGCCAACTGTGCCATTGGCGAGTTGTTGTGGTGAATTTGAGCAGGATGAGGGCCAAAAGTTTCCATTTGTTTTAACTTTAAGGCTGACATTGGTGACTGTGCAGTGGCGTCAGATGATAGGAATCCTAAAGTGAAGAATTAGGCATCTCTTTCAAGAAGTTTCCAGTGGAAGGAAGGAAAAAGGAGGTAACCTGGAGGTGGATAAGGAATTGAGGGTAAGTGTTATGGTTAAAGATGAAGGAAACTCGAGCCTGACTGAATGATGATGGGAATGAGCAGGCAGAGAGGGGAAGTTGAAGATACAGGGCGGGTGACCAGGCATCAGTGTCCCTGGGAAGGTGGAATGAGTGGAGACCAGAATCTCGGGGGAGATTGGGTTTTAGATTGTAAAGGAAAGGAAGCAAAAGTCTGGACCCAGGTAAGTGTGTGTGATGGTGGAAAGTGAGGACAGTTGCTTCTCAAGTGGCTCTTTATCTTCTCTGTGATGTAGACAGCATTATCTGCTAAGATTGAGAGAAGGTAGATGGGGGGAGTTTGAGGGAGAACAGAGAATATTTGAGACCTCTTCTCTGGAGAAGGAGAGCAAGAGCAGACCAGGGACAGCTTGAGGATGGGTTGAGGTTATTGGCAGTAATTGAGAGCGACCCCCGTCTTGGTGAATTTCTCCAGCAGCAGAGAATAGCAGTCTCACCTGCCCTTCCTGAGGTTTGTGGTGGGGGGTGTTTGAGGAGTTTCTGGAGAGTCAGGTTTCAGTAGAGTCCATGAAGTGCAAGGAACAGGATATAATGAATGAGACGCTCATCTTTGACACATTCACTGGTGTTCTCTGCTGCCGGGTTAAAATATGCTCTGACGTTACTGAAGTTTGTTAAGCTCTTCGCTCCTTCAGTGAATGGCCCCAGACTGCTGTCGTTTCTCTTTCAGTTCTTGTCCGCGTTTTTATACTATTTCTGTCTCCTCCCTTTCTGTTTTCTTCCTTGTTGTCAGTTGTTCTGTCCCATTGCTGTCTGCATGAAAGTCTCTATCAGCCCTACACCCTGGACTTTGTCAACACCTGGAATTATCACACCTCTGAAATCAAGCTGTGGGCTTGAAAATCAGACAACCACACTTATTAAAATTATGTGCAAAGTAAGAGTAAATAACCTCTGAGTGTGATTCTCACGTGCTATGCTTTGAGGGCGTACGTAAGTGTTTGTACATGAATTTTGTGATGTTTATTGGGTTGTTTCTCAGCTGTCCATATATGAGATGTTTGTTGCTTGTATTCCCATTGTGTTTCCCTTATTTTGAATTTCCATGGATTATAATATTCTTAGAGCGCCCGTGATATTAATGAGTACATCTTTTATAATTGTTCTTTAGTACTTGCAAAGCATTTTCATACGTTATTACCTAAATTTTAAAATGACATGATTAGATATTTTATGCTGTTGTTTCTTATTATTCTCATGGATTTTCAAATACATGTTTTGTATGAGAATAACATGGATTTTCAAATATTGATGCATTTTGTATGAGAATAACCTACCATGTCACAACTCAGTCATTTAACCATGTCACATGTAAATGAAATAGGACAATGTAAAGAAAGTATTTTGGAGGTTCGAACAGTAAGTTATCTGTTCTGGCTTTTCATATATTTGTTTTATTCGCTTTCTCATCTGTAAACATATCATGTCTGTATCAACGATTTTAATTTTTTTTAAAAAGTAGATATTTAGGTGTAGAGTAAATATCGCTTACGTTTTCTGTAAATTAATTTAATTTTGATTGTGACCTTCCTTCTTGTCAGGAGGAAGGTAAAGTCAACACCAGTCATTTGGACACTTTCCCCCAAACCCCAAGGTTGTGCCAAGGTTTGGAGTCTGGAGCAATGCCAGACATTGAGGAGAGAGGCCCCTGAGTCGTCATTAGTCACACGGCCACACTGGTTGCCTAGGAGAGACCCGTTATCCCAGCCCTCACTTCCCTCCAGGTTCAGTGGCTCTGTGGAATGTCTTTTGTGCTTACTATGTGGGAACCATTGGTGAGGCCCAGAGCCCTGGGTCTGAACTTCTGCCTCCCAGGAGCACTTTGAAGCTCTTACCTCTGAGCTAAGACTCCATCTTACTTGGGCACCATGGGAGGAAAGCTGCCCAGTAACTCACAGACCCCTCTCCAGTCCAGGGAATCTTTTTTAATCTGCAGGAAATCCCTCCGTATGCAAACTTTGTTCTCAATAGGTTTGGGGGGAGTTTGTTGTTGTTGTTGTTTTTATGAAAGCTAAGAAGCCCTGACACAATATATCCTGTTTATAAGGAGAAAACATAAATTTCTTTTTAAAAAAATAGCAGAGCAGTAAGTTGCTGAGTAGTAAACACCTGAACAGGCCACCTCTGTTGTCTTACCTCCTCTGAGACTAAACCTGCATAGCTAAGTCTTTACTTTTATAACTCATTGAAGAATACTGATTTTGTTAAATGCGTTTACATTTTATTGGTATAATTTCTGAGTGATCTAAATAAGCAAGCAGCATATAACATTTTTAAGCATTCTATAAATATTCTAATTTTGTTTTGTCTCATTGTACCTAAGAACACTGGAACTATTTTGGGGCAGATGAGAATCTTGGTCCGGTGGCTGTGAGCATTCGAAGGGAAAAACCTGAAGAAACGAAAGAAAATGGATCTCCATACAACTACCGAATAATTTTTAGAACTAGTGAGGTAAGTCGCACATGAGAAAGACTTGAGGCTTAATTTAATTGAGGAAAAAATAGAGTAGTAGCAGTAGCAAAGCAATTAAATTTAATAGCTCATGGTTACAAATGTCTTTAGAATAAACAAAGACCCCTTTCATTCATTCCGGTGGTGATAGGGCTGGACATAATGGTTAGATCTGGACCCTTTCTTCCCATCTAGCTCTGGATAGATGCAATAAATGAATGGGAGTTTTGATTCACAGAAAGATATGTCCATTAAGTGTGACCCAAGGAAATTGGAGTCCTCAGAATCCCAAACTGGATATTACATATCCTGCTTGGGCAGCCGGAAGGCACCGAGCCAGCTTGAGGAGGCAGAGAGGGTCAGCCAAGACTTAACTCACTTTTCCAAACTATTGCTTAGGACATTTCTTGACCCAAGAAAACTCTTTTCTTCTTGCATTTTCACTGTGCCATCTTGGACCTATTCTCGGAGGCCTAAAATGCGGGCTGTTTGAACCAGAGGCTGTCTAATTGTGGGTAAGACAGGTTCTTGGAGCTCTTTAGGGATCTAAGTACACATAATATGTGAGTTTTTATTTTAAAATGAAATTCAGGTCAAAAAAAGAAAAGGAAATATAAAATAGCCAACAAAGCATTTAAAAAAAAAAAAAAACTCGTGAAGTTTGGGACTACGAGGTTTTTTTCCTTTGTTTTCTTTCTAAACATATGTTTAGTTGTGCCAGCTATCAATTTATTGCCTCTTTGAACCAGATCACTTTAGGATTGTTGTTATGCATTAATGCCTAATGCTCCCTTGAGGTATCTAGAAAATAATGGTTTTGAAACTAGTTTAAATAGGGCATTTGGCTTCATTTCCCCCATTGAATACAAAGCAGGTTGCAGGGGTTGGCTTCACTTAGTAATTGTTCCTCAGCTTGAACTCTGGGGAAATTAAAAATAGGATTTTTAAAGGCACGGCTTTAATATCTAATGTGTTGTGTCGAGTGGCCCGAGAGAAACGAAGAACTCACATGCTGTAGGGTCCTTTTTCTCTGTGCCAAAGCCGATCGTTAAGCAGGGTCAGTACTTTTGTTGCACGTGAAAAGCACAGAGAACACACTGTGTTTTTCAAGTTGGGTGTCGGTAGTCACTCCTCAGATGCCACCGGATTCCTGAGAGCCACACTTAGCTCCTCCCACCTGTTTTTGTCCTTCCTGTCCTTACCTTTCCCCCTCCCTAAGGCCACTCTGATTTAAGTCCTCATCATACTGTTCCTTTCCTATGTTTTTTTATCCATTTCAATTTCTCTTCTTGCCACTATCCTATCATTCTTCATGCCGGACGTTGAAGCTTTCTAAATCGGTACTTTCGTTCTCAGATCCTGTCTCTGGTGTCCACGATTGTCCCTTCCAGCTTGCCTTGCAAGCACACCACGGCTGGTCACCCCTTTCTCTCCAGGTCAACTCCTATCCTAGGTGAATGTGGTCCCTCTGCTTCTCCCTGCCTCAGCCTCAAATGCTCGACCTGTACCTCCCTCCTGCAGTTACAATTAAACCACACCTAAGGATTCTCTAGGCCTGTAGTTCAGTCCTTTTCCTGCCAACCCATTTGACGGTCCATGGGGCCACTTCCTTACCCTTTGATTGAAACATCCAAGTCAAATGTCGTTCATGGTTCAGAAACCCATTACCACCAGTTTTCATGTTCAAATTAATGTTTAACCAGTGACAACCCCGTTGTTACAATTGCTCAAGCCAGAGACCTTGAGGCCACTTTTGACTCCTCTCTTCTTCCTCCTGCTCCCCACATCGGGTGTGTCCACAAAACTGGTTGACTTTGTCTTCAATTGTCTTCAAAATGTATCCAGAATTCTACTGCTTCTCCAATCCCACTGCCTCTGCCTGGGCCAAGCCACCATCATCTTTCTCCAAAAACCATTCTTCCTGCTTGTGCCCTTAAGCCCTGCATCCTTTCAAGCCCAGCAGGAGTCCTTTAGAAATGTAATCCCCGTCTTGTCATTCCTCAATTCAAAATCCTTTCATGGTTTCCCATCTTCCAGTTAAAAGTCATTCTCCTTGCTAGCCTAGGAGTCCAGACGCATCTGCTTCCGACCTTGACCTCATCTCCGAAAACTCCCCCTCACTTAGTTTTTTCCAGCCACACTGGCCTCCTTCCCTCTGGGCAATCTCAGGACACCTCTGTCTCAGGGCTCCGATAGTCCCTATTCCTCTGTCTTCAGTGTTCTCTCCAGGCATCCTCGTGGCCGCAGCTCTCTCTTTTCCTTCTGGCCTTATACTCTTAAGTTACAGGGGCCTTCCTTGGCCACTGGATCTAAAATTTCTACTCCCTCATATCTCATTTCATGTCCAATTCCAGGCTTTCTTTTTTACATGAACACTTAACCACTATCTCATGCAACGTACTTACTTACTTGGTTCTTTTCTTTTCTTTTCTTTTCTTTTTTTTTTTTTTTGCGGTACGTGGGCCTCTCACCGTTGTGGCCTCTCCCGTTGCGGAGCACAGGCTCCAGACGCGCAGGCTCAGCGACCATGGCTCACGGGCCCAGCCGCTCCGCGGCATGTGGGATCTTCCCGGACCGGGGGCACGAACCCGCGTCCCCTACATTGGCAGGCAGACTCTCAACCACTGCGCCACCAGGGAAGCCCACTTGGTTCATTTTGTGACTCTCCCACTCAGATATAAGCTCAGGGAACATGAGGATTCTGAGTTATTCGTGACTACATTCCTAATGCCTAAAACAGCCCTACCCCTTCATTCCTTCCTTCCTCTCTAATGTTTATTTAATGAATCGCCACTAGCCTTTGTGTAAGTTTTTTCATTCCGATAGAAATAATCCTTAAGTGTGGTTTAATTGTAATATTGTTAACACAAATTCGTGTGTCCAACGCACAGTGAGGACAAACAAACTGAAACGTCAGAGTTTGGAGCAGAGAGAGGTTTACCTTAAGCCCATGCAAGGAGACAAAGCCTCGAGCTCCTTGAATGGTTTCGGCAAAGCATTTTTAAAGGCCAGGAGTGGGGGTGGGTCGCAGGGTAGGTGATCAGCTTGTGCACAATTCTCTGATTGGCTGATGGTGAGGCAGCAAGGTGGTGTCACAGGGGTTAACATTATGAGTCCTTAGGCTCCAGGAGGCCTGAGAAAAACTACTCAGGGTAGTCAAGTTGTTCTTCCATTTGGTGGGGGGTTGTCACATCTGCAAAACAACTCGGGAAATTTGCATCAAATCTAGGTGCTTCAGAGAGGAGCTAAAGCAGAGGATATGGGGGAAGGCCTGTCCCGGGAAGGCTCCCATAGGGTCCTGCTCGGTTACAGTATCTTTATGAGAGTTTTCATAGAAATAAACTAATGAAAGTCCTTTGATAGAAATATCTCTAGATGTTGGTTCTGCTCCAGAGCTGCACATTGTAGGATGGGCAGTTCACTCTTTCCCATTGAAGGCAGTTCACTGAGTATATAATAAAGTAAGAGTTAATTCTTATGCCTTTGTAGGGGCTTCTCACGCTATTGATTTCTCCTGTTAATAAATCCATTGAGAAAAAAGAAAACATAGTCACCACAGTGACACTGCTGTTGCTTCAGTAAATGGCATCAAGAGAACAGAAATACAAACAAATCTCTTTCAGTAGAAATAGGCTTTGCACAACAAAGAAACAAAAAAGGAATTTACATGTATTTGGAAGCATGACGTTTGTTTATGAACAAAATCTGTGGTGTGAGTGCTTTTAAGCATGGGTGCACAGGGATTTAGGAGGATTCTCTTCCTGTTTCTGGAAGTCATTAACAAAAATATCAGTAACACTAGTGATTCAGGTATAAAAAGGAATCATTCCTTTTTGGTTTTCTGCTTTGGCTTTCTTTTTTTTTTTGCGGTACGCGGGCCTCTCACTGTTGTGGCCTCTCCCGTTGCGGAGCACAGGCTCTGGACACACAGGCTCAGCAGCCATGGCTCACGGGCCCAGCCACTCCGCGGCATGTGGGATCTTCCCGGACCGGGGCATGAACCCGTGTCCCCTGCATCGGCAGGCGGACTCTCAACCACTGTGCCACCAGGGAGGCCCTGCTCTGGCTTTCTTGAGGTGGGTTGCTGTCTTCCTGTGGTGCAGGATTAGCAATGATTAGCATTCCTCATCTGGGGTTCTCAGTTGGAAATACGTCCAGCCTTTGCAGCCTCCTGTCGCCAGGAGCACGCGAGTTGCTCAGCCGTTTCCGTGATTTAAAAAACGAAACAAAAATTATTTCTGTCAAATTAGATATTAAGTCACAGGAAAAAGATATTTTTTACACAGCTGTCATTTGAAAGCAAACTATTTATAAATGAAAGAAAAGATACTAATCAAATGAACAGACTGCAGATACCCCAAGCACCTTTTTCTTGTCTTGAGAGTCAGAGGTTGGTAACCTTGGCTTTTCCTACCCCCATCTCTCTTCTCCATCAGTTGGCACAGTTATAGATTTTACTTCCCTGGTGATTCTTCCTTTGGTTTCCATTTTCCCTGCTAATCCTCTGTCACACCCTCTGCCTGTTACTTGAAGACTGTTTACAGTTTGTTTCTGTTTTCTCTACCTGTAGTTGCTTCCTCCGGCAGTTCATCTTATTTGCCACCTGAATTTTCTTACATCATCATCCCTATGCAAACAAGTTCTGATATGGCCGGTTGGAGCCGGATGAGGTGCACGCCCGTCAGGGTACATTCGGGCCCGTCAGGGTACATTTGGCTCGGGCTCCGGCCTGCCTGTAGCTTCACCACTCACTGCCCCTTTGGGCTCGCTTAGATCCAGCTAAGCTACAGCAGTCGCTCTTTCCCACTCACACCCCGATCTTTCTCATCTCCACACCTTTGCTCTCTGACATTGTCTTTTTGTATAATTTTTCCTAGATTTCAAGGCCCCTTTTCAGTGCCACCCGTTTCCATGAGGGCCTTTCCTTATGCCCTGAGCCACGGTGATCCCTTTTCTGCCTTTGGACTCTTGTAGAACCTGACCTTGTTAAATTTTTCTTAGTAGATATGTCCTCCTGAATGGGTATTTCTTACCTCTCACCCTCTTGCATGCCACACCCAGCCCTCAACGTTTGCTCCTGTTGCAGTACAGTGCCTTGTAACCTACACACTTAACAGAAATTCGTTCGACTTAATGGGTTTTTTCTTTAGGTCACCGTACAGTGTTTAAATTATACTGACAACTTTGCCACATGGAAATGTCTGAAAATTAAGACTAGTTTACTTCGACAGATCATCGTTACTTAAGGAAAATTCTTTGCTCATGTTTTTATTTCATAATAATGGAAGGGATCTCAAGACATAAGCGTAAAGCAAAAGTCATTTTAAATGCTGTTGATGGTGCCGCTCTACTACCTATAATCACTGTCCTGTTGTAGCAGCATTTGGGGATGGGAATAGGTTAAGCTAGTCAACGGTACGTTATGAAATTTAAAACTTCCTCTCCCCCCACCCTTACTTTTATAATTCAAAAAGGTGTAACATCTAAATTCTCAGCATTTAGTCTTCAGATATTCTCAGGGATAGCTCCTTCTTAATTTCCTGGTGAGTGTGTGAGTGGCATTGTATAGCTATATGGAGACCTTGATCTTTCTGAGCTCTCTAGGGAAATATGCACTCTATTTGGTATTTAAGGAAATGTCCTCGCAAGGTTTGATTATGAGTTCCGTTGGACTTACCTGGGTCTTCTTGAAAGTGTTGGTCTCATTTTTCATATATAAAGTATCTTACATCACTTCCCTCATCCTTTCTCCCTCACTGGCTCAACCAATCAAATGTCATTTCCAGCTCCCTAAGGGGGACCTCAGACTGGGCTTTCAGTGCATTTTATATATTTGCTCATCTCACCGGAGCACATGTCTCTCTTTCAGCTCATGACACTGAGAGGGTCAGTGCTGGAGGATGCCATACCCTCAACGGCAAAGCACTCGACGGCCCGGGGACTGCCCCTGAAGGAAGTGCTGGAGCACGTGATTCCCGAGCTCAACGTCCAGTGCCTGCGGTTGGCCTTCAACACCCCCAAAGTCACAGAGCAACTCATGAAACTGGACGAACAGGGGGTAAGTGGGGCTTCCAGGGGAGAACATTCTTGCTGCTCAGGTTTCCACTAGGCATCCAGAATACAGACCTGAATAGTTCCTTTTTTTTTCTTTTGCGGTACGCGGGCCTCTCACTGCTGTGGCTTCTCCCGTTGCGGAGCACAGGCTCCGGACGCGCAGGCTCAGCGGCCATGGCTCACGGGCCCAGCCGCTCCGCGGCATGTGGGATCTTCCCGGACCGGGGCACGAACCCGTGTCCCCTGCATCGGCAGGCGGACTCCCAACCACTGTGCCACCAGGGAAGCCCTGAATAATTCTTTTTTGATGGGGAAAACTGATACTATTTTTTGTGAAGGATCTTCTCTTTTCAATTATTCACTTTCTTTTTTCTTAACTCTGAACTCTGAACATTTCTCATGTGTTGAAATTCTCTTTATCAGGACTGACTGATACAGTACTTAAACAATGTTCAACTCTTTTGGTAATCTTCCATAAATGCAATGAATTTTTCAAATACTCCAGGAATAAGTAGTAGCAATAACAATAATAACAGTAGCTAACACTAATGAACATATTCACCAGGCTCTGTTTTAAGTACCTTAATATGTTATCCCAACTATTGCCCCAGCCCCAAGAGAATGATACCATTTTTATCCCCATTTTAGAGATGAGACAGAGAGAGGTTCAGTAGTAAGTCCAAGTTCACACAGTTAATAAGTTCAAAGCCTGTACTGGGAGCCACTACTCCACACCATTCTTAAAAGCTTTAATTTTTAGTCTATTAATACCACCAAAAATGTATTTTAGCTGAGGTGTTTAAATAAAAAATTCAAAATTTAAAAAATCTGGGTCCTAATTTGTAATAAAATGAAAGTGCTCAAGATTTTCTCTCTTCCATATTTCCTATACCTTAATGTGGAGCCATTGATCCAGATACAAATGAGTGATAGGATAATCCATATAGAGGAGGCGGAAGAGTAGAGAATGCAGAACTATAATCTGGAAAATCCACTAACCAGAGAGTGTATACACATTCTACTTGGAATCATTTGAGCATATGGGCTAGTTTTATTAGATGTTGTATCTATATACTCTTATTTTAATTTCTTTCTTTGAATATTTTAGCCATATTGCGTCCTGGCAGTGAGTGGTAGTAGCTTTCCCATTGCACTTTTTAAAAATTCTTCCAAAAGTAAAATTGGTCCAGTTACTGAATTCCATTTTATAAACAGATTTTGATGGTATTTTTTTAATTAGGAAAAAATTTTGAATTTTGTTAAAATGAATGGTAGTTCAAAAAAATCAGTTTCAAGGAATATTCACTCTTTTAAATCAGCTGATAGGAATATATTATTAGGAACCAATATTTGGATGTAACTTTTCTAATCACTGCTCCTTTTGTCCATTCATCTCACTTATTGTAAAGCATAGCTAATGTCTATTTCATATGTATATTTCAAATAGGCTGTGAGTATCCATGTTTATAACATGTAAATTTGAGCACTTTGAATGCTTCAGAAGACTACTGATACATAAACTTAACTATTTTGGGTGCTGTTCTTCCAATAAATATTTTGAGCATTTATTCTAACAAAGGAAGAGTAGAAAAATAATGATTAGGTTCAACTTTACTGATTCAGTCTTTTCAGTTACTACACTTTTCAAGGAAAAGAACAACATTTAGACATTGATAATATAATCATATACTGCACATTCTAAATTCAACAGATTATTTTGTGTAAAGGAGGTATTTTCTTCCTTTTTCCCTTTGTTTTACTTACATTAAATTTAAAAATGGGTGCTCCAATTGTAGACATTGTATGGGCTCTCTGTCACATTTTGTGCCCTCTCTTAGTGTTTACAAAATGTTGGAGATGGGGCTGCTCTGTGATAAACACTATATGGTCCCGTCCACACAGGAAAGAGCAGTATAATGAGGTTAACTTAAAGGTACATTTGTTTAATTCACAAAACTGCCCATTATTCTGAAATGATGGGTTTCTTATTCTGGGGGATATTAAACTATCCTTTCCTTCATAAATTATTGACGATAATATGTGTTAGTCATCTTCTTTAATCCCTTCCGGCAAAATTAAAATTTGGCAGTCTAGGTGAGTCTCCCCAATTTTATTTTGGAAATTTTACTAAATTCTAGGCAGTAGAATCTAGACGTTTAAAACCTGCTATTCTGT
The DNA here is from genome assembly GCF_011762595.2 of Tursiops truncatus. NCBI lineage: Eukaryota > Metazoa > Chordata > Mammalia > Artiodactyla > Delphinidae > Tursiops > Tursiops truncatus. Next base: position 30,766,508 of record NC_047035.1, on the reverse strand, counting down.
ATGAGCAGCTCTTTATCTGAACTAAGGGACACCACCACTTGGCCTCTCTTTCCGTTTATATATTCATAGCGTTTAAAGCCCAGAATTATACTGATAAAAAACAGAGGACACACGTACTTAGGTGTTTAGTCTGGGGAGTCATATTTTTGGTAGGAAATTTTATTAATGCCTTGAAATCCTTGTGAGAAACTAATTATTTCAGTGCCTTTACAAATACAGATTTTGAAAAAGAAATGCTTGTAAGTGCAGTACATTATGCATTTGAATCTTTGCAAAGCATTTTTAGTTTCCATCTGTGTCATCACTTTTTGAAATTTCATGCTTTGTACATCCTTATATTTAAAGAGATTGATAGTATGAATACCAAAAAACTGGACTCACTGAAAGGACCTTCTACATCTCCCTTTAAGTTTTATTTAAATAAAGAAAACACTATTTGCTTGCTATATTGTGGCATTTTGCCTTTCAGATCTTTGGTGCTTTTTTCTTTCTTTCTTTCTTTTTTTTTTTTTTTTCATCTTACCATTTAAAAATGAAATGAACAGAAGAGCAGATGTAAGTTATATCTATATACTATAAAAGATAGTATTTCACAAAAATATAAAAATTTGTTTTTCATTTGACTAGACTGATATTTATGTGGGAACTGAAGTAGGTATTTTAATTCCCAAAGTTTTAAGAAATGATTGTATGCTTTGTGGCTTACCCATGCTTTCACATTCACCTTCCTGATACCTTCCTGGGTTTTTCACTATTGATTGATGTCCATTTCCATTATCATCTAAAGGTCAATAAGAAGATGAAATAACCTGCCAATGATTTCACTTTGTCAAGAATTTAGAGCAGTTTGTGACCCAGCAAATTTAGATCAACTCTGGATTTAGTTTTTCCATCATGGTCCTACATCTTCACGTATTAGATAATTGAGAGCATCTCTTATGATGAAAACACATTAGATAAATATATATGTTTACTTATCACACTGTTCTAAGCTCTTTACCAACATCATCTGATTTAATCCTCACGGCACCCGTGGGCAGTAGGTTCCAGTTATTGGCCTGTTTTATGATTGAGAGGATCGAGGCTTTCAGAAGCAGTGCCACTTTCCCTTAGGAGTCCTGAACACTGGGTACGCGTTTGCACGATACTACCTTTTGTTTTTAAGATTTGCAAGTTTTCATCTCTTTTTGCACATCTCAAATTATTTTGGCCCTCTACACTACACTGTGAAATATCAGGAATTTCAGTATCTATTCAGGCCAACTTTTAAATAATATGGCTAGTTCAGTTACTTTTAAATTTGCCATATTAATGCCGTTTTTCTTCATCAGTCATTAAAAAACACCTTTATCTCATCTACCCAGTGCAAGAGAAATGAAAGGTCATTATACCAGGCTCTGTTTCAAGGAGTTCACACGTGTAAAGCACTTACTGCGCATGAATAATGATAAAATAATAACTCATTAGTCCTTTATAGGTATCATTTCATCTTTATCAGCATCCTGTGAGAAAGCTGCTGTTATAGATAGTATAATATACTGTGCTTAACTTTCAGAAGTAAGCGTAACTTTTCAAATTCAATAAATGCTAATTGAGTAACCACTCTTTGCAGATTGTTAAATACTGTAGAAAATAAATAGGCTAGTAAGACACAGTCCTTACCTTTGAAGGAGACAAAGTCATAAATTACTGTAATGAAAGGTAGGGTTAATATAACGAGTATAATAAGAGAACTGCAAACAGACAAGCCAGTGGGGCCAAGTCATGATTGGTTAGATGGGTCAGGATGAAACGGATCAGGATGAAACAGACCTTTCATCAGACTAGAGAATAAGCCGTACGGTGGTCTAGACTCAGAACAATGAGAACAAAGCGCAGCAGGACAGAAGCACAGAATGTGGTTATGGGACAGCAAGCAGTCCTGCTGAGCAGGAGTGTAAGGCAGTAATAAAAACAGATTACTAAGCCAGGAACTGAGCAGTGACTAAGCCAGGAACTGTGTGAAGCAATTTACATGAATTATTTTAATTAACCCTTAGAATCCTTTGATATAGGTGCTATTATTGTTCTTGCTTTGCCGACAGGAGCACCGAGGCACAAAGAGGCGGAAGGACCCCGCCAGGTCACAATTAGGATCTGGGGGAGGCAAGTCTTGCATCCAGGCATTCAGGCTCCAGAGTCCACTTTCTTACCCAATACACTGTATACCCCATCCTCCCCTCCCCTCCCCTCCCCTCCCCTTGAGTGGGAGAAGGAACTGGAAATATGGATCCAAGTTTTATTGCTACAGGCTACAGTGCCCAATATTAAGTATAACATGTAAAACCCAAATAGGATCAGAATAGAGCTTAAAAGTAAAGTGCAGTTGCCAGTTTGCAGAAGAGAAAATTGGAAGACCTGTTTTCATTAGGAAATGTCAAGGTTCCTGTACACAGTAGTGATTTTACCTAAATGAGTATCTCCACTGTTTTTCTAGATACTTATTAAAAATACAAAGAAATGAAAATATTTGTTGGATTCTCTATTTAAAATGTTGCCCTTCAAGTTATTGAAGTGAAAGGGGAAAAGTAACCATATCTAATTAGGTCTGTAATATACATCTCAAGAATAGATGTAAGGAAAGAAGCAGTGTTTATTTGATAATGAATAGCACTGTTCCTTTGATTAAGGGCATGGGTGAAATTCTCTGCTGACTTAGCCTGTTCATTGCCCTGGTGCATTATTCTATTGAAGATAAATGAGTTTGACTAGCCACTTTCCTCTTTGATTCAGGCAGCTGGATTTAAAGAATGAACCATAGGGAAAACAATTTTTCCAAAACCTGTTTTCTATGAATGAAGCTTTGGCAGAACAATGACCATTTCTGAAATTTCAATCTTCTTCTAGATTATGGTATCAGCTAATGAATGTTGAAAGTTCAGATGGCCACCAGATGGGTTCCGTATGTACATTATCAGGAAGACATATACACGACTGTCCTCAGGTCAGAGAAAGGAGACAGTGGCATTGGTTGCTTTGTCTCGTCTGTTCACAAGTAATGATTACACGGGCTCATCCATGCTCTTTTGCCTGGCTGAGGCTGGGGTGGGTGACTGGATGGGGTCCTTTCCAGTAGTAAGATTTATGATTAACATGACTGATAGCAGTAGCATTTGGAAGATGTTTGGCTGGGTAGGACTGCAGTTTGCAGTTGAAGGAGCTCAGCATGTCTAAGACTTGCAGTGCGGATTCTTTGGTTCACAATCCAAAAAGACAGAGGAACTGTTTGCAGATACTTCAGTCTTTTTGATTTTAAACTGTGAATTGTGCTTTAAATTCAGGACTTTAATTAGCTAATATCTTCAAATGATCCAAAAATCAAAGTATTTACATTGAGGGATCCCATTTCCACCCTGTTCCTGTCCCTCACCTCTCTTCTCCCCTATATTACCACTTTTATTAGTTTCTTATGTATTCCTATGTTTCTTTATACAGATATACCAGATATGCATATGTAGTCTTAGTTCCCTTTTTCTTATACAAAATATAGCATGCTGTAAACGTTTGCTTTTTCACTTAGTAATATATTTTGGAGACCTTTCTATGTCAGTACACAGAAAGTTTTCCCATTGTTTTTATGGCTGCATAATATTCTGTTTTGTTGCTGTACCATAGTTTACTTCATTAGTTCCTCTATTAATGGACGTTTAGATGGATAACAGTGTTCCTATTACAGACAATGCTGCAATGAAGAGCCTTTTCCTGTGTAATTGAAATTCATCTTAATGTCAAACAATACAAGTACATAAATCATCATTTTAATACCCAATATGAAGCTTTCTATTTTTGGGAGAACTTTTGCACAGCATGTTATTAGATAAGATTATTGTGTGTGTGTGTATAGAATATTTCCTTTACATTATGCCAAAGATAAAAATAGATTAGAATCTGTCTGTGCACATGTATATAAATAATTTTGACAGCATCTCTGTCAGATTTTTTTAAAATGATCTTTCTACCCAGTATCCATATGTCTTTTTTTTTTTTTTTTTTTTTTGTGGTACGTGGGCCTCTCACTGTTGTGGCCTCTCCCGTTGCGGCCTCTCCCGTTGCGGAGCACAGGCTCCGGACACTCACGCTCGGCGGCCATGGCTCACGGGCCCAGCCGCTCCGCGGCATATGGGATCTTCCCGCACCGGGGCACGAACCTGTGTCCCCTGCATCGGCAGGCGGACGCTCAACCACTGCGCCACCAGGGAAGACCCCATATGTCATTTTTTTTAAAGCAATTTAATTTTTGTTAGTAAATTTCAGTGAAGATAAATTTTCTACCTACCATTTTTTTGCCCCCAACACTGAATTTTTCCAGTCTCTTTGTCATTCTTTTTGGAGGACAATACAGTGGTAAATCTTGAGGAAGTAGTTAAGACAGTTATCATGTTTATGAAGAACAAGCCAAAGTAAATGCTATCAATGTGAATCATGAGGATTTGAAAAAATGACCAAGGTCTTCATGTCCAGTAATGGCAGAGTAGCTTGTCTCAGACCAGCCCACCCACTGAGAATAACCAGAAACACTGGACAAAGTGTTTTTTAAAAATAAATTTGGACTTCTGCTTTTGGAAGTATGGGGTAGATGTAATTTTCCCCTATTCTTCCTGCTAAGTACAGCTAAAAACCTTGTACACTGTATATAAAGCAGACATGAATCTGAAAGGTGGAACGAAGGAAGCAGATTGGCTGGGGAACTTGGGATAAGGAACGACATAGTGGTCACTCACGATAAGAACGGAAATAGAGAGGAACTTCCTCAGCTTGATTAAAAACAGCTACAAAAACCCTACAGCTTACATCACAGTTGGTGAAAGACTTAATGGGAACAAGTCAAGGATGTACACAGTCTCTATTGCTATTCAACACAGTACTAGAAGTTCTAGTCAGTACAATAAGGCAAGAAAAGGAAATAAAAGTCAGGTGGATAAAGGGAAGGAAAATATAAAATTGTCCCTATGTCAAATGACATGATAGTATATGTACAAAACCCCAAGGAATCTACAAAAACTTTCTAGAATTGCAAGGTGTGTCCAGCAAGGTTGTATGATTCAACATCAACTCACAAAAATCAGTTGGATCTGTTTTAATGAACATGTGGAAACTGAAAATAAAATACAATACCGTTTACAATCCTTCAATAAAAAATGAAATAGCTGGGTATATACCTAACAAAACATGTTTAGGACTTGTATGCTGAAAACTACAAAACACTGATGAAAGAACTCACAGAAGACTTAAATAAAATAAAGAAACATACCATGTACTTGGATTGAAAGACTCAACCTATTAATGATGTCAATTCTCCCCTAATTGATATCAGTTTAACACGATCGATATCAAAATTCCAGCAAGATTTTTGAAATTATAGACAAAATTATTCTGAAGTTTATATTGAAAGGCAAAGGAACTAGGATAGCCAAAACAATTTTGAAAAAGAATAAAGTGGGAGTAATCATTCTACGTGATTTCAAGACATTATATTATATTGGTATAACTACAGTAATCAAGACTGTGTCTTATTGGAAGGATAGATGCATGGATCAATGGAACAGAATAGAGAAACCAGAAATAGCTCCACACAAATATATCCAACTGATTTTTTTTGACAAAGGTGGAGGAAGGATAGGCTTTTCAAACAAGGGCGCCAGAACAATTACATAGACAAAATAATGAACTTGACCGAAATCTCACACATTATACAGAAATTTATTCAAATGGATCATAGTTTGAAATGTAAAACTATAAAAATTTTTGACAAAAACATAGGAGAAAATTGGGGGACCTGAAGATTGGTGAAGAGTTCTTAGATATAACACCAAAAATTATTTCTCTTCTAGAAAAGAGATAATTGAGAAACTTGGGTTCATCAAAATTAAATCATCCTGCAGCACTTTTTTCCTTGGACATTTGCTGATTTGTAAGAGGCTTGGGGCTTAAGTATAGCATAAAGCTGCAGATAAGAAGTTAGGTGACAGTTCAGAGTTTTCATTAATTTCATGGGGGCTGCAAAAATAAAAAATAGAGATCAAGGGTCACTGGAGAACTTGGGATTTGTTTTTAAAAAATCAAATTGAAATTCTAGAACTGAAAAAACAAAAACAAAAAGTTAGGGGCTTCCCTGGTGGCGCAGTGGTTGGGGGTCCGCCTGCCGATGCAGGGGACGCGGGTTCGTGCCCCGGTCCGGGAGGATCCCACATGCCGCGGAGCGGCCGGGCCCGTGAGCCATGGCCGCTGAGCCTGCGCGTCCGGAGCCTGTGCTCCGCAACGGGAGAGGCCACAACAGTGAGACGCCCGCTTACCGCAAAAAAAAAAAAAAAAAAAAAAAAATTGAAAAAAAAAAAATTGAAAAAAAAAAAAAAAAAAAGTTAAAATCTCAGCAGATGGGTTAAAGCACTTTAGACACAGCAGAAAATTGATGAATTGAAGTTACCAGCAAATTTTTAACTGAAGAATGTATACAAGAAAACATGAGAAATACAGAAAAGTGCCTAAAAGACATGTGGGCCATAGTGAAATACATATATGTAATGGAATTCCCAGGAGGAGAAGCGAAATTAAAGCAATATTTGGGGACAGAATTGATGTCTGAAGAAATACCAGTAAAGAAGTTTCCAAAACTGATGAAACACACGAATTGAGACAGAATCAAGGAGCTCTGCCTACTGTAAGCAGGATAAATACAAAGAAAGTCAGATGTAGGCCCATCATAGGAAAAAATGCTGAAATTAAAAGAAAAAATCTTAAAAATAGCCAGAGGAAAAAATACTTTCAAAGAGGAACAGTAAGACAGACAATTGGATTAAAATTAACCATTTCCTGAGCTATAAAGCATAATGAAAAGGTGGAAGCCACATTTCTAGAATGCTGAAAGGGAAGAGCTCTCACTAGGAATTTTACCCAGCAAAAATATTCTTTTAAAATGTAGGCAAACCTATTTACAGTGGAAAAAAAAAAGAACAGTGATTATCTGAGGCTGTTAGTTGATGCAGGGATGGACAGCAAATGGGAACCAGGAAACTTGGCGTGATAGAAATGTTCTGTGTTTTGATTGGGTTGGAGGTTTATTAGAAATCATTAAACTGTGTATGCCTCAAATGGATGCAGTGTTTACTGTTCGGAAATTATATACCAGTAGTTGACTTTAAAATGGAGTCAGATTTCTGTTTCCAGCCAAGATTAAAAGAGAGGGACTAGTTTACTTTCCCATGTGAAACAACTTTTAAAAGCTAGGCAAAACAACAAAACATTGGTTTTTATGACGTTGGAAGTCAGGCAACAAAGGATAGTGGTCTCTGGGAAGTGGGAACCAAATGAACAGTAACATTGCACCAGATTTCTGCCTGAAGAGAGTTTCCAGGCTGCGGAGCTGGGAGGGGCACCCACTTGAAGCCCAGGGGTCTTCCTGAGTAGAGATTGAGATGTGAGTCCAGAGAGAGAAAAGATTTGCAGAGCTGGGTACTGGTAAGTGCATGTATTTGAGGAAACTCTTTGCGGCCAGGGTAAGAACCACTCTCAGATTGAAGGGGGCAAATCCTCAGACCTCTGGCTGGCTGAGAATCATTCCTGCTCCCACCAGGCAATCTGGAAAACCTCATACACAGTTCACATAGCATTGGGTAAAGTCTCAAAATGACTTTGCCTCAATAATGGGGCAAAATTAACCTCAAATGCTGCTCTATTAAGACCTGTCAGAGTTTGAAAGGAAGAACTGAAAGGATCAAACTATTTCCAGTTAACTGTGTCCCAGAACAAAGCTCGGGCATCTCTCAAGGGTTCATGACCCACATTTTGAGAACTGCTGGACAATGAAATACCTCATAGTGACTGTTTTAAATCTCTGGATTAAATCAGACAATTTAAAAGATTTTGTAAGAAGGGAAGAACTGGGTTGTTCTCATGGTCTGTGCTGCCCCCAGTGGCCTTCCTCTGGCTGTGACATCAGGAAAGAAGAGGTGAAAATACGGAACTTAAAGAGGTCTCTGAGAACTTGGTTATTCAAACCTGTTTCTACTGGTAGACAGCTCTGACTTTATCATCCATCTTTCCAGGAACTCAGGGCTGCGTAAGTCAGATTTTGCAGTACCTGTTTCTTTGATTCTTTGTTCAAGTGCCTATTTTATGAGATGAAGAGCAATTTTTGTACTGTTGGTTCCCAGCTGTGGGAGCCCAACATCACTTTTGGTGGGTGTTGAAAGACACTTTCTTTATTGAGATTCAAGGCTTTTATCTCAAACAGAACCTTGGTCCTGTTGGATTGACCATCATCACTTTTTACAGTGCAAACATTTGTTGAGTGTCCAAACACTTCCATCAGTGCTCCATATGAACAATAGATATGCAAGGATGGAACTGTACAGCATGACTTCACAGTCATCCAAAAGCAAAATCCTAAACTGTGGATAAACCGAACCTGTTTCCAAGATGGCTTCTGGCGTCATCATAACTCTATTTTGAGCATTACAGGAAGGTATTACATATTCATATACATAAACCCATACAGATGTGTTTGTCTCAAAAAATATATAGTGTTTTATATAACCTCAGAGCAATTCAAAATCCCCAAACCGTATCTCTAAACTCCATTTCCATTTGCTCTTTCTCTTGAAATATTCCTCATTATTACTTACATAACTCCTCCTTAACAACTTCTCATATTCTGGGCAGGGAACAAGGTTGCTAACTGAAGATTCTAGGAGCCTGTGTTCACAGAATACCCACCTACCTCGACTTTACTGCAGCAGAAACAAGGATACAGTCATAGTGTCACCTCCGAGGACAGAGCACTGACATTTGGCACTGTTCAGAGGAAATTTGACATTCCAACAAATTTCCTCATCCTCTTAAAGGAGTCTTCCTTTCACAACCAGCAAATACCAGTCTGTTCTCCTGTCTGCAGGTGGAGCTCACTAGAGTGTGAGAAACCCGTCAAAAGAAGGCAGTACTCTGTCTCATTGTCCTTGCATTCTGCTTCCACAGTGGTTTGGGGGAAGTTCCGTTACTTATCTTCTCTCCGAACTCTTTTCTCATATATGTAAATGAATCCTCTTGAATATTGCCCAGTGAAATCTTAGGCCTTTATCTAAGAAGTTTAAAAAGCCACCCACAAATCCAATATCACTGCCATGCTTTCCACTGAACAGGGTGACTTTTGTTTTGCATTGTTGCATGAGAAGGCTGATCTGGGAGGCACAGAGCCAAAGAGCAAATAACTCCCAGCTCCAGATTGCTCCTTTTCTTTGACAGTTCTCCCTGCAGGGGGAGAGTAAGAATCTGGCTTCATTAAGGACTTCTTTTGTAACAGACATAGAGCCTACCACTACTTTTTTATTTGTTGAGACCTAATAGGATACTCAGCTGAATTCTAAAGCCAAGATGAAATCGCTACCTGTGGGAGTTCCCCTCTAAGTATTAGTAACATTCAGACCTTTGAAGGAGGCCAGCTGCCAGTGGTATGTGGTAGGTTTTACTTTCTTTTTCTTTACTGCATGTGGCATTCAAAAAAAAGGGAACTAAATCCTAAATGTGTTTCTGTTAATAATTAAAATGAAGCAGCGATAATGCAAGGTTGGATGCTATTTTAAAAAGATTCCGACATTGGTATATCCAGTCATTTGCAAGTTTCACGTTTGGAACTTTGCCTTCCACTTGTGGAAGTAGGCCGAGTAAAATCAATTTTGCACAATTCTCCTAAGGAGCTCTCATGCCTATGGGTCATGTAAAAGCTACTGAACCTTCCTTGTCAACTAGTTAGCGCGCAGTGGAGAGGGGGGAAAGCAAGCAGGAGTTCCGTCATGACATTTTCTAGTTATCACCATTCTGAACCATTGGGTTTAGAAAGTTGAAAAAGAGTTGCTCAGGTTCACGGTCTTGTGTAAAACAATAGGAGCTGGATATGTTTCCGAATTAAGAAAGGTCCAGCTTTAGAAGGATCATAAAATGCACGTGGCATGGAGTAATAGTCCCCAGGGTCTGGAGCAGCACCCCACAATCGAACACGTTAATATTTCCAAAAAATATGAATATTCACAGAAAGAGGAATAAATTAAAAGGTATTACTGTCGGCTCATATCAAGTTTTACTGCCAAATGTATTTGCTTAAATTTGGTTTTCAACTGTGGAATTGCTAATAAGGGGCTATGGACATACGTTGCAGTGACAGAAATAGAGCACGACAAGCCTGGTTGAGTCCTGGTAATATTTAATAGAACTGAATCACAGGGCTGATAATTTATGATCTCTCCCTACTGGACCAGTTACTTGCTTTTCCCTTTTCTGACCTTCTCTTTGCATATCTGTCAAACAGGGGTAATATTTGCTTTGTAGGCTTTTATGAGGATAAGATAATGTAAGTTAAACACTAAACAGTGATTGGCAGACAGTGGCTGTTCAATAAATGTTAGCTATTAAAATTTTGCCTCTTCTCTTCCCCCTTCCCTTTTATGAGATAAAAATTTACTGATACAGTGGTTGCAGTGCCACTCTGGAAACAGGCTTAAGTGATGTGGACTGCCCTGATTTTACTGGAGAATTAAAAGTCTAAATTTTAAGATTGAAAACTCATTTAGTGTTAAATGACTAATACAACTTTAAAATTTGTTTATAGAATGACTAAACTTTTCAGTGATGAATGAGTGTTTCTATTAATGTTGTATCATATTTAAATTTCTTGAATGCTCTGTTTTAGCTGTATTTGAGGAAGAGTATTTACCACTAGCTGATTTGCCATTATGAGGCCCCTTTTAAAGTTTCTATCCAGGTACTCGTCTTCTAGAAAAATAGTTGAAAAGCATAGTGTCTGATGCTAGTGCTGTCACAAAGATATAACCAAGGTTTATAATTTAATATATTGGAAAAGTGGCATTAGGAGATAAGTCTCTTCCAATTTTACGCCCCCAAATTTTATAAGAACTTTAATGGGCTTTTAGTGCAATACAGTTTAAAGTAACTTTTATAAACACAAATAGACCCACAGACATAGAAAAGAAACTTATGGTTACCAAAGGGAGAAGCAAGGGAGTGATAAATTAGGAGTGTGAGATTAAAATATACACACAACTATATATAAAATAGATAACCAACAAGGACCTACTGTATAGCACAGTGAACTACACTCAGTATTTTGTAATAACCTGTAAGGGAAAGGAATCTGAAAAAGATTGCGTGTGTGTGTGTGTGTATGTGTGTGTGTAACTGAATCACTTTGCTATTCACTGAAACTAACACAACGCTGTAAATCAACTGTACTTCAATTAAAAAATAAAGTATCTTTTGTAAAGTAGACCTTTACTTTTAAATTCTTAAGGCCTCCCTTTTTAAAAGGGGAAGAACGAAAGCAGAAGGATTTCAAGAGAAGAAAGAGGTTAGCTTACTTGATGGGCATATGGCCCTCAAGACTTATTAGCATTTAAGCGGATGGAGTGGGTCTGCCTATATTTATATGCATTGTATCACCTGCCTTCACAGCTGAACTATCAGCAGAAAGTAGGCATCATGTACTGCAAAGCTGGACAGAGCACGGAAGAAGAGATGTACAACAATGAATCAGCCGGCCCAGCCTTTGAGGAATTCCTCCAGCTATTGGGAGAACGCGTTCGGCTCAAAGGATTTGAGAAGTATCGTGCGCAGCTTGACACCAAAAGTAAGAAATACTTATACCCTCCTACTAGGCATATTGTCCTCCTGCTGTGTTGACGTTCACCTGATAAGTTGCCTGTAAAACAACATGGCCACTTACTGTAGAAAACTGCTGGTGATGGGGGAGAGGAAGAAGCCAGGGAGGGAAGATGTGGCTCTAAAACAATTGAAGACCATAGTCAAAGTAGCTGGGATTGGACTTTTAAAAAAATGGTGTTATCAGAAATGGGGAAGGTAGAAAGCAGTGGATGGAGATCATGCAGAATTGCCCCTGGATAGTGTTGCACAAATTTCACTATATTTAGCTGAAAAACTCCTGCAACTTAAAACCATCTGGTTGCAAGCCCTAGAATTTTTGACTTTCACTAACTCATTTCATAATCCTTGTGCATATCTGTGTAGTCAGTCATTGTATGGTTTTTTTAATCATTTTTATATTTTAATATCTAGAGGTATTTTTGTTTATTTCCTGTTATTATTGTCCATAGTCTAACTTAATCTCTAAGCAAATAGGCTTAGCTTTGATATTAGTTTGGCTCGTAAAATGTGTTGATTCAAAGCACAATAGTGCAGCAGTCTGCTTAGCTACAGCTCATGAACACAGAGGTTTGTCCCTTCCCATTCCCAGGTGGTTAATAAAAGAGTTATGTTCTCAAGTATCTAGAGTATGTTGACTTCTGCTATGCGTCTGAGTGAAGGCAATTTTAAATTTTATCTCAAAATCCATCCATAGACACCTGTGACCTGTTTTTCTTTGAGAGGGTCTTTGGATTAGCACATCTGTATTGCAGTCTATAGTAATCGCTCTGATTTTCTGTACAGGAAATTAAATAAGGAGTTGAGTCATGAAAACAGAAAAGCATTCATAAACTCTACTGCAGGGAAGAATTTCCTGTTGCCATGGTTTTGCTGTTGCCAACTTGGAAACGACATGCAGGAGAACCTATGAAAAACCATAAATAGCCTAGACTCTTAAATATTATTTGAACGTTCCATACTCTGCTTGCAGCTGCATAATGTGTTAAATCTCAATATGCCCTTAAAGTCTTTTTATCAAGATATTTTGACATTTCCTTTGTAATTCCTTCACGTCGTCCCGATTTGGTATGTTATGGAAATTATCACCACAAAGAGCTATTAAAAGGGTCTGGGAAGAAAATGTAATTAGCGCCTTGATTCTGTCAATGAATGGCCAGATTGGGAGTTGGTAAGATTATTTATTATGTGTGTATTTACACGGTCCCAGCCATCTCTTGATGATGAAGGGCAATGTGAGAAATGCATAGCAAGGGCAGACTTAGGCAGTGTGGCCCTGAGTAAGGCAGTGGAATAAGCAAAGTAAGCACTTTGCACATTTTGCCCCAACATGCCAGGAACTGCAAAGGCCTGGATCAGCACACTGCCTCTAATGGCACATTTTTCAGTTATGTAATACATCCATCTGGGACGGGTTCCTTTTCACTGAACTACTCTCCTTTAAGGCTCCGTGTAACCTTCTGAGGCATAGCTCCTGAGAAGGAGGGTTCAGTTTCCTTTTCTATCCTTTCAGAGGGTCAAGTTTCCTAAAGGGAATGAAAAGTAGGAAAGTGTTTCCATTCTAAAGCCTGAAGAAGACAGTATGCATGTTTATCTCTCTTACTCCAAGCTAGAAGAGACCATTAGCCTCATCACTTAAATGGGTATTAAACAATAACAGACCACAGAAATAGGGATCAACCAGCCTCTGCACTCTCCCCAGCAGCGTCCTACTGGCCAGGACACACCCAGAGGTGAGACTTGGTTCTGTGTACTGTGAGATAAGCTCACCACATCTTACCTAACTTTATGCTGTGTTAAGAAACGCTTTCAATAAGATCTTTTTTTTTTTTTTTTTTTTTTTTTGCGGTACGCGGGCCTCTCACTGCTGTGGCTTCTCCTGTTGCGGAGCACAGGCTCCGGACGCATAGGCTCAGCGGCCATGGCTCTCGGGCCCAGCCGCTCCGCAGCTCGTGGGATCCTCCCGGACCGGGGCACGAACCCGTGTCCCCTGCATCGGCAGGCGGACTGTCAACCACTGTGCCACCAGGGAAGCCCTCAGTGTGATCTTTAAAAAGAGAAAATGCTTTCCAGAACATGTGTTCCTGAAGGATCACTCCGTCTCCCTATGACAGTGTAGTTGTCACTTGGATCTGTAGTCTTCATCAAATTAAAATATTATTTGCCAAATTCATTTTTTAATTTTTCTGCACCTCCACCTTCTGACTCTCTAATTACTCATATATTAGGTCACTTACTAGTTGTGATTCGATTTTTAAACTTTTTTTCCCCTCTGTGCTTGTGTTTGGATAATTCCAATGAATGCATTTAAGGCACTGTATTTTTCTTTTCTTCCATAGTGTCTTAATCTGCTATTATCCAATCTAGTGAAATTTTCATTTCAGATATTTTGATTTTCAGGTCCAGAAGTTGCATTTGGGTTTTCTTTTCTTTTTTTGGCCGGGGGGAGTTCTCTTTTCTTATATTTTCCATATTATTCTCATTAGGTTCATGTCCTCCTTTAAAGCCTTGAGCGTATTTATAATAGCTGTTTGAAAGTCTTTATGTGCTAATTCCGTCATCCCTGTCATCTGGGGTCTCCCTTTAACAGATTTTCTCCTGTTTTTGAGTTACGTTTTACTGCTTCATCTGTCTGGTTATTTTTGATTGGATAGTGGACATTGTGAATGTTTCTTCATTGAGGACCTGGATTTTGTTGTCTTCTTTAAAGAGTGTCGTTTTATTTTGGTGGGCAATTAATTTAATTATAGAACAGCTTGATCTTTATGAATCTTGTTCTTAGGCTCTTTAAAAGCATACCTAGAGTAGCCTTTACTCTCTGGCTAATTTAGCCCTCCTGCTAAGGCACCTGAATACCAGCATATTCAGTGAGATATCTCTGCTGTGGTCAGTCAGAAGTTGAATGACTTCTACCCCTGTGTGAACTTTGAGAATGGTTTGGCTGACAAATCTCTGGTAGTTGTTCTTTCCCCAATAGTTTTTCTTTTCTTTTCTTTTTTCTTTTTTAACTGAGATATGATTGACATATAACACTGTATTAGTTTTGGGTGTACAACATAATGATTCAGTATTTGTATATATCCCGAAATGATCACCAAAATAAGTCTAGTTAACATCTGTCACCATACCTAGTTACACAATTTTATTTTCTTACGATGAGAACCTTTAAGATCTACTCTCTCAGCAACTTTCATTTACGAAATACAGTGTTATTAACTGTAGTCACCATGATGTACCTTACCTGAATGTTTTTTCTTTCCCTGGCTTTTGGAACCTCACTCTATGCTTGTGCAGCTTAATATTCAAGACTCAAGGGAACCCCTGTGTTGGTTTCCGAGCCTCTTTCACCGTGTGGTTTCCTCTTCTTTGGTATTCTGCCCAGCAAGTATCAGCCGCCTCAACCTTCCAGACCTCCAGCATGTTCTGGCTCCCCTCTTCAGATCCCTGCTCTGTGCCGTTGTTTGGAAAGTACTTCCAAGTAGAAAGCTGGGTGGGGATCACAGGGCTCACCTTCTTCGATACTTTTTTCTCAGGGAACACTATCCAATGCTGCCTATTGTAAAATGTCTGAAAAAAGGTTGTTTCAGGTATTTTGTCTGTTTTTCTATTTATTTACAATGGGAGAGCAGGTCCTCTACCAAGTGCTGTTATGGCCAGAAGTAGAAGTCTTAGACACTTGTTACGTGTCATCTCATTTAATCCCCACAAACTCTGCTAGATGCCAGTTATCCCCATTTTACAGAATTGGCTTCTTTAGATCAACTAACATGCCCAAGGTTAGGCAGCCAGTAAGCATCAAGGAGGGAGAACAGGTCCTAGTGTTATGGTTAATGACGTGTTTAGAGAAAGCGTAAATGTAGAATTAGGTACAGTGAAGCCCGCAGAGCTCTGCCTTGTGGCTGTATCTTCCCCTCTCTCGAGCCCTTGAGCTAAAAATACTCAAGCCGTCTCATGAGACAGCTCCACTTGTCATGTATTATAATTATATTCAGATTTTAGTACTTTGGTAAAGGAGGAAGAGGCTCAGGAAAGGAAGGATTGATGGAACTGTCAAACCATTTCTTCTTTTTCCCAGTGTTCCATACAAAGTCCAGTTTCCATCTCAGAAATAAGGACTCCTAGCAAACAAGCTACAGGTGTGTCGGGGGTTGGACCAGTTCCGCAATGAAGAAACTTTCAGGAGTAAATTTTTTTCTCCTTTTTTTGTTTCATTATTTGGATGGCATAACCTCTAGATAATTACCATCCCCTCACACTACAGTAAATACGAAAATAAGCTTCCCACCAAGCAGTTTATTATTTGAAAGCTGGAGACCACCCTCATTTTAAGCTGTGTGTATGGATTATTATTGGGGAAATTATTTCCCGAATGAAGCATGTTTGTCAAGTCAGCACGTACGAGACTTAGAAACCCTTTGAAAAGCATTCCTTCAAAGCTCTGCCTTCTTTGATTTGCCACAATATTAGTGAATGCTTGTTGCTTCCCCCATTTTTCAGCAGTATTATAAAGATTGTTGAGGGCTTCCCTGGTGGCGCAGTGGTTGAGAGTCTGCCTGCCGATGCAGGGGACGCGGGTTCGTGCCCCGGTCTGGGAAGATCCCACATGCCGCAGAGTGGCTGGGCCCGTGAGCCATGGCCGCTGAGCCTGCGCGTCTGGAGCCTGTGCTCCGCAACGGGAGAGGCCACAACAGTAAGAGGCCCGCATATCGCAAAAAAAAAAAAAAAAAAATCGTTGAGATTCACGGTCTTAGAGGAGATGAAAGACTTTTCATAAAGAAAATAAATCCTTTATTTGGAATATTTAACCTTTGATAAAGAAGGGAGTAAAACTAGCATTATTTAAATGTTTCACACATGCAAAGGACTGTTTGGAGTTCTAGAGACTGATGAATGAAGAAAAGTTTTCTTTTTTCATCTCCTAAACTTTAAACTGTGTTATAGTGTAAGGTTTTTCCTTTGAGTGTTACTGAGATGCAGTTGGCAAAGAAATTAAAATATGTAAAAGGCCCTATTTAAGGCAGCTACACTTTCTATCTCAACTGCACAAAATTCTAAGTTCTGATCAACACATTTCTTGAGCATCTTTATGGGCTAATACTTTCATATGCATTGTTTCAATCCTCAGAACAGTGAGAAGAATATCGAGGGGCGAGGGGTGGAGAAGTGAAGTGACTTGTTTGTGGTCATTTAGTAAATGATGCTGGAGGTATTGGAATTCAGGTCTTCTTACTTCCAGGTGGGAATCCAGGTAATTGCAGGTATCTTGCAAAGTGCTCAGTAGGTAGAAAATAGTAGTGACTGATTCCTAAGTACCTGTCCCACATCATCGCTTATCCTTTTCTCACCATATGTTAGTGATTTTAAGAAGCCTTCAGTCCTGGGCACATACACATGCATACTTGCACGTTCCCTGAACTGACACAGTATGAATTCTCCTGTCATGGCAAAGGGTGGTATTACAAACTCTCCTTGATCCCTTCCTCAGTGAAGTAAAGTAACCTACCTCCTGCCCATGGTTAAAGGTACACTGAAAAAACATGAGTAAATATGGTAGATGCCAGAGAAGGTGGGATTCTCAACTTCCCCAAATACTTTGTTACTGCGTGTGTGAAATAGTACTACAAGGAGGCGTGAACAGTACTACAAGAGGTGTGCCATCCAGTGTTCCAGATGTTAATACTTGTCCCCGGCTGTGCTTCTGAGCATTGACCTCTGCATCCCCAGACCCGGAGGCAAGCTTTCATAGAAGGGAGATCTGGGGTCTTAAATGGATGGCCCTCAGCAGCCAGCTGACTATTGTAGGATTTCAAGCTATGGATAATAATCAGATCCGCAACCTGTCTGCGATTTTGTTCTGCCTTTGATGTGTTCTGTAGTGGTGAGGACGTTCATAAGCTGAGCTTAAGCTTTCTTCATTCTGTTGACTTTATTAGTCTACGTGCAATTAGGTCATGAAATTGCTTTTCTCTTTGTATTCATAAATATTTAAAACTAGGAACTTCCCCAAAATCAAATTGCTTAGGCTTGATCCTTTATCTAGCTTTTCTGAAGTCGAACGTATCTGTTAGTGACCAGGAAGTGGTTACATAAAAATCGAATTACTTTTTCCTGATTCAGATTCCTACACATCCACCTTTATCATCCAAGTTTTATTCCCCTTAAAGCAAAAGAGTTGAGCCAAGAGAAGTCAAGGATGAATATGACATCGACCGGATCTGAAACTGCTTCTACAAACTTATTAACCTCTTCATACCATCTTCAAATAGGAGTGCCTAATGTAGGGTATTATCACCTTTTCAAAGCAGCTGACAAGAATATTCTCATCATTCCTCAATTATTCAGTGTCTTCTTATCATCTAGTTTGAATATTAGAAATTTTATTTTCTATGACTTAGCGTAGAGGACTGACCTTATTAGTGGATATACACCATTTGCTGGTAGTATAATTTGGAGGCAAATCACATGATTATCAAGATGACCTATAAGATGCCCAAATTTATTTTTTGACTTTTAAAGCTCCATACAAATAGGAAGGAGCATTATCTTCTTTTTATCCCTCTTCTATAAACATATTTTTCCCCTTAGAAATCACTCAGTATATACTCTTTTCAACCAGAGAAAAAAAGATTTTTGTCATTTTCCCAATGGTCATCTTCCTGATTTTCATTCTGTTAAGTGTTTCATGGTCTCAAGGTCACTAAAATAATAATAATAACAACATTAAATGCCTTATTCTTCAGAGAATATAACAAACATTCAGTTTCCATTCTCTCTGGTAAAGTTTAGCAATTCTATTATGTACAGTAATTTCAGGATTTTGGAATTCCTTTCTTCTCAGAAAAGAAAATTTCATTGTTTTGGCCCTAGTTTCATGTCTGAAACTTTTGAAACTGTTTCCAGACTGTTTAAAATGATCAGCAAAGCTGAGGTTTTCAGAGGTCCCTAGAAGAAGACTGGTCATGCAGCATCCATTGTATGAAATGAGGCAAGCGTCAGAAAGAGAGAAAGGACAAGAAATAGAAAACAAATTATCTTCAGGGTTGTCTTCATTTTTCTTTCCTGGTAGTAATGCCTTTAGAATTAGAAAGACATATAAAGCAAAATGTAGTAAATGAACACTGGATAGTAATTTGTTTTCTAGTTCATTAACTTTGCTTTAAATTGACTTGAAACGCACGAAAGTACTCATCACAGCTGACACATTGACTTGAAAGTTGTAAAATGCGTGAATCAGTTCTAGAGGTATTTATAGCAAGGGTCCTTAACGATAGAAACCTTCATACTCAAGATCTGTCTTAAGTAGGTCAATGATTTATTGCAGTTGTATTTTTTTGTGGTAATCGTCATTAACATTTAGAAGATATTTTTCTTGGGGCTTTACGTGTTGGTACGTATCTTTGCAGTTTTTCAAAAGTAGTCTTTGCTTTATTCTACATTTATCTTGTTTTTAAAACCCTTTGTGTTTTATGCCCTCTTCAAAATTAAGATCCAGGGTTGAAACTCAGGGCTCTAGAACATCTTAACAGGTCTCTGCAAACCTCCCTTATGGTCTATTCTTGGAGCAGCGCCTAAGGGCAGTGCAGCCTACTGCATTAGAGTCCCCTGGGGGTGTTTATTAAAATAGATTCTTCTGCCCAGCCCCACACCTACGGAGCAGTATTTCTGGGAGTGGAGGATGGGAAGCTGCCTTTTAAGCGGCTTCCCAGCGGATTCCATGCACACTCCAGTTTGAGAACTACTGCCTTTCGGTACATGCCAGAGGCTGTCTTGCAGCGTCATTCTCTAAAATGCGGTAAAGTGTTTGCTCCTTAGCAATATGGTTGGTGGAGGATTGAGTTTACCCAAAATGAATGCATTTCTGTTCATTTTGCTGCCTGTAAGTCCAGGTCCTAATCTAAAGATTCCCCTTCAATTGGACAGTTAATAATTCTCTTTGGTTTCCAGGTATTTATGAGCACGTTGATTTGTTAATGATTAAGGGGGTCGAGGTTGTTTTTCTCCTTAAGGAAGGTGAGAACAGAACACACTCAGCCTTAAATTGTTGGACATTGCTGTAATACCTTTGTTATTCAGCGTTACAGTCTTGTTAAGTTTCCATCTATTTGTTAAGAACAAAACGGTTCTCTTGCTTGAGTCAGAAGTATTGGAAAAAAATGTTCTGAACTTGAAGTCTGTGGACGGAATTCAGGGGTCTGTGAACTTGGATGGGAAGTAATTTTACATTTATCTTCACTGACCCCTAATTGAAATTTAGCATTTCCTTCAGTTATGAATGTAGGCAACACACCACAGTAGTATAAGCTCTACCTGTGATTCTGTCACCAGTAGAAAGCATAGGTATTTTCATACTATATTATTTGTTGTTGGAAGTATGTCAAGATACTGCTTATGCACTTCACTATGTCAGAATTATAGTAGTTATTAGACCAACTGCTCAAACTTATTATATAAATCTTATGCTATTATATCATTTTAAAATTGTTTTGATAGTGGTATTTTTCAATCTGTTGATTTCTGTTGAAATCTTATGTATTTTATGTTATGCATTTACAAATATTATTCTCAGAAGGAATCCAAAGGCTTCACTAGACTGCCAAGGGGGGGATTGGGTACAAAAAATGGGTAAGAACTCCTGTACTGTGTCTTCTCTTAGGATGTCTTCATCCTAAACCATTTCCCTTTTTCTTTTTTTGAGCTCCATCTCTTAAACGAACTATTTTTCCTATTGTTACAGTTGTCTCATGTTTTGTTTTGTTTTTTTTTTTACTGTAGCTGATTCCACTGGAACCCATTCTCTGTACACAACATACAAAGACTATGAGATCATGTTCCATGTTTCTACCATGCTGCCATACACACCTAACAACAAGCAGCAGGTAAGAGATCCTTGTGTTATCTGTGGGTTTTTTTGCCCTTGTTTCATTTCCCCCAGAAGCCTAAGTGGCAAGTTTATAAAATCTTAAACCAGAATTTAATGTTGCACCTGTCACAGCAGCAGGAAGCTTTGTACTTCGTGGAAGTAAGGAATAGCAAATGAGCTGAAAACAAATGAAGAGACACAAATTCTGGGTTAACAGCCAGCTGGATGGCTTTGTGAATTAATCATTTGCTTTTCACCCACGAGAATTGAGGTTTTCCTGAAATCTGAAAAGAACAAGTTGAAATCAT
The DNA here is from genome assembly GCF_011762595.2 of Tursiops truncatus. Taxonomy (NCBI): domain Eukaryota; kingdom Metazoa; phylum Chordata; class Mammalia; order Artiodactyla; family Delphinidae; genus Tursiops; species Tursiops truncatus. The sequence goes on along the minus strand of NC_047035.1, from coordinate 30,745,637 downwards.
GGTGATTAGATGACTCTGCAGGGTTGCAAAGAACACATATGAGTGGGTGAAATTTCATCTCAAGAGGCCAGTGTACAAAGCAGGAAAGTACTGATGTTTCATTTCAAATTTCAAAGGAGGTTTCCTCCACTAACTTGGAGAAAAATCAGAATGTCGATGGGGGCTCAGGAAAATGTTTTTTCTTGATGTGTTCTTCAGGGGACAACATAAGTAACAATTGCATTTGTGTACCTCTTGTGTACCTCATACACAGAGTTTCTTTTAAAAAGATCTAAAAGCACAAGGCCTAGTACTAAAATGTAGTCTGTGAGATGATGAAATGCGAAAACTAAGAAATGGCAGATGGTTACAGAGCAAGATGGAAATGGAACTGCTTTAAAGAGTATGTGGTGGTAGTTGTTTTTAAAAAATGTTTTAAAACAAATGATACCAAACTGAAACTTAAAAGAACCAGAGAACTCACAGACTCTCCTTTCAGTAGTTGTTACAAACACAGCAGTCTAGTATCACTTCTGACCTTAAAACGGACATAGATTTTCTTAGTGTCAACTGTTGTACTAACAGAACACAGGGCCAGCTGCAGAATGAATCACATCCTCTCACAGAATTTAACAAAATATGGATCAAATCTGAACACATCGTCACTTTAGGTTTGATTACATCACACATCTCAGTAACAAAATCTTGCCTCTTACGATTACCAAAGCAATCAAAACGTAGGAAGCAAAGCAATGAATCAGCTATAAATCTGAAATAAACCTATTTTAAGATAAATTCCCCTATCTGGAGTTTGTTGACAGTTTGTTTTATGCAAATTCCAAGTTCTAGACTTTTGTGAGGAAAATACCCTGCTAAGAAAAATATACTAAACTCACTCTGACCAGACAGTAGAGAGAATTTAAGAACATCAACAAATGATCTTTAAAGGGGAGATGAAGGCTTATTCTACCTGATTGCTCAGCAGAGAAAGGTAACATGTGGGGGAATGGGGGTAAAAAATTTAGTAACAAGACTCAATTGTATATCCAGCTAAATGAATCAAAGGGCTGAGCTGAGTGAGTTGGCATTTAGGTGGACATCCATCCAAATTATTTAATTTGGGGTCCAATCAAGGCAAAAGTATTATGGTCCTGAATCAGAGTGAAAGAATAATTTGTATTCTACATATTAAGAAATTTAAAATTCTCTAGCTAAAGAATTTATTTCTTCTACATAGATTATGTTATGCTTGGAAAACCCAGAAAGAACGTGTCTTTCAAAATCTTTTTGCAGAAATTGGTTTATAAATACTGTCTTTTTTTTCATTATATATAATGTGAGATGGATAGGTTTATTTCTATTTGGGTCCTTTAGTAAGACAGTAACATTACATATCAGGCCATATTTTGAAGGAAGAATGACATTGTATCAAAAAGACAATGGCATCTATGCAGGAATGACATATACATAGATTGTATTTGAGCTTGATAGGTTCAAGATTCTGAGGAGATTAATAATCTTTGATGATGGGTATATTTTATATAGCAATCAATACAGAGCAGCCTTTATTTTTGTAACATCTGATAATATTGCATGTTTAGAAATGAAGTACACAGCCTCATTAGAAGATCATTTGGGATGCTTTAAAATTCCTAAGGTTAAAAGTCCATTTCCTGAACATTCTAACTCCCAATTCGCAACCCTAATCTAATAGGCTGTTGTTTCTCCCAGCTGGCAGCCAATACTCAGTCACTGATTTTACTGATACGTAATCTGTGTAAGGTAAAGTCACTGGAGAGTTTTTTTTAAAGGTTTATAAATACAAGCTTATGTCTAATAGATAGTTTATATAAATGTCATGTTTAGTTGTTTTCCTCCTGGTAGGAGCCTCCACGTAATAAATATGAGTAATACAAATTTTGTTCAGTTTTTCTTCACATGATTGAGTTAAACTCCCTAATAACCCCTTTCTAGAGAGGCGCTGAGCTAGGATGATTTGGAGTGCCTGAATTTGAAAGCTACCTTTCCAAAACACCGTTTAATGTGAAACAGAAGGTGGTCTTAAGCAGCTTTCACTGTAATTAAAGAAGCTATTTAAACCTGAAATTTAACCTGCTTTAAAACTGTTAGAACGTTTTGGAATATTATTAATTTCTGTATTCCCAGCTTGTGCCATAAAAAGTATTATCAGAAAGCACCTTAGCCACATTTCTTTAAATGAAGCTAATTAAATCAGAACATAAATTGCGTTGTAATTACTTTAGCCGTTCTCATCTTTAAAAAATATTCCCTATGGCAAGTTTCTTACATGAAAATGGAACAAAACTGTTGTTATGGAAACTGAAGATTTGGAGATGCTGGGACTTGGCGTAATATGCTAGAGATTAGTTAGATCTATTTGAATGGACTGTGTGTTTTATGCAAATTTCTGAATATTCATTTCCATATTCTTCCTTGGAGGGAATGATAAGACCGGCTAAAATATTGGCAATAACTGTGTAGGTTACCTCCCCTAATATGTACTGATTAATAATGAATGTTTTAAATACAGTTACATAAGGGAATCGGGGAGTTACAAGCGGAGCGTTGTCATTTATGTCTCTTGCTTATGTTTTCTTTTAGCTCCTACGGAAGCGGCACATTGGAAACGATATCGTAACAATTGTTTTCCAAGAGCCTGGAGCACAGCCATTCAGCCCAAAAAACATCCGATCCCACTTTCAGCACGTTTTCGTCATTGTCAGGGTTCACAACCCCTGCACTGACAGTGTCTGTTACAGGTACTGGCTCCAGAGGTGGCTGGATGGGCATTGGTGCGCGGTCACATCGAAGGCCCCCTCCAGCTCTGCTTTCTGAAGTTGCAGTGGGAAGTCTATTGCTATTTATTTCTGTCTTTAAACTATGCTTGCGGATGGCTGAATTCACAGGATGACGTAACCTGATGGCATTGACATTCCCCAGACGTGTTGGTTAGACACCTGCCGTTTCCATTTGCACCTCCTTCTTAGGTGGCCTCCTTCATCCATGCCATCTGGACACCAGCTAATTACTCATGCTGCTAATTATATTTTGCTTTTGCCATGCCAAAAGCAGAGAAGAATGATCATAATAAGTAGGGAAGAGAAGTTTAATTTTTTTTTAATTATTATTATTATTTTTTAAAAGCCCAAACCCTTGCTTAGGGCTGACTTGATTACCTCTAACATTTCTGACTGCAATCTTAGGGGTATTTCTATGCTTTGTTAAGCATTTGGTGGAATGGTTTCAGTGTCCCTCGTTGACCTAGTCTCATGAGTATCAGAATTCAAGCATCTACCTGCAGAGGCCTCTGCAAGAATCCTGGAGAGGGTTGGTGTTGAAGAGGGTACGAACCTGTGACGCTGTGTTGACATGAGTGTAGTGCCAAGAAGATGTGCGCGGATGTTCTAGCATTAGTAAGATGTCCTAATAGGAATCTATCTTTTCAAAATATGAAAGATTGTCGTATCTTTCCATCCCTAAAATTTAGAAGACAAGGCTTTGTTAATTTTGGATTTTTGTTTTTGAATTAACAGAGCCACCTACACAGAAAGTGGCCAGTGCAGACTGATAATTGGTTTATTGTGAGATCTACAACTGTCTAATCCCTAGGTGTAATGCAGGTTAAATATAGGAGAACGAGCAAGTTCAGGGAACAAAACAAGTCAAGGTTACATTGGACTCCTGCTGACTGCCATCATCCTTGCCCATTCCACAGTAACTACGTATGATGAGCTCTAATTAGAAGCCCAGCTCTGATCTAGGCACCTTATTTGTGTTACCTCATTTAATTTTTTTTTAAATTATTTTATTTACTTATTTATTTTTGGCTGCGTTGGGTCTTTGTTGCTGCACGCGGGCTTTCTCTGGTTGTGGCAAGTGGGGGCTACTCTTCGTTGCGGTGCGCGGGCTTCTCATTGCGGTGGCTTCTGTTGTTGCGGAGCACGGGCTCTAGGCACGCGGGCTTCAGTAGCTGTGGCATGCGGGCTCAGTAGTCGTGGCTCTTGGGCTCTAGAGCGCCGGCTCAGTAGTTACAGCACAGAGGCTTAGTTGCTCCGCAGCATGTGGGATCTTCCTGGACCAGGGCTCGAACCCGTGTCCCCTGCATTGGCAGGCGGATTCTTAATCACTGTGCCACCGGGGAAGCCCTCATTTAATTTTTAAAACCTCTGAGGTAGGTGCTGTTTTAATCCCTGTTTTCAGATGAGGACATTTAAGCACTTGGGGGTAAGGTAACTTACCCGAGGTCGGCTGGTACTGGGTGGAGTTTAGATTTGAATGTACCAAGTCTGATTTTAGAGCCCAGTCTCTTAATGGCCCTGCCATGCTGTCTTCCTCCATGCCATGTGCAATAGGTGTCTTTGTTGCCCCTGCTGCTGACGTACCAGCTATTCCTGAACTTCTCGGGTGCCAATATGAAAACCCCAGACCAGGGAGTTCTGTAGCTTCCTAGACTCAGTGGGTGGAAACTCAAACAAAGGAAACCTAGATCTGAAGCTTTTTCTCAAGAATATGGTCTCCAAAAGCTGCTTTATTTAGGTGTAGAAGGAAAGAATTAGTGCAGAACATTTGACTGTAATTGGGGTGGATAACTATTTGCATTTAGAAAATACCCCAAGCAATTGAAATGTTCTATGTACTGGATTCGGGCAAAGGATTTCATACTACTTTGTAGATAGAAAACTAAATCCTTTTTGCAGTGGTCGCTAGGAAGTTTGGGGAGTGGAAAGCTGTGTACTTTCTTTTAAAAAGAGATTCTTCTTTTAAAGGTGTTTGTCTAAATAAAGTGCTGTCCAATAGAAATATAATGCAAGTCACATATCAATTTTATATTTTCCAATAGCCATATTTTTAAAGTAACAAGAAATAGGTAAAATTAATTTTAACAATATGTTTTTGACCCAGTAGTATATTTTATTTACCTGATATATCCGAATATTATTATTTCAACACGTAATTTTTAAACTTTAAAAATTACTGAGATACCTTATGTAGTTTTGGACTAAGACTTTGAAATCTGGAGTGCATTTCTGACTTACAGCTCATCTCAGGATGCTCAATTTTCATTGGAAATAATCTGTATTTAGATTTCATACAATTTGCAATTGGAGAAGTAGATTCATAATAGCTTATTGCAAACATACTTTTTAAGTATGTCTCCCTCTCCTTCAAAGACGTTTGAAGAACTGAATCGAGTGTCAGTTTTTAAAATTTAATGTGATTTAACACTCTTTGGTCGTACTAGCCACATTTCCAGTACTCAGTAGCCACTGAAGTATGGCCAGTGCGAGTCTAAATAGACTGATAGGAGCAAAGGTGTCTGAACCTTCTTAATTACTTGGCTGGATGAGTAAGTGATATCTGTTTTATTCTTTTCAAACCCTCCTTCCCAGCCTGAAACTCATGATTTTTGCCCTCTCTCTTTCTTATTTTTAATCTCTTACCTGGAGAGCCCATCTTCTTAAGCCCACCTTGTGATGCTGGGAACCTTTGCAGGGGGACACTGGACACCCCTGCTCACAAGACATGGGCTAGTCTGGAATTTCCCTAGTTGCCAAGCTTACTTGAAGACCCAGTGCACTGTGATTTTTGGAACTAAAGTAGTGATCTTTTCCTATTATAAACTTTGTGTACATGAATTTTTCTCAGTCCTTCTTAAACTCAAGTAGGTTTGTTTCCTGGGGTATGTGGTGATGCCAGGAGATGTTTAAAGGCCCAGAATAACGAGGGTACCTCTCTTGTAGTCTTTAATGCTTGGGGGAAGGGATGTTTATTTTCATGAGAAAATAAATGTATTATGAAGTAGAATGGAAAATTTGTATCAATTTTAAGATACAATGTGGGTCTTCAAAGAGTTTTCATACCTGTGGGCTTTTCTCATACATTGGCCCCTCCCCACACCATTAGAGATGTGAATTTATAGGCTTCTTTCATTAGGGATACTCTGGTGGGAAAGCTTAGAGATGCATTTAATTTGTACAAATTATATTTAAATCTCATTTATCTCTAAGAGGTGTAGTTAGAATAATTCAAAGCCTTTTCATCATTTAAAATCTCTTGTTCCCACTTTCTCCACTGTGAACACTCACTTTTATTTACTGACGTCTACTTGGTGCCCAAAGTGTGGAAAGTTATTTCCTCAAAGGAATGTCTTGCTCTAATTGTGTAGAGAATTGTGGGGTCAATACAGGCTCAAGATATAAAGAACATTTAACTGAGAAAATGGGATTCGGTGTGTGTTTTGAAGCACAGATGGTGGAATTCAGTGGCAAAATGAGAATAATTCTGTGAGTCCAGGGGTGGAAAGTGGTATAGATGAACACGTAGACACAGGAAGGAAAGTGGACAGTACAGTAAGAAGGCTATGCTGTCAGAGAGATGAGTGGGCAGTGGAAGCCCTTGGAATGCTCGGCCAGCCAATAGCACTGTATAAATAGTTCTAGGAAAATTTACTCACCGTCACCGTGTGAGGAAATGTATATACAGAAATACAAATTTAGGCTTTATTGTCATTTATTTTTCACTAGTTCTTTACAGTCCTTATCAGAATATACTAGGCACCATTCTAGGCTCTGGGATTCAAGGGGGGAACAAAGTGACAAAAATCCCTATAGTGAATATGGAAATGAGGCTCTGAAATAATGTGTGTTGTATCGCCCTCGGAACTAGAAAGTTTATACAGGAAAAACTGACTAGTTTAAGTTAATGCCAGAGGCCAGTTAACCTTGAAGAGTAGACCTAGCCAAGAACTCAGAAATGAATCACTACGTCTGTGTACAAAAGCTTATTATGCCCATACCTGATAAGAGGACCCTGTGGTCTCTATTAGTTTACTTGTATCATTACAAAGAGCTTAATCGTCTGGTTTCAGTTGATAGAGCAGATTAGAAGCAACAAATCAAAAAGATGAGCCTTTAGTGGCAAGGATGTACTGAAAGCATCAATAAGTGATTACCAGTAAGGGAGATGTAGAAAAACGATTCACATTAAAGGTACAAATTCAATAAGCATAGCAGTCTGGGGTCACTTGGTTTGGGACCAAACAACCAAATATCCATCACTGAACCCGAGGGCCTCACTTTGTAAAAACATGGTGCAAAAACTTTGTCACCATTTTTTTTTAACAGGTAATAAATTAATGGATCTAGGCATTGATCATCAAAGGCTGCAAACATCATAAAAAGAGATAAATGCGTGTCTCATAATGGAAGAATACAACCGCATCTCGGAATTAGTCTTATCCTCTCTTCCCAAAATTGAATGTGAATCCAATCAAACCTCTAAAGAGGCCAGGAAATACAAAAGACCAAAGAACATGTTTGTATTCAGCAAAATTCAGGCTCTGGACTGTGTGACACATAGCCCAGTTTCTTCAACAAATAAATTGCAAGAAATAAAAGAGAAGTGAAGTAAGAGAAGTGGAGGGGCATTAACAGAATATAAAAATTTAAGATAAAATTAATTAATTGTAATGTATGGGCCTTATTTGGATTCATTTCAGACAGACTATTTAAAAATCTTAGGACATCTTAAACAATTGAAAGATAGAACTTTGATTCACTCTATGATGAAATTAAAGAATTATTGTTCATTTCAAAACTAGTAGAGTAGTAAGTGGTTTTTATAAAGACTGTCTTCAAAAACATGTTAAATTGTGGTCAGTAACTATGTTTGGGAAGGTAGATATATATGTCACTCCTCTCAGAAAGATTTCTGTATTCAGTGGTTAAGATGTAATAAATGTTGAAAGGAGTTAGTGTGAGGTAGTATAAAAAGCACGTGGAATCAGACCAGACAGTTAAACATATCAGATTTTAAATTTCCCTTTCTGTTCAATGGAAGGTGGCTTGACATCTACCTGAAATCCCATAAGTAAAGTATCTGGTCTAGGCAGGGAGTGTTGTGTATGCACATTAAATGACCATGCCTTTTTCTTCTTTTCTCCTCTTGAATAAAAATAAATAAATATGCAAGCTTCAACCAGGAAGAAAAATAACAAAGGTGGAAATTTCTTTCAGAAAGTCTATTCCAAGCCATCATTAATCAGCATCCCTATTGTCCCATGTAGCTGACTTTTCTAACACAAAACTCTGAATATGTCACTCTTTGTGCTTAAAACCATTTAGGGCAACTTTTTTTTTTTTTTTTTTTTTTGCGGTACGCAGGCCTCTCACTGCCGTGGCCTCTCCCGTTGCGGAGCACAGAATCCAGACGTGCAGGCTCAGTGGCCATGGCTCACGGGCCCAGCCGTTCCGCGGCATGTGGGATCTTTCTGGACCAGGGCACGAACCCGTGTCCCCTGCATCGGCAGGTGGACTCTCAACCACTGCACCACCAGGGAAGCCCCATTTGGGGCAACTTTGAGACTCCCCAGCATAGCCTCCTTCATGGAGCCCTTCAGGTCTGGCCTCTCTTGTCCCTCGGCGTCCACTGGCACCTCTCCCAGTCCTCCCCCCAGCATAGAGCTACTTACAGCCCCTCCTCTCTGCACATGCCGCTCTCTGGGCAAGAATGCCTCTTCTCACGCACCCCTGCCACTTTCATCCAATGAACACCTGCTCTTCTTTTCTCTGGGAGTGCTCCCCTGACCTCCCAGGACTGGATAAAGTGCCGGCCGTTCCGAAGTGTTTCCAGTAGCGCGCTACACCTCCCTAGGAGAGCACTCACACCACGAGCGGTAGCCCCACCAGGCTTTGAGCTTCTGCAGGGCTGCGCCTGTGACGTCTCATCCTTGGTCCTGGCGTATAGTCGGTGCCCAGTGAGTGCTGGTGATTGAAGACTGTTAGAAGCGGAGAGGCCCCAAGAGGGAACAGTGAGCACACATTTGTTCTGCCACTCATCTCTCCTGTCCTTTGCCAAGGTCTGCTTTCTTGGAAAGCTCCCCAAGCTGGCCGTCTGATCTAAGCTTCAAGGGGAAACTTCCCTCTACTGTTTGGATGCTAAGTCCCCTTCCTTTTAGACTTCATTGTTGATTGCTGTTTCCATGGTGCTTCAGAAGTTCAAGTGTCTTATTCTTCTCACTCTTTTCCATTGAGACCTCTGTTCAGATGTCTCTGGAACATTCCCATGTATCACCTTGCTACTTCATCCAAGGTCTTTGATGCCAACAAACGCCCAGGCTCATTAGAAACAGCCTATAATGGTGGTCTCTTTGGCCATGTGACTCTTGTGGATGGTCCCTTTTGCAAGCACTTCAGGAGTGGAAGATTCCACACTCAGGGAATGTGTGGTCTTGTCACACTGCTGGCCATCCAGAAGCTCAGATTCCAGTCCTGGCTTTCTCTGACAAGCTCTGGGCAAATCATTTTACTTCTCTGAGTCTGTTTCCTGGAGCAGTGAAGAATGTCTACCAGCTGTTCAAAAGGAGGTTCAGGGATGTGTCAAATGAGAGTGAAACAGAACACCTTCCTGCTTCCTCAGTTGTACTCCGAGATTTGGGGAACAGAACAGATTTTTGTGTTAAAATGAATACAGATATTCTTCAGTGGAATGCAAAATCAAGATGAGTGTTAAGATGAAACTCAAGATTGTATTGGCAGAGTTTGAGGAACCCTGACTTCTCTAAGTCCCCCACCCCCCAGTGCTCTGATCTTCTGTCTGTTCTGTCATCTAGATAACCCTCTTGAGTAGAACATACTAGGCCTTGACAATGCTGAGCAAATAAGGCATGGCTGTAATTTTAAAGAATGTGTTATTTCTAAGGAGATACAATATTGCATACTAGGCGAACATAAGTGTAGACAAGAAGCTCTTTGGAATCTGCTTTTAAACATAGCAAAAACCGGGCTTCCCTGGTGGCGCAGTGGTTGAGAGTCCGCCTGCCGATGCAGGGGACACGGGTTCGTGCCCTGGTCTGGGAGGATCCCACATGCCATGGAGCGGCTGGGCCCGTGAGCCATGGCTGCTGAGCCTGCGCATCCGGAGCCTGTGCTCCGCAACAGGAGAGACCACAACAGTGAGAGGCCCGCGCACCTCAAAAAAAAAAAAAAAAGCAAAAACCATTTATAATTAATACACCTCAAGTATCTAAGTATCTATATATAGCACACTGAAATTCTAGAAAGGCTTCTTAGGAAGGCAAAAATATTCTCTCAATTTAAAACAGGCCTTATTAAGAGTTCAGAATTGGTGGCATCTAAATTAATGAGCTTTTAACCTTGTAGAAAACCTTGAAAGTTAAATTTGCCCAAAACAAAACCCTTTATTTGAAAAGGACATTCTAGGGTATCATCTTCCTCATCTTCTTCTGTGAGGATTCTATTTCTAATGATGCAAAACTGATTATAGTGTCTTTATCATTTACCTCCCTACCATGATGAATCACTGATAATTATATGTTAAGGGTTCAGTCTTTTCCCTCATAGTTCATTCTAGAGGCTTCTAATTATTGGTGGGCTTTCAGTATATGTTTGTCTAAAGTCCTATTAGTTAATAAATAGGTCTATAGATAACCAGTGAATTTAAGGGGCAAGTGGATGGATGGTCCTCATATCGACACCTTCTGCTAAGCATTTTCTTCTCCTTATTTAAAATAAAATCACAGCTGTTTCTTGAGAAAGAATAATGATGTGAAATTAGCAAGAGAAGAAATTGCCAATTTAAAAATGAAAGATATTAAATATTTCTGGATCCTTACGGGATTCCTCTTAGAAAAGCTAGCAAATCTGGATATTAGCATCATCTGCTTGACTTGAAAAAAAATAACATAATCAAATTAAAATTATATAGCTGTCAGCGTTCAAGCCAGACAGTTCACATTAGACCAGAAAAATTGCCTTTCTAATACCGATGTAATTAGGCTAACACGCATGTGGAGGTTTCTGTGAATTCTCATCTCCAGTTAGAAAATGGGATGTTGCTTGCCACCTTTCTTTGTCGTGAAGTGAACTACGTAGTCTTCTTTTTTTTTTTTTAATGAATTTCTGAAAAGCCATTTTCAGAAATAGGCCGTCTCGTGGCATTTTCTAACAAAATATATAGTTTGTCTTCTGAGGTTGCTGATTTTTATTTATTTATCCTATTTTCACAAGCAACAATCATTTTCTGAAAAGCAAAGCTGAGTATCTTCAAGCAAACCCTTGTAATAAAGAAAAAATAGTGCAGCAGAGCTCTTCAGTTTCATTTGAAAGATGCACGCTCTCTGATTATGTCCTTTCCATTCTGGGAGTTCTGGAGAAACACATTTTGTGTTGCTCTGCTAATACTTAATACAGTTGCATAATTGGCTCACTTTTAAATAATTAGATAATTTGAAAAGGGGATGTTTGATCTGTTAGAATCTTCATTTGCAGCCCTCTCAAACTTTGCTGAGGTCCTGGAAGGAGATCTTGAAATATGATATAAAACATACAACCTATCTCCATTTAATTTCTGTTGTTGTTGTTATTATTGTTTTAGGAAAAACTTAGTCTTTTTCCTTTTGAAATTAAAAATAATAGGTTCTTACAGATGCTTGTATGATCCTTTTCTTAGTCCCAATTTTAGCAGTGTAGATGCAGAGGAAATGACTGGAACAGGCTTTCTGTTTTGTTTTTTCTGTTTTAACATCTTTATTGGAGTATAATTGCTTTACAATGGTGTGTTAGTTTCTGCTTTATAACAAAGTGGATCAGTTATACATATGTCCCCGTATCTCTTCCCTCTTGCATCTCCCTCCCTCCCACCCTCCCTATCCCACCCCCTAAGTGGTCACAAAGCACCGAGCTGATCTCCCTGTGCTATGCGGCTGCTTCCCACTGGCTATCTGTTTTACGTTTGGTAGTGTATATGTGTCCATGTGGAACAGGCTTTCTTAAATCAGTCTTGCTTAAAGGAATGGGAAAAGGAGCATAGTCTCACAGATAGTCAGACTCCCATACCAAAAGTAGAGAATTGGGACCAAAGTTTAAAAATATGATTTTAAAGCACTGTTGCTCTTACCAAAAAAAATCATAATCTCTTTCTGTTACTCAGATTTCAATTTTTGTTTTAAAATTATGCTCTTTGATCTGGTTGCTTAAGGCCTGACACAGAGGACAACAAATAATATTTGTTTAATTTCTTTTAAATTTAATCCATTTCTCTTATGTCATGCATCTGTGGATATTTTCATCATAAGCTGACTGCTGTGGGCATCATATCTAAAATGGGGATAACATTTATGTTCTTACATAATCTGTGCTTGTTCTGAAAGGTTATATGGTTATAGTAGCCAACCCCCTCCCCCCTTTGGAAATAATCACTAGGGATTTAAAATGTTATCTACTATGAAGAATATTACAATAAATCTTTTTTTTCATGGAGTTATGGTTGATTTAAATTTTTAGTTTAAGCTTTTTGGGTATTTTGACCCAGAAAAAATTTTGTTCTATAAATCCTAAATATGAGTGAATGCAAAGTACGCACATGTTAAGCAGAAGTGTGTGTTGCTTCTTGTGGGACGATGACAGTTATTTTCCTTCTGAAGGGCGTCTTTGTCTTTGAGAAAGTGTATTTTATTCTCATGCTGTGAGTCTGAGAAGTATTGACAAGCCTCTTTCTCATTGATCTTTGCTTTGTCTCTTAGTGTGGCCGTCACCAGGTCCAGAGATGTGCCTTCCTTTGGACCTCCCATCCCCAAAGGGGTCACTTTCCCTAAGTCAAATGTGTTCAGGGACTTCCTTTTGGCCAAAGTGATTAATGCAGAAAACGCTGCTCATAAGTCAGAGAAGTTCCGGGCCATGGCAACCCGGACACGTCAAGAATACCTGAAAGACCTGGCAGAGAAGAACGTCACCAACACCCCTATTGACCCGTCCGGCAAGTTTCCGTTCATCTCTCTGGCCTCCAAGAAGAAAGAAAAGTCTAAGCCGTACCCAGGAGCTGAGCTCAGTAGCATGGGGGCCATCGTGTGGGCTGTCCGGGCCAAAGACTACAACAAGGCTATGGAGATAGACTGCCTCCTCGGGGTCTCCAATGAGTTCATCGTCCTCATCGAACAGGAAACAAAGAGCGTGGTTTTCAACTGTTCCTGCAGAGATGTGATAGGGTGGACCTCAACCGACACCAGCCTCAAAATCTTCTACGAGCGAGGTGAATGTGTGTCAGTGGAGAGTTTCATTAACAATGAGGACATCAAAGAGATTGTCAAAAGGCTTCAGGTCAGTGTTTTCCTTCCACTTACCTACATGCATGTCCCTTTCATAAAGCTTTCAGTACAGGCTAGAGCTAAGTTACAGAAGCTCGTTCTGTTTTATTAGCTCCTCTGAAAACTCCCTTAACAATGCGAAGGAACACAGAGTTTATGTCACACTTGCTTCCCATCATTTTTTTCAGAAGGAAAAGTAGTAGAACAAGTAATAGAACTGTGCATTTTTTGTTGGAAACTCATTTGCGTGTGACCTGATCCCATTGCCTTGTGACTGATGATGTAGCCCAACCAATCTGCTTTAGTTGGTGAAAAGAATTGTTGGATCGGGTATCTGCTGCTTTGAATGTCTGTCTTAAGGGCAAAATGAGTAGCAGAATACCGTTTTTCTTTGCTGCCAGCTCCCTGTAGGTCTCTGAGAAGCCGTTGAGACAAGTGTGTTCTTTTCGGCCTAATGAATGGAGATTAGTGAAGGCAGAATAACCAGGCTGCTCTTCAGCCGGCATTAGGGTATTCAGAAATAACCCTGCTTGCCATGCGTACCACTGAAGACCCTGCTGCATTCATTAACCTGTGTATCTTTTGTTTCTTTGTCCAGTTCGTGTCAAAAGGCTGTGAATCGGTGGAGATGACTCTGCGAAGGAATGGGCTGGGACAGCTCGGCTTCCACGTCAACTACGAGGGCATCGTGGCGGATGTGGAGCCCTACGGCTATGCCTGGCAGGCAGGGCTGAGGCAGGGCAGCCGGCTGGTGGAGATCTGCAAGGTGGCGGTGGCCACTCTGAGCCACGAGCAGATGATCGATCTCCTGAGAACATCTGTCACGGTGAAAGTTGTCATTATCCCCCCACATGATGACTGCACCCCACGGAGGTAGGTCTGAGAGTCCAGGGCCATTTGTGTACCGTGGAGAACATCCCCAACTGGGTCAGAGTGTAGGAGGTTATGAAGAGCGCTAGGTTACAATGCGATGCTGAAAGTTCCCTCCATGGAAAGTCTGACTCAGGACAGAGCTCCCTTTCAGCATGTGGCAGCAGCAACTGGAAAGAATCACTAACTTGGACCATTCACAGGATTTACATCTCTGAGTATATAAAGTCACCATTACAGATAGAGATGTCTGGTAACATCCATTTTAAACATCTTGCACCAGTAGCTGAGAAACAGTGAACACTTAATGTTAAAAAGAGACGCAGCGTGACAAACTGTTAGACTTTTTTCTTTTATGTTCCATGACACTCTTATTCCCCCAAATCTCCCATTTGTAGCCAATTGCTGTCCAAAACTCAAAGTGCTGTTTTTGACCCCTGCTCTCTCAGCCTGGAGGGCTGAATGTGACTTACCAAGCTTTTCCTTAACTGCATCTGCATGTGTCAGAAATTGGCTTCAAATGAGCTGGTCCTGCTTGTGATGCTTGGGCAGTTTGGTTCCCCGACTTTCCCAAAGGGAAGCCCAGGAGCTCCCCGCCCCTCCCAGCTCCTGCCAACCCAGCAGCACTGTTGAAAATTTAATTTCTCTGTCTCTGGGGAGGTTTCCTGATGGAACAAATTTAATCAACTGTTTCTTTTCTCCTTTGGGCATGCACATTGCTGTTTTTGCTGGGGTTTTTTTTTTCAAGCTGTTAATTTGCTTTGAACCCATTATTTTCTAAGAGTTTCTGTTAAGCTTCGGCAATTAATTCTTAGGCTTTCTAAAGCCAAGACAATATTCTTTATGCTATTTTTTCCCCCAAAACATGACCTGTCCTACACCTGAGCTCTCATAGATTCATGAACATCAGATGGCAGAATATGTAAACAGTTACGAGGGGTTATTTGTGCCCTTTAAAAAGTAAGCGCAATGACAGTATCAATGTACTTCAGTTCCTGAAACCAAGTGTTATAGACCAGACTGTGCTTGGGATGGTATTTAATACTGCTTACCTCCTAGATGGCCCAGAGATTATGTGCTGATGTCAGAATGTGGTGAAAATCCCTTTGCCTGATAGTTTTAAGAAATGCTCCCATTCGGATGACTGGATTTCCCTGGAAACCAGAATTTATATCCAGAACTTTTTGTTTTAGCCGTCTTGAGGGCAGGGAGGGTATATTCTGAAAGTGCTGCCTTCGTTTCCTCAACCGCATCGTATTAATGTTAAGTATTCTGCTGAACCACAATTCAAGAATGACTCGAGGGTGATCAGAAAGGCAGCTGGGTCCTTACAACGCTCTCCAAGTGCTCTGTGATTCTCCTCCTCTTCCTCTCGTCTGTTTTCCATCCCGAGGTCTTTCCTACAAATTGTCTGCTTTATAGTTTATATGTCTAAACAGGCATCTATAAACTGGAGAAGATAACCAAGCTGTGTAACTTGTCAACCTTAGACAGTACAGAGTTAGAGACACTGGTCTAAGGACTAATCTACTCGAGAGGAAGCCTGTAGATCTTGCGACACCATCTTGTCTGCTCAGGGGTCTTTCCCCGTGTTTCTAAGCTCTTCAGTTCGTATGGGGGAGAGGGAAATAGGTGTGTGTGAGTGTGTGAGGAGAGAGGATGGAATGGGCAACATTACTGACATTGAATTGTGAATAGTAGTGACGAGAAAGATGGGTCCAAAGGCCTGGCCCTGGATAGATGATCGGTCCGTGACAGGAAGTGATTTGTCTACAGCAAAATGCTAGGCTAGATACGTCTTCTGTGGTGTGTTGGTAAAAACAACTAATATTTGCTGAGTATTACTTTAATGTGCCAGACCCTAGGAAAAGCACTTTTATATGGATTAGCACATCCAATCCTTATAACGACCCTATGAAGTAGTAGTATTAATATTACTCCTAATTAAAGGAAACCAACACTCAGGTTAGTAACTCCCCAGCCTCATCTGGCAAATTCAGGTCTAACTTCAGAATCCAAACTCTTGGGGCTTCCCTGGTGGCGCAGTGGTTGAGAGTCCGCTTGCCAGTGCAGGGGACGCAGGCTCGTGCCCCGGTCCGGGAGGATCCCACATGCCGCGGAGCGGCTGGGCCCGTGAGCCATGGCCGCTGAGCCTGCGCGTCCGGAGCCTGTGCTCCGCAACGGAAGAGGCCACAGCAGTGAGAGGCCCGCGTACCGCAAAAAAAAACCCAACAAAAACAGAATCCAGACTCTTAACTTTGTATGCTCGGGACCCAAATCCTTTCCTATGTACCAGCATAAGCAGAGATATGATGGTAAACTGGCTTTCTGTTGGGGAAAAGAACCTTGATTTGTAGTATTTGCTGTATTTGTCTTCATCTCCCAGCACCAATTCTGGGGCATCATTGTCATCCTCTCATAGCCAGGGAGCTGGCAGTGACGGGACAGAAGAGTGTTAGGAACCTGCCCCCATTAGAGCGCGGGATGGGGGGCTGGGCTGAAGGAGCAGCGCACCGCACAGCCCCTCAGGCCTCGGAGACACACTCTGCCCCTTGCCCTAGAGTTTCCACCCGAAAAGCCACCGTCATACCTTCTAGGTGGGTCTGAAATGATGCCCTTGATACCTCTGGAGGACTAGAAGCCTGCTCTCCCCTTCCCTCCTTCAGAAACAACTTGAAAGGAATAGTTGAAGCATTAACACCTTGGTACAATTTTCAACAAAATAAGACAATGCTCTTCTGTCACTTTTTTCCTCTCCTCCGCACTTCACACTCCCACGGCTGTTGTCCTTGCAGCTAATTACTCTGCTCTTTGACTAGTCACTCTCCTGTCTGTCAGCTGGTGCTGCCGCCAGGAAGAGCAGGCCTCCTGGAAATACGCTGCCCTCCGTCCCCAGCAGCGTGCTTCTCAGGGTCACCGGGATCCGAGGGTCCCAGGACACAGACACCGGCATGGGGATCAAATGTAGTCACGAACACCCACGTATGTTCATATGCAAGAGTCACTAGTTTTGAAAAGGCAGGTGGTCTTTGTTTTGTTTTTGTTTTGTTTTCTTAACATCTTTATTGGCGTATAATTGCTTTACAATGGTGTGTTAGTTTCTGCTTTATAACAAAGTGAATCAGTTATACATATATATATGTCCCCATATCTCTTCCCTCTTGCATCCCCCTCCCTCCCACCCTCCCTATCCCGCCCCTCTAGGTGGTCACAAAGCACCGAGCTGATCTCCCTGTGCTATGCGGCTGCTTCCCACTAGCTGTCTGTTTTACATTTGGTGGTGTATATATGTCCATGCCACTCTCTCACTTCGTCCCAGCTTACCCTTCCCCCGTCCCGTGTCCTCAAGTCCATTCTGTTCTGCCCCTAGGTTCTTCATAGCCATTTTTTTTTTTTTTTTAGATTCCATATATAAGTGTTAGCGTACAGTTTTTTGTTTTTCTCTTTCTGACTTACTTCACTCTTTATGACAAACTCTGGATCCATCCACCTCACTACGAATAACTCAATTTCGTTTCTTTTTATGGCTGAGTAATATTCCATTGTATATATGTGCCATATCTTCTTTATCCATTCATCTGTTGATGGGCACTTAGGTTGCTTCCATGTCCTGGCTATTGTAAATAGAGCTGCTATGAACATTGTGGTACATGACTCTTTGAATTATGGTTTTCTCAGGGTATGTGCCCAGTAGTGGGATTTCTGGGTCATATGGTAGTTCTATTTTTAGGTTTTTAAGGAACCTCCATACTGTTCTCCTTAGTGGCTGTATCCATTTACATTCCCACCAACAGTGCAAGAGGGTTCCCTTTTCTCCACACCCTCTCCAGCATTTATTGTTTGTAGATTTTTTGATGATGGCCATTCTGACTGGTGTGAGGTGATACCTCACTGTAGTTTTGATTTGCATTTCTCTAATGATTAGTGATGTTGAGCATTCTTTCATGTGCCTCTTGGGCATCTGTGTATCTTCTTTGGAGAAATGTCTGTTTAGGTCTTCTGCCCATTTTTGGGTTGGGTTGTTTGTTTTTTTGATATTGAGTTGCATGAGCTGCTTGTAAGTGAAAAAGCCAGTTTAACAGCAACAAATGGGGCTTTAGTAACACCTGTTAAATCAAGCTCTTTTCCCTATTTGCAGGACATAAGCAGACCCTCTATGAATTGTTTCCAGAGGCAACTGTTTTAAAGAGAAGAGAGGACCGGGAAAGAAAAGCAAAATTCCTGAGACCCTACTGTGTACTGGGCTTTAAAAACAATCTTCATGGCAGCCTCATTTCCATTGAAACAATGAGGAGAATGAGGGTTAGAGAGGTTTAGTAGCTGCCCAGAGAGTGAATAGGGCCAACTAGGATGACAGCATGATGGAAGCAGTCTTGGCAGAAACAGGTTTGGAATTTGGCTGCAGACGTCATCAGAAGGCTTCCCCCAGAGAATAAGATGTTGCACTGCAGGAGGGACCCCCACCCCCTCCATCGCCAATCAGAGTGTATGACCAGCTGTATGTCTTGGTGTCTGTGACCTCTGACTCTTGAGCAGTCATTCTCTAGGCAAAATTACAAGTACCCAGATAGCAGATTCAGTTGTGATGCTCTGAATGGTATCGCATGGGAGTGGTAGGCCATCATTCTGTTGAGGGCCACCAGCCTATGGGTTTGTTTCTTTAATTGAAGTATAGTTGATTTACATTGTTGTGTTAATTTCAGGTGTACGGCACAGTGATCCAGTTATGTATTTACATATATGTGTATATATTCTTTTTCATATCCTTTTCCCTTATATTGAATGTAGTTCCCTAAAGAAAGCAATCAAGGGCCATTCAAGAGGAAGCGCTAAAAACACATTACCTAAAAGGACCAGATCACCTTTTAAGTAAGAATGGGTTGCAGAGTTTTTTCTTCATTTTAAAAAACAATTATTTCAAACTGCAAAAGCATCCTGCTTTAGAGCTGGAAGGGCTGTGAGAAATCATTTGGTTCAAGTCTCTCATATTTTTTAGATGAGGAACTTTGGTTCAAAGAGGTTACGTTTTTTTTTCCCAAGCCAAAGTCACATGAATGATTAGGGACACAGCTGTCCCCAGACATCCAACTTTTCTGATTCAGGAGTCCAGGTGTTGTGATGTTCTGTCCAATATTACCGCTCGGCTGATTTTTCTATCTGTATTTCTTAGTGTCTTAGGAATAAAGGAGAGAGTAGTGGGTAATAAGAAATTAGAGGAAAAAGTTATAATGAAAAGACTGAAAAAGAGAAAGAAGATGGAGTGACTTTTCAATTAACTTATGGTTTCAGCTTGTCACCATGTGTCACTTTTAGCACCGAAATTGTAATTCCTTTTGACCATAGCTCTTTAAGAATTGTTGACATTTTGTCATAGCCCATGCCCGAATGAAATGCAATAGTCAGTATAAGATGAAGTTTGGGGACCTGGAGTAGAAATGTCCTTTAGTTAGTGACTAAAATAAGATTAATCTACAAGTAGACTTATTCTGTGGGTTCAAATCCTGGCTCTGCCACTTCTTCTTGACTGTGTAGTCTTTGCAAATTAATCTCTCTAGGCCTCTATTTCCCCATCTGATAAACGGGGATAATGATACTCGTACTTCAGAGAGTTGGTGTAGGGCAGCCGGATTAGTGCTGGCCCATCGTGAGCTCTAGGTGCCCGAGTTTTTATTGTTCAACACCAGATTTTACTTGGAGTAATACAATATAAATCCTTTTATGAACTTTCATGCATGTCATTAACAGCCAGCTTTTATCTTTGTCCTTCAGTGTACTGCCCACTTCTGGGTTCCATGCCTCATTCTCATAGGGATAAGTAAGGGAGCAGAACCTAGTGGTGTCCCGCACCGCCCCCCACCCCGTAGAAGGCAGTCAGAAGCGGCGGGGTGGCAAAGGTTCAGCGCTATGGAATCTTTGCTTTTCGTTCTCTGTAAATGAATCTTCTCTCCCTGCTTTGGCCTTATCGTACTTCATTCTGTGATTATGGAATATGCAGAAGGTCTCTAATAGTATGCTAAGGGTGGTGGGGATGAAATATAGAGAGGAGACAAAATCTTTGGCTAATGGGATCTTTTAACCAGTTTTAGTATTAAACATTATGCAGCTTGAAAGACTCTTTCAAAGAGTGCTTGAACTAGAAGAAAGTTTAGTAATTATCAATTACAAGTCTTTCATTTTACAAAGAAACTAAGGCCCCAAAGCTGATATTGTCTATTTGATATTACATTATGATTGTTTCTATTTTAATTATTTACTTATTCTCTACCCTGATGCAATATGGGCCTGAATCAGCCTATGGAGGTACAGAATTAAAATATAGTGAGGGAATCTCTGTGTATGTGTGGTGGGGAAATGGGGAATGGGGGGAGGTAAATGGAAAACGTGGCCAAGGGAGAAATTTTTGAAAAGTTAATGCCCTGGAATACATGATAAAGGTCTGTACGTGTTCTGTACATGTGGTTGGTTCCTGGCAGCCAACAGAAAGGGACATGGGGCTTCCCTGGTGGCACAGTGGTTGAGAGTCTGCCTGCCGATTCAGGGAACACGGGTTCGTGCCCCGGTCTGGGAGGATCCCACGTGCCACGGAGCAGCTGGGCCCGTGAGCCATGGCCGCTGAGCCTGCGCGTCCGGAGCCTGTGCTCTGCAACGGGAGAGGCCGCAACAGTGAGAGGCCCGCGTACCGCAAAAAAAAAAAAAAGAAAGGGACACGGAATGATCCACTGAATTTACAAGTTAAACAGACCAGTGCTGAGGAGAAGCAAAGCTAGTGCTGATTTTGAGGTAGAAAGAAATTTTTCCATGCATTATTATAAATTTTTATTTATATTTCTTTGGCAAGCTACAAGATTCTTGCATTTTGCATTCTTGCAACATTCTTGTATTTCCAGATCCAGAGCTCTAGATACTGCATGATCAGAAATGAAAGACTTCAGATATACTGCAGTAACACCTGTGTTAACAACCAAAAAAGTATGGTAATGGCATATTTTTGTCAGAAATATTGATTCAAGGCTAGAAATTATATCAAGGCCTAAGGTGATAATCCTTCATTTCAGAGGAAAGCGTTTATTATATAAGAAGTCAAAACTGCTGAAACTAATGTCAAGTAGGCCATACAGTGTTTTGCGAACTGTAGATCGTTATTCTTAAGTAGATCATGAAATGAGTTTAGGAGGTTGTACCCAATGTATTTTTTTAATGAAATGGATTAACCCAGAATATAGCAGAATGGAAGCTGACAGAGGAAGGGTGTATGTGTGTGTGTATTTGTGGTTGTGCTGTATCACAGTGTAAAATGTACTTGTCACCAGGATTGTGGTCCAAACATTTGAAAGCCATTGTCATCAAACCATTAAAAGGGGCATAGCAGCATCTTGGGCATAGGGTCAGATTAAGGTTGACCTAGGCTTTTGAGGAGTCGGAGGGAGAGGTTAAGGAAACTCCAAGCAAAGGTGCCCATTGGAGACTTGGGCTAAGACCGAGGAGGGCAAGGACCCCAGCAAATGCACATGCTCCAAAAGCAGCACTTTTTAAAACCTGTGGCCGTCATGGAGACGTGGGAGAGGACGCATGGTGGGGTACATTTAAAACGTCATGAGTCATACCCTGAGATACATGGACAAGGTCACAGCGGGGGGCCCGTTCCATTGTGTTCATTCTCCCACCAACATAAGCACCTTCCCTAAATCAAGACCAGGCCTTCAGCTGGATGCCCTTTGGACCTACACTGTCCAGTACAGGAGCCATGAGTCACCTGTGACTACAGAGCCATTGTAACGTGGCTGGTCCCAAGTGAGACGTGCTCTAAGTATAAGATACACTCCAAATGTACAAGAATGTAAAATGTCTCGTAAATTTTGTAATACTGCTTTATTGATTACATGTTGAAATGATGGCATTTTGGATATATTGAGTTAAATAAAATGTATTATTAATTTCACCTGTTTCGTTTTATTTTTGTAGTATGGCTGCTAGACATTTAAAACTTACATACACGGCTCCTGTGTGTGGCTTATATTGTATTTCTGTTGGGCAGCACTGATCTGGACTCCCCTTATGCTATCTCTAAAGTACCTCTTAAAGGACTATTTCGTAATTACTCTTAATCTTTTCTTTCCAGATCTTCCCACCTGCTTCTCAATCTTTGAAATGTCTTTAAGAAAGAAAGTCATTTTTTCTCTTAGTGATGAAATTCAAATGCACAGTTTGAGTTAATGTTTTCGTGGGGGTAGGTTTTTTCAGTAATTTTTCTATCAATCAAGTCAATAATTGGTCGAACCTTCCTTAGTTGTTTGGGTAAAGGTCATGGAAAGTGGGTTCCTCGTTTCCTAAGTTTTGGGGGATGGAATGATGGCACAAAAAGAGGGTAAAGTGATGGAAGACATTTGTGCCTGCCATTAGTTTCACTCAGACTGCTGCCTGGGGACAGCTCTGCTATGGGAGATTTCTGGCTTTCAAGGGGAAAAAAAAGGCCTGATTTCAGATTGTGCTTTGTTCCCTGGTGATTTGATAATTGCTGATTTCAATAACAGGCTTTTTTTCCCCTCCTCCTGAGCTAAATTTGGCTCTCAGTTTGGATTTCAAGGATTCTCCCCACTTATTTTTGACTATCGGGATCCCAACGAATTCAAAACTATATACCCTTTTAGATCCTTAATCGTAAGGGAAGGATCTAAAGCTTCCCTTACGATTAAGGATATAAAGCTGACTCTTTCCTCCGAGGCCCCATCTTAGGGGTCTGTTCCCACCATGCTGTCTGGGCACCTTCCCTCCCCAGGTCTCAGTACTGACTCTGCCCCCTACTCCACCCCCATCCCCACCAGGGTGACCATAGGTCTCACTGAATTTTCAAGACTCCGTATCTCAGACTCAGCATTTAGGATTGATCAAAAGAAAATACTAGTATAATACTTCCTGGGATTCTGGTTTTTGAAAGGAAAATAATTACAGGCCTAATGATTGAAAGATGGTTTGAAACTTGAGAATGAAGTGTTTGATCCATTTTAACTGTTAATGAGAATCAGTGTGGTTCCACCAACAAGAAAAATCAATATTGATTTTTCTTCTCTCTGTGCCCTCCCCTTAGGAGTTGCTCTGAGACCTACCGCATGCCAGTGATGGAGTACAAAATGAACGAAGGGGTTTCCTACGAATTCAAGTTTCCCTTTCGAAATAATAACAAGTGGCAGAGGAATGCCAACAAGGGGCCTCATTCACCTCAAGTTCCATCCCAGGTGCAGAGTCCCATGACCTCGAGGCTGAATGCCGGGAAAGGAGACGGGAAGATGCCTCCTCCAGAACGAGCCGCCAACATTCCCCGAAGCATCTCCAGTGACGGGCGCCCACTGGAGAGGCGGTGAGTGTGCCTCCCAAGCTTTTCTCTGAATCTCTGCCCCCAATTTAAATAGCGCCAGGCCCATAAGCACTAGCTTTAGGTCTTCCCATATTTTACTAGAAATCAAAACTTAAAACTGAGATGCATGCGCTAGTGGTTTTCAAAGCATGGCAGCATTCCAAAGCCATCAGGATAAGTGAAGATGTATTCCAGCAAAGCGTGCAGCTCTCTGTACAATGGTATTTGGGCTTTGCTCTTTCATTTTCATGTGATATCAACAGAAATCATCACTGCACGCTCAGTAGCCATACGAGCTAGAACTTGGCAGACTCTTTGAGGTGACATTGACCATATCATCATCTTTGACAGTCTGTGTCTTTTGGAGATGAGTGATACAACAGTGGCAAGAGAATGCAGGCTTTTGGTTGAGTGTCTGTGTTTGTGTCACTTTGTTAATAAAGAATTGTGAGAAGGGAAATCCACTAGTATAGCACAAACATATTTTTCCACTGCTCTGAATGTAAAAGAAAATAGTGGATATGTTAAAACACTCAGTCCTGAGTAAAGTAAGCAAAAGGAGAGGGATTGAGGGATCCCAGAAAGTAACAAAATGAGGTTTGCTGTTAAGTTGAAAGTCACAGTGGATTCCCTCACAGGTGATAACTGGTGAACTCTTCCTTAACCAGCATGCCCTAGCACTTTTGTCTCGAATTCACTGTAAAATGCAGCACTGTGAACTAAGAACCTTGGCCAAAAATTGAACTCGATAAAGTACTCTTAAAATGTGAATACAGGGCTTCCCTGGTGGCGCAGTGGTTGAGAGTCCACCTGCCGATGCAGGGAACGCGGGTTCGTGCCCCGGTCTGGGAGGATCCCACGTGCCGTGGAGCGGCTGGGCCCGTGAGCCGTGGCCGCTGAGCCTGCGCGTCCGGAGCCTGTGCTCCGCAACGGGAGGGGCCACAGCAGTGAGAGGCCCGCGTACCGAAAAAAAAAAAAAATGTGAATACAAATGGACTACATAATTTTAAATCATTGCACTATAAATTCAGTTACCCCAAATTACCTAGGCTAATGAAGGAGACGGTTTAACTCAGTAACCTGCTAGTGCCCTCCTAGAAGAAGCCAACTTCTTTCCGTCCATGCACCGTCCTTTCCCCATCACTGTGCTTGTCTTGATCACATCTCTGAGTGTTTTTGTGGCCCCCGCACTGCAAAAGGATCAGGAACCCTCAGAGCTGCGGGGGAGAAGTCTCTGTTCCAGGAGCTGCTATGGGTAGAAGGAAGGTCTCTGGAGCAAAAATGTGAGCCTGACTCATCTGAGCCTCAGGAACCAGGTCCAGCAAGAACAGGGCGCCAAGGAAAAGAGATCCCAGCTATGCTTCAGGAGTCGTTGGTTCAAGTTGAGAGCAGAAAGTTGGAGATTTTAAAAACCACACAATGATGTCTTTTATCTTAAAAGACATAAAACATCGTCACTTAACTATTTCAGAAATACTGGAATACCATGTAGAAATAGTTTAATCACAACAGACAACCAAAAAAAAGCCTAGTTGTCTTTCTAAAATTCCTCATGTAATACTGGGGATTTATTTACAGAGCCTTGCTATTTATCTCAATAAAGGATTCCTCTCCCAAAGTGGCTGCATTCCCATCTGGACTCCTCTTGCTTTCATTATTTTCGAGAAGGAAAAACATCCAAGTGGTCGCTGAATAAATTCTTTGTTCTGCACATTCCAAACTTGGCTCCCTCTGAGGTGTGTGTTAACTGGAATTCATGATTTGGCCCACATTTGGAAGGATGAACCTAGGAAACCATTGTTTAGAGAAGGACCTTTTGTTCCTCTCAATGGTATTTTCTTTCTCTCCAGGACAGTCATCAGGCTTTTATGAGTGAAATTGGATTTGTGTTATTTTCTTTATACAATAGTCCCTATAATAAAATAGCAGAATATATTTTGCTTCCACGTTGAATTTAATTTCTGCAACAGAAACTAAAGCTTATTGCTGAACATACTGACCTCTGAAAGTGCAAATATTTTTTGTAGCTAATTATCCTCTTAGCATGCAAGCAACTTTTAGTGCTAAAGAAGGCATCAACTCCATTTTTTCCAGTTGGAGATCTTTGAGTTCTGGAGGTTCTTTTTGTGGGTACTTGTGTCTGCCTTTCATCATAACTCCACCCAGAGGAAAGGGAATCCGCGTGCTCTCCCTATAAGACTAATAATAATAGCCCTGGGGCTCTCCAAGCTATAAGATGCAAGTGACAGAAGTGAGGCTGCCAATGGTTTTTTGTTTTGTTTTGTTTTGTTTTTTGCCAATGGTTTTTTAACCTCTACTCACTTTCCCTCTGAGGCTTCTTAGTTTCAGATATCCTTGGGGACATTGGACTAGGATTTAAGATCTTATGACGGAGGGCTTGTAAAATCTGAGCTTTACATTTTCAGGTTATTTGTCTCCTCTTCATTTTGAAAGGTGTGGTAATTAGACGGCTATTCTTTCATGAAAATTTAAGAGTTCGCTGTCCTATCCCATCATTCTTAACTTTTAGTAAAGCAGTATTAGTTAAGTTTCAACTTTGAGTCATAAATAGAAGGTACTGTTTGAGAAACTTTGTATTGCTACTGTTTGCAGAATATTTGAGTATAGAATAGACTCGTGGCCTTCATCGGGAATACGTCCAGATTCCTGAGATTCATACAGTGTACCTGGGAATATAATTTCCTCCACGAAACGTAGTAAAATATAACTAAAAAATTTAAGCATTCCCTTCATAGTCTTACTGAGAACAAACCACCTTACTGTGATGTGGAAGTGAGGCCCCTGGCTGGGCGCACCTCCTCCATCTGACTCTCCCCTTCATACCAGCCCTGCCCTGGGTGCCATTTGCATCTGTACCTGGGCCATCTAGAGAGTGTGATATGGACCGTTCAGATGAATCACAAATAGTCAAAACGAATGCCCACGTCTGCCATTCCCTGAATCTTGCCTTACCAATAGTGGCATGAGCCTGATACTCAGACAAGGATAGTCCCTCGGTATCCGCAAAGATTGGTTCCAGAGCCCTCCATGGATACCAAAATCTGCACCTGCTCAAGTCCCGTAGTTGACCCTCACGTCCTCGGATTCAACCAATTGCAGATCGTAAACATAGTAGTGTATGTATTGAAAAAATCCCCGTAGAAGTGAACCCACGCAGTTCAAACCCGTGTTGTTCAAGGGTCAGCTGTATTGCCTTTACACAGTTGGTTTGTTCCGTTTATCTTTCTCCTCCAGGTTAGGCAAGTTGTGTTTAACTGTAGAGAAAGCAGCTGTATTTAAGCTTAAGTTAGCAGCCGCCTCAAGCCACTCTGCACGTGCTACACAAATCTGCCTACTTCATTCACCACGGTTGGACCCAGCACGGTTCATTTTAGATGAAAACTGAATATACTGCTTGTAGAAACTTAATCTACTGCTTAATCTTCTAGAAACTAGAAGCATAGTTTTTCTTAAATTGTGTGCAAGATCCCAGAGTTAAAGGCCATTCGAAATAATTTTTTTAAAAAATACTTATGGAACAGATTATCCTTTTTCCTTTAGTACCAAGGTCAGGATTTTTGACATACTAAAAGGTATGGGTATTTGGAGTTTCTAACAAGAATTATTTCACTGACTTGTGCTCTCTATACATTGATAAGAGAAACTGATGCAGTAAGAACAGATGACGCATTTGCCATCTAAGTAGAAAAAAGTCTGATTTGATTGGGTTTAAATACAGGAGATTTATGCTCCCTAGGTGGCCTTTCAAGTACAGAATTTTATGGTATTTGTGGGAGTAGTTCTTATTGACAGAATTAATATTTAACAAAAATAGGTAATACGATGCAATTGCTCTTCCGGCCTCAAATTTATCTAGAGTGTAAGGGTAGGACTGAAATAAAAATAGCTGGCTAGGGCTTCCCTGGTGGCGCAGTGGTTAAGAATCTGCCTGACAATGCAGGGGACACGGGTTTGATCCCTGGTCCAGGAAGATCCCACCTGCCGTGGAGCAACCAAGCCCATGTGCCACAGCTACTGAGCCTGCGCTCTAGAGCCCGCGAGCCACAACTACTGAACTACTGAGCCCGCATACCATAGCCCATGCTCCGCAACCAAAAAAGCCACTGCAATGAGAAGTCTGCACGTCGCAACAAAGAATAGCCCCCACTTGCCACAACTAGAGAAAGCCTGTGCACAGCAACGAAGACCCTACACATGAATAAATAAATAAGTAGCTGGCTATAGTACATTGAACTTAACACATTACTGTGTTTAAATATAATGTGGGATCAGTAATAAAACCCTGATCTGGGTTAACGTGTTCAGAAAAGCTTAACTATTTCAGAGGCTTTGCATAAACAACAGGCACGTTGGCACACAAAGGAATTTTCCTTTCTCTTTTTTGGAGATGAAGTATTTCCAGGCTTTATATAAATATTTAATGTCGGATCTTACTGAACCATTGATACTTCTGCATTTTACCTGGATACTATACTATTCCCCTTTCCCTACTGTATTTGGCGCTCAGCAGCTGGATGGAGTGTTGGTTCCTTTATGGAGTTACAGCTGGCTACACTTGCAGCCTCCCTAACTCCACCCTCCTCTGCAGACACAGCTGCGCCATACAGAGCATGAAGACTGTGCTGGAGGATACTGTTGAAACAAATGAAAAGAGTTCTCTTCTTTTTCTGGGGGGGGTGGGGCGTGCCGTGTTGCATGCAGGATCTTTTAACCACTGAACTTCCAGGGAAGTCCCTCAATCTTTATTTTCAAGGAAATGTTTTCTAGGTTTATTTCGAAGTTCTGTGTAAATAACAGGTTCTGTGTTAATAAAAATGTCATTTTCTGTTTTCAGACAAAGCCAGCACGCATTTATTCTTTACTCTTCCTTTGTTTGGAATATTAGCTGTGGCTAGAAGTTTCATGACTTGTTCTTTCAAATACGGCCCTCCTGGATCATAGTTGTTTGAGTTGACATGAGGACCTTGACTCTTGGAATTCTTGAGTTTCATTGGGGGTGCTCAGGCTGCATCCCCATTGACTGCTGTATTCCCAGAGCCACTGGATGCTGTGGGCTTCGGCGTATCCGATACCATTTGCCACTCCCTCCTCCTTCAAACTCCTCTTCCTTGTCTTCCAGAACTTTCCTCCTGATTTTTTTTGTTTTTGTTTTTATTTGTTTTTGTTTTAGTAACCTCAGCCATCATCTGTATGTGGGCAGTTCCTGGATAGTACACGTTTGGTCTTGACCTCTTCTTTACTTTTCATATTCATATGCCCGTCTCCCTACTGAATATCTGCACTTGAATGTCACACCAGTGTCCCAGACTCACCAGCCCAAACTGACTTCAGCCATACTCCTGCCCGCCCTCCACCTCTTCCTTCTCACGTGTTGCCCATCTTGCTGAAGGGCTTTGCATTCTGCCCAAGTCGCCAGAGCAGAACTAGAATTCATAATTAGCCTCCTGCACCCCCATCCCCGTCTCCACACCCATTTAGTTATCAAGTTCTGCCCTTCAGTTGAGTCCCTCCTGTAAGCATCCTCCTTGTCATTGCCTTAGGGGCTCTCGTTTCACACTAAGATTTTTCTGGGCAGAACAGCCTCCCACTTTCTCCCTGTCCGCACTGCATACTGCAGGGATGGCCTAATACAAAGGGAATTGCTCCTCAGGCCCTGCCTTTCACCTTAGCCTTCCGCACAGCTTTCAGTATCAAGTCCACCTCCCGCTGTGGATTTACTGACGTGGCTTTGTCTTTCCCAGGCTCTAGGCTTGTGACTCTCTGCTGCCAGGTGTTCTCTTGATAACCTTTATACCTGCAGCTCGGCTTGACCTGCCTTCTACCCCATCCTTCAGCAGCTTAACAACTGCTGGTATTGTAACACCAAGCCCAAGCCTCACCTTCTCCGACACGTCTCCTCCCATCTCTGCCTTCATCTGCCCATCCTGGGAATTTTCACATTGCTGCCTGTCTGCTTCCTTCACAGAATTTATTATACCTCATTTTAATCTTATTGGTCCATTTTTCCAACTTAAGGTAGCCTGTCTTATTCATCATCATATCCCAAGGACCAACCACTGATTCTGGCATTTTAATAGGTTTGCAGTGAATTTTTTTAAAACTTCATTAGTTAAACCAGTAAGCAAAAAAACTTAAAGAAGTAGGAACAGAAGTAAATCAATTTGGGAGAAAATAAATCAGTTGGTGTTTTTTTTTCTTTTTTTTTAACTTTTTTTTACTGTTGTATAATATACATAACATAAAACTTACCATTAGGACCACAGTTCTGTGGCATTATGTATGTTTCCATCCTTGTGCAACCACCGCCAACATCCATTTCCAGAACTGAAACTCTGTGTCCATTAAACAATAACTCCCCCTCTCCCCACCTCCTGGCTGTTACCATGCTACTTTCTGTCTCTGTGAATTTGACTATTCTTGGTACCTCACATAAGTAGAAACTTTATGTAAGTGGAATCATACAATATTTGTCCTTTTGTGACTAGTTTATTTCTTGTCAGTGTAATGTATTCATGTTGTAGCATATGTCCAGTTTTCCTTCTTGCTTATTAGCTCAAGCTGCTATAACAAAATACCATAGATTCAGTGACTTAAACAATGGACGTTTACTTCTTACAGTTCTGGAGTCTGGGAATTCCAAGATCAAGGTTTCAGGACGTTTGGTTCTTGGTGAGGACCCTCTTCCTGACTTGTAGAAAGGGCCTTCTTGCTGTGTGCTCACACGGCAGAGAGCTCTGGTTTCTTCCTCCTCTTATAAGGGTACTAATCCCATCATGGGGGCTCCACCCTTATGACCTTATCTTAACCTAATTACTTCCCAAAGACCCCACCTCCTAATGTCATTACGTTGGGGGTTAGGACTTCAAGATATGAATTTGGGAGTGGGGGGAGTCATTAAGTCCATAACCTTTACCTTTTTTTTTTTTTTTTTTTTTTTTTTTGTGGTACACGGGCCTCTCACTGTTGTGGCCTCTCCCGTTGCAGAGCACAGACTCCGGACACGCAGGCTCAGCCGCCATGGCTCACGGGCCTAGTCGCTCCGCGGCATGTGGGATCTTCCCAGACCGGGCCACGAACCCATGTCCCCTGCATCAGCAGGTGGACTCTCAACCACTGCGCCAACAGGGAAGCCCCCTTTCCCTTTTTTTAAGACTGAATAGTATTCCATTGTATGTATGTACCACATTTTGTTATCCATTCATCCATCAATGGACAGTCAGGTAAATCAGTTTATTTTTATAAAATTAAATGACACATAAAAGTGAAACACGCTATAATCCGATAAAGCTATAGAATTGAAGCTTAGATTTAAGTAGAATTCTTTGCTTTTTGCTTTTTGTTGACTAAGTTTAGAATATTTTAAAAGTATATTGTGGGTAAAGCTGTCTAAAATTCAAAGTGAAAAGTGAGTTGTTCTTGATTGAATTTCCTCTCTTTGGTTTCAGTTAGGTGGGGACTGAATTAGGGCATTTTATTTGTCAGCCAAGTTAAGGTAGAAAAGCAGAGGGCTGTACTTAACTTAAACTCACCGAGCTCTTAAGCCTCTTTTTCCCCAACTCTTCAAAGGAGTGAGTGTACTCTGGCATCTACATTGGGGTCAGAGTTTAGATAATTTGCAAGTTCACACTTTTAGATTAGAAAACAAAGGTGTTTCCTTTTCAGGCATTCAGGAAATGGGCACAGCGGCCTGAGCCTGGCACACCTCCCAGTTTCCTTTCCTTTATAAACTCTAGAGTGAGCCAGGGAATGAGACCAGGGTGCTCCCATGTGGTCCCCAGCTTAGGCTCTTGAATTGCTTCATCGTTCCTTGGGCCTTGAAAGTAGCTGCTTTGCACTCCACCCAGAGAAGTGTTCCAGG
Source organism: Tursiops truncatus (assembly GCF_011762595.2). Classification (NCBI taxonomy): domain Eukaryota; kingdom Metazoa; phylum Chordata; class Mammalia; order Artiodactyla; family Delphinidae; genus Tursiops; species Tursiops truncatus. The sequence goes on along the minus strand of NC_047035.1, from coordinate 30,714,434 downwards.
GGGCTCCTCCTTGCAGAGCCACCAGTGTTTTGCTGAAACCCGCCCACAAACTCCCAGATGTGCCAGGAGTGCAGGCTCGGCCGTCCAGGGGCCTTGACTTGCATCCCGGCCCCACCCCTTGGGAGCGATGTGATGGTGGGAAGTTCCTGATCCCGTCTACACTTCATCATCGCCAGGAACCAAACGGGCCACTAGCCCCACCTCTCAGAGTCAGCATGATGATTAACTATGGTAATATAGTTACTCTGTGTTCAACCCGAGCTCTTAGGACAGGCCTGGCACACGGTGAGGCTTAGTCCCTGTTTGTCTTTGGTGTTGTTTTGTAGATGCTCTTCTACACACAGCTACATGGAAGTCAAAGAGAGCTAGTTGCAGTTGGGTACTTAGGGCTATGGGTAGAGCTGGCCAGACTGGACTGATGAGTCAGTTTGCAGCCTAGTGCAGGTCACGCATGTGGTGAGTCAGTGTGTTTCCCAGGAGCAAGTTGTGCCGTCTTCAGCGCCAGTATCCTGGTTACCCTCGGTGAGACGGAGAGGCTGAGTTCAGGAGGGCTGCTGTGCTGGGAACAGTCATGGTGAGCAGGTGTAGGAAATACTGCAAAAACCATCCACTGAATTAGAATAGACTGAGAGGTGATCTTGTAGAAAGCGGTGGTGTTATGGGAAGAGAATGAGGTGGCAGCTGGGCCCATCGTTCTGCATGTCAGTAAGGAACTGTTCTCCTACGTGCATCCAGCCGCAGGGTCTTGCCCTCTTAGCCCTTTTTTTAAGGGAGTGCTGCATTAGGACCACCCAGGGAGGCCTGGCCTGGTCCCACCTTATGGGAAGGGTCTAAAGGCCCACAGTGGCCCTGGGGCTTCCTCCAAAAGCACCCCCTTGTCCACCCCCTGACACCTGACACGGGGAAGGCCTTCCCAGAAGCCAGATCTACTATGGGTCCTGCTGTAGCGCTCCCCTCATGGAGGAGGCAACAGGAGTCTTAGGCCCTTTGCCTGACGAGGGCACGTCAGCCATAGGGACACGTTTATCATTAGGAATTTAAATAATTCTCAGGGGTAAAAAGGGATATCCCGCTGCCTTATATTTGAAACCACTGACATTTTTCTTTAAGATTTGTTGATTGCACAACACATGTGTAAACGTGTGAGAATGAGACAGATGAGCTGCCTAGACCCACCCCCACAGTCAGCAGTGTGAAGTCTCCCCATAAGCCTCTTGTTCAGAGCCCGGGACAGTGACTGGTCTGACCAAGGTCTACTTCCACCCATGGAACTCCCTCAGTGTGGTGACAGAGTGGCAGTCTGGGATCCACCTATCATTGAAGTGCTTGCCGGGAAAAGTGGGTTTAGTCTCCTTTTTACCTGCAGGAACGATTGTTGTGAAATAATGAGATTGGCAGAGTGTCCTTGGGCGTGGTCAGCAGAGTTGAATTGATCTCTTCACCCGAGTGTGTATGTGTGTCTCTGGCCACTGGGCTCTCGGCTGGTGACTTGTACCACCAGAGGGCTTGCTGGACACTGCTTCAGGCCACACGAAGATGGCCCTGGACCATTTTCTCTGGACCCACCTCTTTAGGATCTGCAGGCTCCTTTTAAGGAGCAAGCACCAATACACAAGGAGGGATGGCAGGGGAGGTGTTTGACTCCTACACTGCGGCCCTGCTAGCAAGTTCACTGCTGTCTCCCCACCAGTCCCCACTCCTGGGGAGAATCGGAATCCAGCCTGATTAAATAGCCTAGAGTCTCCCAATCTCTGGCTTTTTGTTTGACTCTTCTAGTTTCCCATTATATTTAGAAAATGACAAATGACGATGGCAGCTCAATGGCACATACACCAGGCTCTGTTCAGAGTCCCTTATGTGAGTTTTTCTCAGTTAATCCACCCAACAGGCCCAGTAAGTTGGTGGCTCTTTCCCCCTTTTACAGATAAGGATGCCCGGGGATTGAGAGATGAAATCGTTTGTGCAGAGTCCTGGCTGGTTAGTGGTGGAGCTGAAATTAGCACCAAGGCCACCAGACTGCGGAGCCCCTACCTTAGCCACCATGCTGCAGGGATGAAGCCTACCACCATCTATAGATGGTGCTCAAGAAATACTTGCCAGATGAACGCATGCGTGTTTGTGTGCTAAGGGGGCCCAGCCACGTGTGCTGCAATCAGGGCCAGCTTCAGGGGTGTAGCTGCACAGGGCCACACGCTCAGCAGGGTTCAGTGTTCTGCTTGAAATTTGTAATACGTTTGAACAAGGAGACCCAGAGTTTCATGTTGCACTGAGTCCCTCAAATGATGTATCTGGTCCTGTCTGCAGTCCATTTTTATGTTCTGTCCTGTAGAGTCACCCTTAGATATAAAATTGACTCTTCTCAAGAGGCACCCGTGATGGGTGCCAGGCTGTGACGCTCCAACAGCTTGCCAGCAGCTGGGAGATGATGATCGGTTATCTCGGTGTGATGAGTTGCTGTATTTCCCTAACTATGCAAGAGTTATTCTTTGTTGTAAATTGATCTTGTCACAAGAGGTTCATCAGAATAGGACTTCCATGGTCCAGTCGGAACAGGACTTCCATGGTCCAGTCGGAACAGGACTTCCATGGTCCAGTTGGAATAGGACTTCCATGGTCCAGTCGGAATAGCTGATAGGGATCGTATGGTCAGAAAGCCAGGAATGGCTCTGGTTCACAAAGTTAGGAAGAGATGAAACAACAGGGGGGTGGGGTGATTGAATTTGAATACAACTTGTTCAAACTCTAGTCTGGATACAGCACCCGAATGACATTACCTTGAGTAATTTTAGAGAAGTTTTTTAAAACAATTCTGGAAGAATCCTGGTTGATAGGCATTGCTAAAAACAGACTTTGACTGGATCCTGTTCCCTGGGTGAATAGTGTTTTAATTGCTAAGTTGTGGTAAAATGCTGTGCTTAATTAAGGACTCGGATATCTCATTCGTCAGTCATTGCTGCTATCTGAAATCCTCTCGGTTGTTCTTGCCGTCATTCCGCTGTCTGCACTTGAGTTTACAGAGGGCCTTATCTCCTTGGACACATCCAAGCAGTGCTGTCACTTTGGAGTAAAAAGCAGGAAACAGAGGCATAATTAAACCCGTACATAAATACTCAGGAAAGAAAAATTAAGCATCAATTACTCAGATGCTGAGAGTTCCTTATCCATAAATGGATGTCACAGTCTCAAGAGATCAATTTAATAAGAGTCTATCAATGTTAGTTCTGTGAGTTGAGTCATGGGAAGGGTATGGTGGGGGGCAGGGGTTATTCTATCAGAAATCTGGGGGGTTTTTTTGGCGCTTCTCTTCTGTCTTTTATCCTGACGTGAGGAGGCTTCTGGAAAAAAGAACTGATATTGATCTTGGACCATCTCTTCCTAATCCATCCCATTCAACTCTTTGTTTTCATTGCAGTGAAATGCGCTGCATATAAATGGAAAGCTGACTTGAGTGCAGTCCTGCAGACCATGGGAGTATTGTCTGTCGAGCTAATGATCATGACTTTTTCAATTGCTGCATTCTTTGTACAGTCCAAAAGCCCTGGTGTTTTATTTCTGCAGAGGGAAGTCATAGCCCTAGAGAACATTTAAGATCGGTTACTTTAAAAACATTTAGTTATTTCTCAGCTAAATCGATAGAAATGGAGGGAAGAGAATCTACTGAAATTAAGGCTAAAAGATTTTTAGACATTTCCTTTCTGACAGTGACCATAGCATTCTTGAAGAAGATTATTTCTTATATTCCACAGAATCGAAAGATCTCACGGCGAGTGAAAGATGTATTCATCTTAGTCCTATAAACCTATTTGGGCATTAACATCCAGATGCCCGGGCTCATTAAGGCTGAGAGAACGTAGAAGGATCTGAGTTCATCTCAAAAGAGAAGAAAAGACTTGTGATCCATTAAGGTAGAGTAGGGGGGAGGTCAGAGATTCAAGAGGTTAGCATGCTGGCTTCCCATGTGAGCCAATGCGGGGGTTATTCTTTTTCAAAGTGGCAAGACAGCAACGAGCCCAACTTGCAGAAGTGATCAGCCGCAGCCTCTGGCAGAAGTAGGCAGCCAGTGCCAGGCAGGTGGGTACCGCCCACTCCCTGACCTAGATCTGTGCTCAAATAATATTTGTGAGATGGGATCAAATTCAGAGTATTTGGAAAGAATAGTAAGTCATCAGAATAAGGGCTAATTCTGAATTTTTTTTTGCCTACCATACATACATCTAGAGTCATAAAAACATTTGGGTGGCATTTCCATCAGTTGCTGTATGTGTGTTCTGTATGTGTGGACAGCCTGAAAACAAAGCCACTATTGAGTTATATAAATTCAGAAAAGGCATTGGAATGAAGGCTGGCCTTCTGGAAATGCTATTTTTTTCACTTTGGGATTACTCCAGCAACCAAATAGAATTTTCTGATACATTTGCCAAATAAAAGAGCTGAGGCTGAGAACTAGCATGAGATATTTTAGCTTAATGTACGTTTTGGAGAGCAGGGTAAGAAAAGCAAGCTCTAAATATAAATACAAAAGTTACATCTTGACTTTGGCTATGGAATCACGTTGTCACTTCTTCGTAGATGCAAAAGCATTTTAACGTTCACCGTGAATATAATTCGCTGGCTGTTACTTGTTTACCCCAAAGAGAGCTAAAAAGTCATCAGGCCCCCAGACGTGGCATTGGCCCCAACCCCGTTCACATTTCTGCTGCCGTCTCCTTTCTTTCCATCTTTCTGTAACACCTCCTCCTCTTCGCAGTAAGAAAATCAAAGCAGCTGCAAAATGAACTGTTTTTTGAAGTTTCTCCGTATTAGGTGCATCTAAAAGCCAAACTCTTAAAGCAGAAAGGAGTGGTTCATGCCATTCCTTGATCCTTACCTCGTTTTCTTTGTAACCTACTCCTCCCATTCTTCCCCCACTCCAGTCCCCTTCCTAGTACTTCAGAATAAGCAGTGAGAAGTTTGGGAGATGTTTTAATAGAAAAGAAGGGATAACAGAATCACAGCTGATAACAGGTTTGTCACTGAGGGAAGAACCAGGGCTCCCAAGTCAGATCTGCCACGTGGGCATAGACGGATTTGCGGGGGCGGGGGGCGGTCATATTTTTCGGTGCCTGGCCTTATTCTTTTTCTGATAGAAAAGCTTCTCGGCGTGATTTTATTATGCCTTCTGTCAGTTTCTGTACCTGAAGCCCCATCCTGCCCTGCTTCAGAAGGTACACAGGTTCGCTGTAAAAGCTGCCATGTTTCAGTGAATCAGGTTCAGTCCCAAGGCTTCAAAACTTTGGCTTCAGTGTAAGACTTCATGTGCAAAATCGTCTGACCCTGCAGACCCCTTGCAAACTGTCTTATTAAGCACAGAAAACCCAGCCTTCTGTAGGGACTCAGAATCAAGAAGCCTGGCTTATTGAAAGAGTGACCTTGATTCCCCTCCCTCAGCTATAAAATGGAAATGACCTGCCCTGCTACAAGAGCCAGTGATCTGTACCAGCGTTCACTTCGGAAATAAAATATCACTGTTATCGAGATTTAGCTGATGTCTCGTCACAGTCTGCAGGCTCACTTGTTAATATCCCAGCAGTTGCCCCAATGCCTATTTGAGTGGAGAAGGTAGAGGCCAGAAAATCACGTCTCTCCGAACTCCAAAGCTCTGGTTTCTGTGTCGAGCCAGTCCACAGGGTGAGGGATCCCTAATTTTAGAAAGAGGTGTATTGTGGGCTACGTGGAGCACATCTCTGCTGTGTTATTGTATAAACTCGGTCATTTCAGTGAAATTCAACAACTGCAGTTCTAGGCACGTTTCCATGGAAGTTTTTATGTGGTGATGCTACTATCAACCAAATGTATACACACTAAATAGCAATCTCTGAATATTCATTCCAGACTTTGAGTAATAAAATTGGAAAACAAAGAAGCATACAAAGAATGTACTGGTCTCACTGTGGTCATATACTCTGAGAGAGCCAGTGGGGAAATCGGAATTAATTGCTATGTTAATGTCACTGGGGCTCATTTATACTTCGCCCTGCCATACTACGAAATTGCATAAGCAATTCAGCCCTTGAATTCTGGCAGCTTTTGGAAACATACATGTTTTCCTTTTTTCCCCTATTATTTTTTCACGCCCCCACCCCCTTCAAGGCAGTTTTCCCGCTGTCCCCTTAGGGAGTAGTCTTATGGGGAAATTTCTTTTGTGGGCTTCCAGCTGGCTTTATTTTTATTATCTCCACGAAGTGGCTGCGTTTGTCCCATTTATATGTTATCCATCATGCATTGCCTCGGGATTTTCCCTTTGAATTGTTGACTTCACGTTTTTGGTTTGCACACACAGGCTGTCTCCTGGTTCAGACATCTATGTGACGGTCTCATCCATGGCTTTAGCAAGATCCCAGCCATGTCGCAACTCCCCGAGCAATCTGTCTTCATCCAGCGAGACTGGCTCTGGCGGGGGCACTTACAGGCAAAAGTCCATGCCCGAAGGGTAGGTGTGCCGGAGTTGGCATCGCTGTCTCTCATATGTAATTGAGACGTGTAAAAGAACTTCCATTCAGCCAGACTGGATCAGTTCACAAAAGAGCAAAAGGGAAAATATGGTTAATACTCCAGATTAAACAATGTTTTCGTGGCTGGTTCAAACCACTTCTTAGGAAGTTTATCATTCTTTAGTCTCTAAGGACTCAATGGCAAAGAAATCAAATTACATCAGTTCCTCCGTTATATGTATTGTCTAGTTTCATAGTACAGATTTTGCCCCTTCTTAAAATTTCCTCCAAAGGGAACTCAGTAGTGTACTGCTTGCACTGGGTGGAGTTTGTGTTGATGTTAAAGTAGGGGAAATGTTTATCATATCCAAAGCTAAAAGTGATTTTTCTCATGCTTTAGAAATCTGTTTGCTTCTGACCAGACTCACAAAGTAAAAAGCTAAGTGTACATGATTAAAGAGGCTACTAAAAGGTAAAAAAAAATTGGAATGTCTGAAGCTGGGAAGTAATTAGCAGCAAAACATCACATGACACACATAAGCTGGCTTTGCTCATCACCAGCTTCCTGCTGGGATACCTCTGGCGAACTTGATAAAGAACTTGAAACCACTGGAAAATCAGAAATGGGATGTTTAATGGGGTTTTTAAAAAAAGGATGTTTCTATGCCAAGTTTTCCCCGAATTACCTTTAACAAACGCACATGATTTGTGTACTTTCTTGAGATTTTACCATATTACAAAATAATTATGCTTATGAGAATATTTCATAATGGATATTTTTTATCCTATAGTATTGTGTTGGTTTTTATAGCTAAGTATAATTTTATTCATGTTTTTGCTAAATGTTTATGTTAGCAGAAAGTAAATAACAAAAACCACTATAAAATGTACGGCCCTCCCCACCCTACCACCAAGGATTCCCTTGGTAGCGTATCTAAAATGCCCATTTCTTATTTTAATTACTTCAGTGACAATTAGTAAAAAAAAATTCTAGCTCTTATTTATGAGCCCCTGCAAGAAGTTTTATGAATTAAGTATTATTATTAGCCCACACCACAAGCCCAACTAATTATTTCTTTTTTTTGAAACATCTTTATTGGAGTATAATTGCTTTACAATGGTGTGTTAGTTTCTGCTTTAGAACAAAGTGAATCAGCTATACATATATATATGTCCCCATATCTCTTCCCTCTTGCTATTTCTTGTTTTAATTAGTAGATTTTAAATGGCCTGGTTTGACTTCAAAAGTAAGAATTCACTGCAACTTCAGTGTTAATACAGCAATAAAATATAAATGAGCTAACAACCACGACAAAAATCATTGTTTGCTTCTTCTGTCCATTTTGGTATACACTCTCAAGGCATGCCAAAATGTAATTTGAAACATTAATTTTTGGTGAATATTAATGTTAGAAACATGGTTCCCAGTGTTTGTGCTACATACACTATTTTTTTTTTAATGCAGTGGTAATTATTTGACTTGATATTTAATACTAAACCTGCCATAGGTGGTATTGAGGGTTTTCGCCATTGCTTTTGAGGTTACCTGGGGATTATTTGCTATACGGTATAACATCAGTTTTACCTGGGGTGAAACTTTACAAGAAGATACTGATACAGTGTTTTCCTTTAGATCCCAAGCAATTGTTGTCTGTATCAGTGATGCAAGAGACATTGGTGTTCACTGTCTGATTCACATGCCTTACTCATGGGCCAGGTTTGATCCTAAAGTTCACACTTACCAAGGGAACAATCGTTACATCTACTCCTTAACTTAGCCCAGTAAAAGTCAATAGGTACAGGGTGACAGTGAAGCAGGAGTGTGTGGAGTCTGCTGCAAACTCATTAATGTTAAACTTGGAAAAGCTCCAAAGTGTGAGGTAATAACAACAGGTCCGGACACACTGATCGTCCATAAATGTAATCCGCCCCTTTGTTGCCCTCCCTGTGCTTCAGCGGGCTCAGTGCCTTGCTTGTACGTGGTGTATGCTGCCTGCTCCCTGGTGTAAGGATGTTGAGACCATCCAAATCAGTTGAGAGGCACAGTTTCACAGGCTGGTTAATAAAACCTGCTCTACTTGAGTGAAGGCGGAAGAGGCACCTGCACCAGTTTAGCATGGGAATGAGAGAGAGTTAAAAAGCAACACTGATGAAAAGACATAGGGTCTGTTCTACCATCCTTGAGATGTGTTTTGGGGCCACATACTCTGAGGAATGTTGACGAGGCAGGGCACGTGCAGAAGGAAGGATGGACCGGGCAGATGCGGAGTTGGAGGTCGTGGTGTAAGAATCGTAACCGTGGATGTGCAGCCCACAGGTGGGCATTGTGGAGGCAAGGAGGCCGCGATGGCTTTCTCCTAGCACTCTTAGCCGAGGGATTAAACCTGTCTCTGAGGGCAACTGAGCTCAATAAGTGAAAGTTATAGAGAAGGAGTTTCTAGCCCATTATGAGGAAGGTATTTCGAAGCTGTCAGCCTGCCCTGGAGAGCAATGGACTGTCTCACGAGGTAGAAGTTCTTGGTCAGTGAACGCGTTTCATGTATCAGCCAAATGATTACTTAAAAACTCCTTCAAGTCTGAACCGTGACTCTTAAAGTATTAAGTGCTCCTCCAAGCAAAGGGACAATGAATCTCTTCAGAAAGAGGCACAGTGTCAAATTAGAACAGGTTTTGTCTGAGCTCCTCAAGGATGGGACCTTCATAGCCCTGATGCCCTGGCACGTAGTAAACTAGGAGTGTGTGTGAGAACTGAAATTAAAAATTCATCGGATGAAAATGTTTTTCAAGGCAAAGTTGAAAGGCAGCCTTACTTTATCATTTCTTTAAAAACAGACAGCCAAAAAAGCATTTGACTTTAAATTCAGAAGTTTAAAAAGTTGTCTTTGGTTTCCACTGCTACCAAAAAGTAAAAGCAAGATTCCGATCCACTTCTTACTTTGATCTCTGTGGCTTTTTTTTTTTTTTTTTTTGCGGTACGCACGCCTCTCACTGTTGTGGCCTCCCCCGTTGTAGAGCACAGGCTCCGGATGCGCAGGCTCAGCGGCCATGGCTCACAGGCCCAGCCGCTCCGCAGCATGTGGGATCTTCCCGGACCAGGGCACGAACTCGTGTCCCCTGCATCGGCAGGCGGACTCTCAACCACTGTGGCTTTTTGAAAAGTCTTAATTTAGTTAGTGCATATAACTAAATAACTAAATAGGATATTTAATAAATAGATTTAATAAATCTATTAAATTATTAAATTTAATTAATCTATTTAATAAATAGATATTTAACTAAATAGGATAACTAAATAGAATAGGATCATAGGACCAGTTTGAGGATATTCATTCTCCTAACCTAAACAAGGACCCCACCTAGGGAGGAAGTGGCAGAGATCATAATTAGTGAATCCTTTGTTTTCAATGAGCCCTTTCACTGAAGTTTTCATAAATCAAGGTTTTTGTTTGTTTTTAATAATGGAGGTAACTTTGTTTAGTGAGGCGTAGGAGTCAAGTTTGTAAATGACAGTCATTTGTGCAAAAAGTAATGAGGGAGATGTTGTAGTAGGAGTTTTACTAAAATATTTTATCGTTTCCCTGCTTTCCAAATGCTTTTATATAGATGTTTCTCCCTGGATCCATACAAGAGTTGCCGCGATTCTGGGTGTAGAAGCTGAACTTGGCTCCCAGCCTTCCTCCTCCTAATCTCCTGCTCTTTCCAATGCACAGCACCGCTTGGTGGTTCTGCCCACACATTTATCAATTTGTAGCAAAGAAGACACCTGTCACATGCATCAGTTAATTCAGGCCCTTTTGTGTTTTATTGTGTAGATTACTCATACATTCATTAGTAACCACACTCAGATTTGTAAATTTCCACATGAATCTTTGAATTTTATACTCTGGCCCTTTTTCCTGGGCTCAGTCAGTATTTGCTTTGCTGATGTTACTAATCAAGGCATATGCTTCAATTAAGCCTATGTTATATTATTAGTCTACACAGGGAAAATTAAAATGGGCTCATTAAATAGCTAAACATTCTTTCCAGGAATAGACATTTGCCTTTATGTATGCCAGTTTACCTGTTTCCAAATTGCCTTCCTAAAGGCGATTTAAAATGCATACATTTTGGGGCTTCCCTGGTGGCGCAGTGGTTGAGAGTCCGCCTGCCGAGGCAGGGGACACGGGTTCGTGCCCTGGTCCGGGAAGATCCCACATGCTGCGGAGCGGCTGGGCCCGTGAGCCAGGGCCGCTGAGCCTGCACGTCCGGAGCCTATGCTCCGCAGCGGGAGAGGCCATAGCAGTGAGAGGCCCGCGTAGCACCAGAAAAACAAAACAAAACAAACAAACAAAAAAATTTATACATTTTGGAAGTGATCCCTGTGTAATGTAAATGATAGCGATCTTTGTTTTTCAGACCTTAGAGTAAGTGCTCAGAAAATACTTGTTCCAAGAATGAGTGCCTTAGTGATTTAGCAGATAACCGAGTTAAGAGAAACCCCTGGAATGTGCCAATTGGACGACACAAACGGAACACTAGGATGGTGACATTTTTCTTTTGGGTGCGAATGACAGTCTGAGCTTAACTACTCAAGGGCCAGAAGATTTTTGGTTTCTTACTGCATATCTCTTAGGTTGGCTCGGTCCTAATGGCCCCTGCCCTTGTTCACAGTTTACATACTTAGCATACATACCTTTCTGAACAGAGGGGTGTATACTGACCATAACATCCACAGTTCCAGCATCCATGTACACATGCACGAGGATGAGGACGCAAGTACAGAAATGTAAGCAAAACTAGTAGTACCTGTCGTTAGAGTTTAGTTCATTACTCCCAGGACTACCTTCCCTTATGGGTAAGGTCCCTGATGTTATCTTTGCCTTTGGGGAAATCACCACAGGTTTGGAATAAGCCGCAGATCCCCAGCCTCCATCGACAGGCAGAACACCCAGTCAGACATTGGTGGCAGCGGGAAATCCACACCCAGCTGGCAAAGAAGTGAGGATAGCATTGCTGACCAGATGGGTAAGTAACCAGTTCCTACAAAAAGCAAGTTGCTTTTATACTAAGGTGACATTGGTTACCTTTGGATGATGTCATCAAGGCATTCTGTTCTATAATACAGCCCTGGGTCATAAATGGGAATGAGCATTAAGTCTCAGTTAGCTTATGTATAAGTGAAAGCAGCAATTAAGACCCGAGAGAAAAGTCAAGGAATTCTGAGTAACCCCGACTTTAAAGACAGAAAGGACATAGGAATTATTTTCAGCACCAAGGTTAAAATGCCAGAGTACCAGGCCACATGTGTCCTAAGTATCTCCCTCCCCCCTTGTTTGTTTGTTTATTTGTTTGTTTTTGCCCAGTATAAGTGGGAGATTAGTTGGTATTCTTAATGTTGAGTTAAAAAAAATTTTTTTAACTATGTGCAGAGAAGGAAAGAAATATAATTGTTCTTTAGTCACTTCTGTAGCTTGGTGAGAATGTCTTTCCTCCCTTTATATGCTTTTTCCCCTGGCTCTGCTATTAAGCTGTCAGCTAAGGAAATGTCTTAGGATAAAACAGCTGGAAGGGAAAGATTTGCATGAGTGAGCCTTCCTTTGGGTTTCTGGCACATCGCCCTTCCCTCTCTCTCTAAGCAGTTCTACAAGATACCAAAACACTAGTTGATACAATAAAATTTTGCCATGAGAAAGATTAAGTTTCAACAGAGTAGCACCAGGGATTAAGTATCAACACAATTGATACATCAGGGACTTGAATCTGGACTGTTAGGGTTTTTTCCCTTTATCTTATCTCTAGTAGCTTTCCCATCAGAGTACCATAAAAAGAAGTAAATTTCAGGGCTGAAAAAAGATCTGCGTGTAAGGCAAAGACTGCATCATTTTATCTTCTCTGCAAATGCATCGTTTTGTTCTAACGACTGTGCCCATGTTCCATGCCTGGGAAGGGCATCCTCAGTGCAGAGGTTGGAGCCAGGTTGGGGCTCCCAGCTGCTCAATGGGGGATCAACAGAAAAAACAACCCAAGAACATGGAAGAGAGTGGAGATGCATTCAGCTAAGACAGGAGTTGAGGAAGAGAAACGAAATTCTTAGGTTCTGAAGATAGGCTTTGTTCCATCACTTCAGTGAGATGGGCCTCGTTACTGAAGCCGTCTGTCATTCCCTACTCTCATCCCAACTCCCACCCCGCCACCGAAAACCTGAGCATATTCTGATCCACTGTTCTGCTCTTGACAGAATGTTTCAAATCCCGTGTGTTTTGATACTGTTGAGAGGGTAGCGCCATGTGAACAGGATCCCTTCTTCCATATGACTTTGGCAGCTTTTTCGGGCTCCTAGTTGCAGCCTTTGAACAAAGCTGCCCTCGAGCCCTTGTGCACTGTTCAGGGTCCCTCTTCCCACTCATGTGAAGTCATGCGGGGAATGAAGCAGTATCTTGGGACTTGAAAGGGTCATTACAAGGTTTGTACTAGACCCGTCTTCATTCTTTCACATAAGCCCTTCTCTAGTCTTTTTTTCCTTGCATCCACTTCATAGTTTAGTGGCATCCACGTTGCACAGATGAATCTGAAATGAATATCGGTGAACCTTTTTAACACATTCATTCATCCTTTTGGTGAGGTATACCTTTTTTTAAAAAATAAGATACCCCTAGAGCCTGCCAGAGAAGCCTTTTTTTTTTTTAACGAAGGCCTTTCTCCATCCAGAATCTAAGCCTTCAAAGAAAATGTTCAGATAAATTTTTATAACTTTTGATATTCCAGCATTCCAGAAGGATAACCCAGCCCTTTCTGCCTGGCATTTCAGAAGGAATCTGGGGCTTTGCTGGTATAAGCCATGCTAGGAAGGAATGAAGACAAGTAATGGTTATGTTCTCATTCCTCAATACACTGTATTGAGTGTATAAAGGGCTGACCTTCCTACACTCAATTTGTAAGAACACAATTTTCTAATGACCTTCAGGTCACTGGTTGAAAATGTCAAGCAGATTCTTACTTGTTAGCCAGACCCCACCTGTCTCTGTCCATCAGTGTGTGATAAACTGATGCCCAGGGGAGATGTGGAGCTTAGCTTGCTTAATTGGCTCACTTATCTCAGTGCAGTTTGTTTTTCTGCCTCTCCGCTTTTGGATACGGTTGAGAGTCAAAGAGTACACCGCCCAGTCCTGTACGTGTTAGGAATGGTGTTGCAGAAATGCAGAATTGTTGCCGTGAGCTCTTAGGTGTGTTACTTTTCACCTTTTGAACCCCATCCTGAATGCCAGTGGAGTCCAAAAGGAAGCAATTGTTTTAAGTAAACTAGTTGCTGTGTGTCTTTTCTGTTGTGCTTAGCTTACAGTTATAGAGGACCTCAGGATTTCAATTCTTTTGTCCTCGAGCAGCATGAATATACAGGTAAAATATTTCCAAAGTGTCATGGTAAGTAACACGTGATTGCATCCATGCCTGTCTAGGTAATGTAGACCAAGCGAGGTTAGCCACACTTTGCAATGAATGAATTTCATAAATTTAATCCATATATTTGAGACTTTCCCCCCAAACCGAAAGCTGATTCCTAACTTTGCCGCATTGTTCATGGCCTCTGGTTTGGTGGTACTTGGCTATGCTAATGTGTATGATGTGACACACTGTCACCAGCTGCAAGCTTTATCCATCAGCCACTTAGTTTTTGACATGCTGTCTATTGTGTAAACTTTCAACAAGCTTCTTGCTGAAATTCCGAGTTTGCTGGCCAGTGAACTGAGAGGTGCAATGGCAAGCCGTCTTCGTTTGTCAACCTGTGCCAGTATCTGTTTAGTGCCTGCACCAGAATGTCCTGTTCTGTATTCCAGAGCCAACGTGCCACCTCCCAGCAGTATCAAAGGTACTGCCAGCTTTCCGAGAGAGCCCTGGTGGGAGATTAATGCGTCAGGATCCGGTGGTTCATTTGTCTCCAAACAAACAAGGGCACGTAAGTTCACTGTAAAATAATAAAAATGATAGATCCCTAGCCATGTACCTTTCTTGCAAGGTGAAAATGGTACTGGTCTGCTCTCTCTTTCTTCCCCAATGTCAGAGAGGAAGTCGTCCTAGTAGAAGGTGGACGTTGGCTGCCACAGCCCTGGAATTTCTACTGCCAATGGCCTTAAGCTTGCTTTGAGATAAATTGAAATTCCTCATTGGTATGCACCTGAAGATTTGGATAGAAGGCCATGTGATCCAATCACAAACAGTCCTAATGTCTGGAATAGAATGTGCTAGATATAGATTTTATTTGCTTACACAGTTGCCAGCATGAGGTGTGTATGGCTGGAGCACCGATCAAGGAGACAGACAGCTTCCTGACAAGCCCCCCTACTGCTTCTCTTATCTTCCAGGGCTACATACATTTTTGTCCCATTACCATAGTTATAAACAGTTCCTTATCACTTACAGGTGGAATTGGGAAGAAGAGGCTATCGTTTCCTCCCTCTTTAAATTCAGTTGACTTCCTTGGTCTGTCTCTTCACTGGAATGTGTACTTATATTTATGTCATTCTATAGGATGAGGAGATACTGTATTTCATATTCACTAATTTATAAGATACTCAGAACTTTAATGAGAGGGCTCAGTTTTGCTTCAGTGAAATGAATATTGAAGCTTAAAGAGAGCACAACACGTTCATGAGCGTGCTAGGCTGTGGGAGAGAGAGTTACTGATGAAATGTGACGCTGTCACAGTTCCACTTGTAAGTGCTAGATTACCCTAGGCCACCTGTCAATTTCCCCTCCTTAACAATTTTTATATGGAATACATGGTCAAATAATACTTTGGAAAGATTGGGTTAGATAAAATACATTGTTAAAGTTAATTTCACCTGTTTCTTCTTTTTAAAATTTGGCTAGAACACTTCAAATTCCAGATGTGGTTCGAGTTTTATCTCCATATACATCTGTCCTGTACGTTACACACTCAGCATATCCGAATGCAGACCAGTCACGATGAAAATGCCCAGTAGCCACGCGTGGCCGGGACTAGCAAATTCTACAGCCCAGGTCCAGCGCTAAAGAGGAAATAGGAAAAATAAATGATGGCCTTATAATGCAGAAGTTGTTATTGAGAAAAACTAGAGTAGCACCAGTAAAATAACTGGGATTGATCCTTTTTCAAGGGGAGGAGGTCTTTCACTTTGAAGTGAGACAAGATGGTCCTCCTGTGGCCCTCTCCCCACAGCTGGTAAAGACACACACACAAGTCTTTTCTCTCCTTTTCTCTCCATCTCCACCAAGTTTCTGAACTTCTGACCGCCCTCTCACTTAAATATTATTTTACTCAGGTATCTTTTGAAATTGTATTTCTTTGGTTAGCCATAAAATGTTCTTTCTAAGCAACTGAGCCACTGTGCAACAGGGGTTCTGCCCACATTTTTTAAATTGAGAGATGACTCATATACCACATATTCACATATCATAACGTTCCCGCATTTAAAGTGTACCATTTAGTGGCGTTTAGTACGGTCACAGAGTTTCGCAACCAGCACCACGATCTGACTCCAGAACATTTTCATCACCCCAGGAAGAAACCTGTATCCTTAGGGAGTCACCCCACCTCTCCCATCCCCTCCAAGCCCTCGACAACTGCGAATCTACTTTCTATCTCTATAGATGTGCCTATTTGACATTTCATCACATATGAATGGAATCATACAACATGTGGCCTTTTGTGTCTGACTTTTTTCACATAGCCTGTTTTCAAGGTTCATCCATGTTGTAGCATGTATTAGTACTTCATGTCTTTTTATGGCTGAATAATTGTGTGGATGTACCACATTTTTTTAATCCATTGATCAGCTGATGGACATGTGGATTGTTTCTACTTTTTGGCTATTATGAATAATGCTGCTATAAAATTCATGTAGAAGTTTTTGTGTAAACATGGGTTTTCATTTCTCTTGAGTAGGATTGCAACGGTTTTTCCACAGCAACTGCCGCATTTTACATTCATACCAACAATGCCCACCATCTTTATTGTCTGCTTTTCTTATTAGAGCCATCCTAGTGAGTGTGAAGTGTTATTTCATTGTGGTTTTGATTTGCATTTCCCTAATGACTAATGGTATTGAGCATCCTTTCATGTGCTTGTTGGCCATTTGTATATCTTCTTGAAATGACTATTCAAATCCCTTGCCCATTTTTTTATTGGGTTATGTGAAACACAGAGGTTTTTAATTTTGATGAAGTCCAGTTTATCTTTTTTTCTTATCATTTTTGTGCTTTTGGTGTCATATCTAAGAAACCATTGCATAATCCAAGGTCATGAAGATGTATACCTATGTTTTCCTCTAAGAGTTTTATAGTTTTAGCCCTTACACTTAGGTCTTTGACTTTTTGAGTTTTCTTTTCTATGTGGTAAGGACCCGGCTTCATTCTGTTTTGCATGTGGGTATCTAGTTCCCCTAACACTGTTTGTTAAAAAGATTACTTTACCCCATTGAATTCTCTTGGCACCTCTGTGTAAGTTTACCTCTAAGCACTCCTTAGAAAGCTGTCTCCTAAATAGATACTATATGGGGAAAGAAAGGATGTCTTTAAGAGAAAGTCTTATATTCTGCCTTCTATTTACTATGATCAATAGGGTCTTTCTAATTATAAGCCCTTTGGAAGTATCACTTTCTATTTTAAGATTAAGATATTAAAGACTTTAATGACAGTTTAGGTGGTTTTTTTTTCCTGGCTAAAATTCTCTCAATACTTTAGCATAAGCCAAATAATGAAAAATGGATTCTAAAAACTAAGTTTCCAGCACTGTCCGCCATGGAATCTTCTGAGTAGGTTTTTCCAGATACCTCCTGCCTTATTTTTGTGTTCACAGGAGTTTTTGTGTCTTGAGAACCCCCTATTTAGACACATTTCACAGGGTCATTCCCCCGTTATTTTCTCCCTGCTGTTCAAGAAGCCAAGCCTGTAGTTAAGGAAAGCCTGCTTCCCTTGCAGTCTGAGAGCCACTACTCAAGCCACTCCAGCAGCAATACCCTCTCCAGCAACGCATCAAGCGCCCCCAGCGACGAGAAGTGGTATGACGGGGACCGCACCGAGTCCGAGCTGAACAGCTACAACTACTTGCAAGGCACCTCCGCAGACAGCGGCATTGACACCACTTCCTACGGCCCTAGCCACGGCAGCACGGCCTCCCTGGGGGCGGCCACGTCGTCACCACGCTCGGGGCCGGGCAAGGAGAAAGTGGCCCCCCTGTGGCACAGTTCCAGTGAAGTCATCTCCATGGCAGATCGGACTTTAGATTCAGAGAGCCACGGCATGGACCGGAAAACCGAGTCCTCCCTGAGCTTGGACATCCATGCCAAGAGCCAGGCCGGCTCAAACCCTCTGACCAGGGAGAACAGCACGTTCAGTATCAATGACGCTGCTTCCCATACCAGGTAACTGCCCCTCCCTGCTGCCCCTCCCGCTCCTGGCCTCCCTGCGGCCAGTTTCCGGCCTCATCCCACTTCCCTTTGCTCAAGAGTGTATAAAGAAAGGGTTTTTTTTTATTTTGGTTTGTTTTCTTTGCACAGTGACAGTTATTTTTATATATTTAATGCCTTTTATTTACCACCCAAATCCTTTATTCCTGCCATCCTAGTGTATTATTTTAAACTGTGGGAAAGGTTTGCAGATTTGTTCTTCATAGCTGTATTTGATTTTATACAAACGTTCCTAGCTGCATACCAGCATGAGAGAAGAATTTTGTCATGTGGCTTCCAGCTAGTGATAGAGAATATAGAATGGGACCGTCTTTGGAAGACGTTAAAAGAAAATCTTGACCATATTTTTAAAAGGAAGGGGTCTTTTCCAAGACTATCATGGCATCATTTATGATGCTGAACGCATCTTTCACACTGCCTCTCTATCAGAGAACATCGCTTACCCAGTGTTCGCAGTTTGTTTTCAGTAATTGGCTCCTGGCAGTCACGTGTTGGGGGGACGTGTCCAACAGGAAAGTGTAGATAAAATTAGACACAGCCCGTCTACCTTTCAGAAGAGAAAAGTACACATTCCCCCGTATCCTTGGAGATCGCGGTGATAGGCAAAGTAAATACTATTTTTCATTTCCTCTTTTGGATTTGAGCCTACAATCCAAAGTATAAGATCCTTTCTTTTAGGGAGGAAACATTCCGTCACTCTCTTTTGGGGCCTGTTGATCTCTGTGGTGGTTTCTCCTTTTACCTTTTATTGTTGTCAGTTGTTGATCAACTTGTATGATAGCATCCAACCTTGCTGTCTTCTAGGCTTCTTTTACTATCATGCCCTCAAGAAAAGTAGCAGAGAAGTTGAGTTTCGTTTTACTTTCCAAACGGGAATCCAGGCACATAATCTGTCAGTAAACCCCAGATAATCTTAATGAGAGAGGACATCCTTGACTTAATTTGGATTTAACTTGATAAGTTAAACATTCACTTCTCCCATTGTCTGTATTGTTACTGATAAGATTCGCAAGCTTCCCATTGTGTTTCCGGAGTTTTATCTCTGTTTACCACCATCACATTGCAGTAATACACTACCAAACGTAAAATAGTTAGCTAGTGGGAAGCAGCCGCATAGCACAGGGAGATCAGCTCAGTGCTTTGTGACCACCTAGAGGGGTGGGATAGGGAGGGTGGGAGGGAGGGAGACGCAAGAGGGAAGAGATATGAAAACATATGTATATGTATAACTGATTCACTTTGTTATAAAACAGAAACTAACACACCATTGTAAAGCAATTATACTCCAATAAAGATGTTAAAAAAAAAAAAAGTGATGGCCACAGGTCTGGAAACCGCATGGCCTCCAAGCTGAAAGGCAACTGGGAAAGTCATCTCAGGATTCTTGGGTACCATGCATCCAGTTACCTTTCCATAATTCAGAAAATAGATTGTTTGGTTCAAGTGGAATAAGGAAGTGTTTGGAAGACAGAAAGCCAGGCGTCAAATACCGTAATAATATAATATAGACGTAGAATCACTTGACGCAGAGTTGTGCCGCTGGCTTGCTGTTTCTGGCACACCCACCATCTCATTAAGTATGGCCTGTGCATTGACCCAGAACAGTAGTTCCTCTGTGGTTTTCAGGTTTACCTTGACTCCTAGATTTGGTTTTCCGTTCTTCATTTTGAAAGGAGAATGTCTTTTTCGAAATGATACTCCATCTGGGGATGTATCTCTGGTTTCATTTGATGGCAGAAGAAAGTCAGTCATAGAAGTCTTGTCTCAAATGGCATCACCACGGAGTAAAGTTGAAAAGAGCCGGGCCTCTGAAACCAAAGCACAAAACGTGGGCTGTGCCATCCCACAAATCTACCAAATCCCAGGGGATGTACAAAGTACCCTCTGAAAAGTCAGCACCTGGGCTTGCATTATCTGAATATGCTGACTGAGGCTGCCTGAAGGTCTTAAAGGATTATCCACATTTTCTGCTTCCAACTGACCATGCAGAAATCATTTAAATCATCATTTAGAAATAACTCTTCTGTTGAAAATCAAAGTTGCTAAGGAAGAATGTGGCCTTTCAGGGAGGATGGCCAGGCTTCCCACCCACTGATAGGTTTTGTCACATTCATTCGTGACTCTGGTAACGGGGATGCTTTGTGACTTCAATCTGTTGATCTTGGCAGGGTGAGCTGGATAATCAGAGCTTTAGCAGACTTCCTTTTCTGGAGGAAAGGGGGACTTAGCCACCAAATGCACATTGCTAGAGAAACTAAAATCACTGCAAATTAGAGCGTTTGTGTCCTCGGAAGACAGGAACAGCAGTTAATGTGGAGATCTCTTGACAGTGCATAAAAGAGCTTGTACCTGGGACTTGGTGACAAAGTCTAAATTACAGTGATTAAGTTCCACTGCGTATTTCTGCCTGGGCTGTGTTCCTCCTCCCTCTGTCCTCCAGTCTCCCTGTTGATGATTGTGCAGGTTTTTTTGTGGCCCCCCATGAGAATTGCTTAATGTAGGTTGGTAGTTATATAGGGTTGTTATATTCGGATGTCATTAAGAGGAACCATACACATTGAAAGCTTTCGACAATTAAAAAGTCTATTAATTGCTCTAAAGTGTTATTTCCTAGAATGTATTTTCTATGAAGCTTGGGAATTTAGGTAGAGATTTTTAAAAAAAATTTTTTTTTTTGGTAATGGCTGTTTCACTTTCAGGTGTTAAACCACTCAAAAAAATGATCTGTGGTGAACATAGGAGAGGTGAAGATAGTTCCAATTTTAGTATACTGTTACCAGCTGGGTTCATTTTTGTCTTAGAGTTCTGGCCTCGGACGTAGGCCGTGTGTCCGTTTGTGTGGTGACCAAAGACTTCCTTAGCTTACAGAACTCTAGTCCTGCTGACCAGGGGCCATTGCTAATGACAGAACTAGATTCAAGATCACATATTATAAAGCTAAAGGGAATTCCCTGGTGGTCCAGTGGTTAAGACTCCACACTTCCACTGCATGGGGCATGGGTTGCACCCCTGGTTGGGGAACTAAGGTCCCGCATGCCACGCAGTGCTGCCAAAACATAAAAAAATGAAAAGCAAACAGCCCACCTCAGGCTTGCACGTATACGTCTTGTCTGTAACATCCTGACCTGACCTGTTCAAATGTCCAGACTAATGCACCCACTCGTTACCAGCCGTTCTGCTGCTGCGTCTTGCTTCCTGTAGGCCCCCTCAGAGCTCTGGTGCCGATTAGTACCCACTTATGTGATCACATACACACTTTTACTACCCTCCAGTACAAAAGAACTTCTCATCCAGTGTGTTCATCCTGAGCACCTGTGCAGAGTGTGCACCGCTGTGAGCATAACAGAGAGGCGCTCAATACACCAGCAGTATAGGTGTTCAGTACATTTTGATGAACAAATAGGAATCATTTCTTCCTTTCTGTTCCTACTTTGTGCCTGATGACTCAAGGTCCCTACTAATAAACCAGTTTGAAAATAGCATAAATCCTTAACTCCTGACTGCTCTGGAAAACTACCACTACATTTCAAAGCTTACTGTATAGACCTGTCAATATTTGCACAGAGCTCTAGTGCTTTTATATACAAGTGTATGTGTAAGAGTGTACCTAAAGTCCTTGTATGGCATGAGTTTTTAGTTGTCTATATAAGATTTCTTAATCTGCAGAATATAACAGGGAGAGACTTTATAACAGCTTATCTACAAATATCAATCAATATCTGGGTATAAGCTGGTCAGTGTCTGACATTCACTAGAGGGCATGATTAAGGGCCAGGAAAAATGCCTGCCCACAGATGTTAGTACAGTTCAGTTTCATGAATGTGCTTTTTCTGGTTGACCTAATAGTTAACTGTTCATGCCAGAAAAGCTGTACGTTTCTTGAGAGTAGGGGTGAAGAAGGACTTCTTATATTCAGTTTACATGGAACAGTAAGGAATGCCTCAGGCTACTCTAGTGTACTGACTGTGTATGAGTGCCTCTGTGTGTGTGTGTGTGTGTGTGTGTGTGTGTGTTAGAGCTTGTGAGTTTAAATTTTGTTCTCTACCCTCTTCGGCACCCTGGGTGAAAAATAGGCCTTGCTTCTTTGTTTAGAAATTATTCTGTTGTCTTTATCTGTAATGTTTCCCTCTTAAATCTCTTCTGCCTGGGATCTTTTAAAATTGCTAATGATTAATTACCTCTCTTCTACATTTTTTTCTTAGGGTGAGACTGTTATTTTTCTATGTTTTATGGACTAAGACTTTAAAGTGAAGCCTCTACAGTCCCCCAGGACTTCTCTCCAACATGTGGTTGGCTCCACTTGTCATATGTTTATGAATTGTTTTCATTGGTAACTTTTGCTTTGTGGTCCCGGACAGCGTGAACATTCAGGGTTCTCTTTTATTTTGCTTTTACACATCAGGACTCCAGGGGATCTGGCCTAAGCTCTCTTGCCCCATTTCCATTTCTTCCAGCTTATGAAAGTGGGTGATGATTTTAGCCAGAACTTTGGTGATGTTCAACTTACCTCAAAGAATGAATAAATACGACGACTATGGTTGAAATTTCAACATTGAGAAAATGAGAGCTCTGTCAAGCCCCAGAGGTCAGATTTCTTGATGCAGAGGTCACTGACAAAAAGTTTCTCATTACTTGGTTCTGTGAAGCAACTGAAGCATTCATCCAGTCCATATAGAAAGCCCAAATTCTCCAAATGCCATTAAATCGAAGACCAGCAGGAATTCTGCAAGGACAGAGTCTCTATTCTTTGCCATATTTAAACCATCCTACTATACTACTAGGGTGAGAATGTATCCAGTTGCTAAAAGAAAAGAAAGAATAATCTCAAGAAGAGAGAGATTCCATAATCTTTCTGAGTAATCTCAGTACTTAAGTCCCCTCCCT